>NC_089240.1:31763948-32074162 GCF_963924675.1 Phocoena phocoena | reverse complement strand
AGTCTTATGCTTATCTTAGTTTAGTACTTACAGTTTACTATCATTGGTAGATTTGTTTATTGATTCAGTTGTTCTCTTCCTTTTTTTTTATATATATAATATATAGGGTTTTTTTTCTCCTTTTTCTCTTTTTGTGAGTGTGTATGCGTAGGCTTCCGTGTGTCATTTTGTTTGCATTGCTTTGCTTTTACCATTTGTCCAATGGTTCTGTCTGTCGTTTATTTATTTTATTTTATTTTTTTAGTATACTTTTTAGCACTTGTTATCATTGATGGATTTGTTTTTTGGTTTGGTTGATCTCTTCTTTCTTTCTTTTCCTTTTTTTTTATTACTTTGTAATTTTTTTATTTTTAATAATTAAAAAAGATATTTTAATAACTTTATCTTTTTCTTTATTTCTTTCTGTCTCTTTTTCTCCCTTTTCTTCTGAGCCATGTGGCTGGCAGAGTGTTAGTGCTCCGGCCGGGTGTCAGGCCTGTGCCTCTGAGGTGGGAGACCCGAGTTCAGGACATTGGTCCACCAGAGACGTCCTAGCTCCATGTGATATCAAACGGTGAACGCTCTCCCAGAGATCTCCATCTCAACGCTAAGACCCAGTTTCCCTCAACGACCAGCAAGCTACAGTGCTGGACACCCTATGCCAAACAACTAGCAAGACAGGAACACAAGCCCATCCATTAACAGAGAGGCTGCCTAAAATCATAATATGGTCACAGACACCCCAAAACACACCACCAGATGCGGTCCTGCCCACCAGAAAGACAAGATCCAGCCTCATCCACCAGAATACAGGCACCAGTCCCCTCCACCAGGAAGCCTACACAACCCACTGAACCACCCTTACCCACTGGGAGCAGACACCAAAAACAACGGGGACTATGAACAAGCAGGTGGTGAAAAGGAGACCCCAAACACAGTAAGTTAATCAAAATGAGAAGACAGAGAAACATACAGCAGATAAAGGAGCAAGGCAAAAACCCACCAGACCTAACAAATGAAGAGGAAATAGGCAATCTACCTGAAAAAGAATTCAGAGTAATGATAGTAAAGATGATCCAAAATCTTGGAAATAGAATAGAGAAAATACAAGAAATGTTTAACAAGGACCCAGAAGAACTAAACAGCAAACAAACAATGATGAACAACACAATAAATGAAACTAAAAACTCTCTACAAGGAATTAATAGCAGAATAACTGAGGCAGAAGAATGGATAAGTGACCTGGAAGATAAAAGAGTGGTAATAACTACTGGAGAGCAGAATAAAGAAAAAATAATGAAAATAATTGAGGATAGTCTCAGAGACCTCTGGGACAACATTAAACACACCAACATTCCAATTATATGGGTCCCAAAACAAGAGAAAAAGAAAGGGACTGAGAAAATATTTGAAGAGATTATAGTTGAAAACTTCCCTAATATGGGAAAGGAAATAGTTAAGTCCAGGAAGCACAGAGAGTCCCATACAGGATAAATCCAAGGAGAAACATGCCAAGACACATATTAATCAAACTATCAAAAATTAAACACAAAGAAAAAATATTAAAAGCAGTAAGGCATAAACAACAAAAAACATACAAGGGAATCCTCATAAGGTTAACAGCTGATCTTTCAGCAGTAATTCTGCAAACCAGAAGGGAGTGGCAAACATATTTAAAGTGATGAAAGGGAAAAACCTACAACCAAGGTTACTCTACCCAGCGTGGATCTCATTCAGATTCGATGGAAAAATTAAAACTTTTACAGACAAGCAAAAGCTAAGAGAATTCAGCATCACCAAACCAGCTTTACGACAAATGTTAAGGAACTTCCCTAAGCAGGATACACAAGAGAAGGAAAAGACCTACAGTAACAAATGCAAAAATATTAAGAAAATGGTAATAGTAACATACATATTGATAACTACCTTAAATGTAAATGGATTAAATGCTCCAACCAAAAGACACAGACTGGCTGAGTGGATACAAAAACAAGACCTGTATATATGCTGTCTACAAGAGAACCACTTTAGACCTAGGGACACATACAGACTGAAAATGAGGGGATGGAAAAAGACATTCCTTGCAAATGGATATGAAAAGATAGCTGGGGTAGCAATTCTCATATCAGACAAAATTTACTTTAAAATAAACACTATTACAAGAGACAAATAAGGACACTACATAATGATCAAGGGATCAATCCAAGAAGAAGATATAACAATTGTAAATATTTATGCACCCAACATAGGAGTACCTCAATACATAAGGCAAATGATAACAGCCATGAAAGGGGAAATCGACAGTAACACAACCATAGTAGGGGACTTTAACACCCCACTTTCACCAATGGACAGATCATCCAAAATGAAAATAAATAAGGAAACACAAGCTTTAAATGATACATTAAACAAGATGGACTTAATTCATATTTATAGGACATTCCATGCAAAAACAACAGAATACACTTTCTTCTCAAGTGCTCATGGAACATTCTCCAGGATAGATCATATCTTGGGTCACAAATCAATCCTTAGTAAATTTAAGAAAATTGAAATCATATTAAGTATCTTTTTGGACCACAGTGCTATGAGACTAGATATTGTGGAGGCTAAACAATATATTACTAAGTTATCAAGAGATCACTGAAGAAATCAAAGAGGAAAACAAAAAATACCTAGAAGCAAATGACAATGAAAACACAATGACCCAACCCTGTGGGATGCAGCAAAAGCACTTCTAAGAGGGAAGTTTATAGCAATACAATCCTACCTCAGGAAACAAGAAACATCTCAAATAAACAATTGAACCTTACACCTAAAGCAATCAGAGAAGGAAGAACAAAAAAAACCCAAAGTTAGTAGAAGGAAAGAAATCATAAAGATCATATCAGAAATAAATGAAAAAGAAATGAAGGAAACTATAGTAAAGATCAATAGAACTAAAAGCTGGTTCTTTGAGAAGATACACACAATTGATAAACCATTAGCCAGACTCATCAGGAAAAAAAGGGGGAAGACTCAAATCAATAGAATTAGAAATGAAAAGGGAGAAGTAACAACTGACACTGTAGAGATACAAAGGATCATGAGAGATTATGACAAGCAACTATATGCCAATAAAATGGACAACCTGGAAGAAATGGACACATTCTTAGAAAAGCACAACCTTCCAAGACTGAACCAGAAAGAAACAGAAAACATAAACAGACCAATCACAAGCACTGAAATTGAGACTGTGATTAAAAATTTTCCAACAAACAAAAGCCCAGGAACAGATGGCTTCACAGGTGAATTCTGTCAAACATTTAGAGAAGAGCTAACACGTATCCTTTCCAAACTCTTCCAAAATATAGCAGAGGGAGGAACACACCCAAACTCATTCTACGAGGCCACCATCACCCTGATACCAAAACCAGACAAAGATGTCACAAAGAAAGAAAACTACAGGCCAGTATCACTGATGAACATAGATGTAAAAATCCTCAACAAAATACTAGCAAACAGAATCCAACAGCACATTAAAAGGATCATACACCATGATCAAGTGAGGTTTATACCAGGAATACAAGGATCCTTCAATATATGCAAATCAATCAACATGATACACCATATTAACAAATTGAAGGATAAAGCCATATGGTTATCTCGATGCAGAAAAAGTTTCTGACAAAATTCAACACCCATTTATGATAAAAACGTTCCAGAAAGTAGGCATAGAGGGAACTTACCTCAATATAATAAAGGCCATATATGACAAACCCACAGCCAACATCATTCTCAATGGTGAAAAACTGAAATCATTTCCTCTAAGATCAGGAAAAAGACAAGGTTGTCCGCTCTCATCACTATTATTCAACATAGTTTTGGAAGTTTTAGCCACAGCAATCAGAGAAGGAAAAGAAATAAAAGGAATCCAAATCAGAAAAGAAGAAGTAAAGCTGTCACTGTTTGTAGATGACATGATACTATACATAGACAATCCTAAAGATGCTACCAGAAAACTACTAGAGCTAATCAATGAATTTGGTACAGTAGCAGAATACAAAATTAATGCACAGAAATCTCTTGCTTTCCTATACACTAATGATGAAAATTCTGAAAGAGAAGTTAAGGAAACACTCCAATTTACCATTGCAGCAAAAAGAATGAAATACCTAGGAACATACCTACCTAAGGAGACAAAAGACCTGTATGCAGAAAATTATAAGACACTGATGAAAGAAATTAAAGACGGTGCAAACAGATGGAGAGATATACCATGTTGTTGGATTGGAAGAATCAACATTGTGGAAATGACTATACTACAGATTCAATGCAATCCCTATCAAACGACCAATGGCATTTTTCACAGAACTAGAACAAAAAAATTTCCCAATTTGTATGGAAACACAAAAGACTCCGAATAGCCAAAGAAATCTTGAGAAAGAAAAATGGAGCGGGAGGAATCAGGCTCCCTGTCTTCAGACTATACTACAAAGCTACAGTAATCAAGACAATATTGTAGTGGCACCAAAACAGAGATATAGATCAATGGAACAGGATAGGAAGCCCAGAGATAAACCCACGCACATATGGTCACCTTATTTTTGAAAAAGGAGGAAAGAATATACAATGGAGAAAAGACAGCCTCTTTGATAAGTGGTGCTAGGAAAAGCTGGACAGCTACATGTAAAAGAATGAAATTAGAACACTCCCTAACACCATACACAAAAATAAACTCAAAATGGAGTAAAGTCCTAAATGTAAGGCCAGACACTATCAAACTCTTAGAGGAAAACATAGGCAGAACACTCTATGACATAAATCATAGCAAGATCCTTTTTGACCCACTTCCTAGAGAAATGGAAATACAAATAAACAAACTCGACCTAATGAAACTTAAAAGCTTTTGCACAGCAAAGGAAACCATAAACAAGATGAAAAGACAACCCTCAGAATGGGAGAAATGATTTGCCAATGAAGCAACTGACAAAGGATTAATCTCCAAAATTTACAAGCAGCTCATGCAGCTCAATATCAAAAACAGAGACAACTGAATGCAAAAATGTGCAGAAGACCTCAAAAGACATTTCTCCAAAGAAGATATACAGATTGCCAGCAAACACACGAAAGGATGTTCAACATCACTAGTCATTAGAGAAACGCAAATCAAAACTATAATGAGGTATCACCTCACACCAGTCAGAATGGCCATCATCAAAACATCTACAAACAATAAATGCTGGAGAGGGTGTGGAGAAAAGGGATCCCTCTTTCACTGTTGATCGGAATGTAAATTGATACAACCACTATGGAGAACAGTATGGAGGTTCCTTAAAAAACTAAAAATAGAACTACCATATGACCCAGCAATCCCGCTACTGGGCATATACCCTGAGAAAACCATAATTCAAAAAGAGTCATGTACAGGCTTCCCTGGTGGCACAGTGGTTGAGAGTCCGCCTGCCAATGCAGGGGACACGGGTTCATGCCCCGGTCCGGGAAGATCCCACATGCTGCGGAGCGGCTGGGCCTGTGAGCCATGGCCGCTGAGCCTGCACATCTGGAGCCTGTGCTCCGCAACGGGAGAGGATGCAACAGTGAGAGGCCCGCGTACTGCAAAAAAAAAAAAAAAAAAAGAAAGAAAGAAAATAGGGGTGAAAGCAGGTTTACCTCAATGGTTTCTTTGGTGCAAATATCAGACTGAAGACCAATGTTACCCTTTCAGCCTTGATATTATAAGATTTTTTTATGTAATATAAAGTCACGCAGGATTCCAAATTAGCCTTCACGGCTTCAGATTCAAATTGAATTTCATATTCAAATTCACGTTTTACAGGTATATCTAAGAAAATTAAGATTAAAATGCATTTTAATTTGATTAAATATGTATAGGTTGAAAATCAATTATGTCAGCATTAATCATGCACAAGTATTTAGAGGAAGGAAGATGGTATATGTTATTTAGCTTTGTGTTCATAATACCTATTGCATTACCAGATATATAATAGTACTCAGTATGCTTTTGTTAAAAGGTAAATAAATGAATGAACATAAAAAAAAAAATACATGCACCCATATCCTTAAATCCCACTATCTGAAATCCTTAAAATTCAGACTTATAAAACAAGAAATAGCCAAGTGGAAACTAAAAATCAATATTTACTATAAAATAAAAATAATGACGTGCTCTCTACAAAAAATATATTAAAAGCCTATAGACTTGTAATTTATAACGAATGATTTGAATTAAGTTCAAACAATATTAAAACTTCATCCCAGTCTATTAGGGCAGGATTTTCAAACACTGGTATATTTTATTTTTTATTTTTTGGCCACATTGCACGGCTTGCGGGATCTTAATTCCCGGACCAGGGATTGAACCTGTGCCCTCAGCGGTGAAAATGTGGAGTCCTAACTACTGGACCACCAGGGAATTCCCTGGTAAAGTTTAATTCAAGAGAGAGTTCTTCATTAGTCTTGGGTTATTATAGACAATATGGTTAACTGTATTTTCTTAACCAGTAGGTTACCAGAGGAAAGTTAATTATAGCAGGGTTTTGTTAGGTACATGTGAAAAATATCTTAAATTCAAGACTGGCATGTAGAAGAGAAGCACAATCATTTATTATATTTATGCTCCATGTCCATCTAAGGAGCCCAACTTGCAAATCAAGAAGTTTGTTGCATATAGATCATGGAAGAGAGCTCCAGAGAACCATGACTTGACCTGGTCCACAGCTGAGCTAATTTCTAAAGTCTGTCTCTCGTGTGTAAAGGTAAACGTGATCCTTGGATTCACAGAACTGACAGCCACCTCTAAGCAATCCTAACAGAAACCAGACCACCTTTCAGAAGTAACTGATTATAATTTCTGCCACAGAACTCTGAAAAATAGCTTGGCTGTAACAAGCCTGAGTCACATTTAATGATTACTCAGCAAACCTTATTAATGTAAAATAACTGACTGACCCACACCCTTACAAGATCTTTTTTTTTTCCACGTGTAAAAATAAATCTCTGACCTCCTGAATTGCTAGTTCTCATCCTGTTGACAAAATCGGCAACTGTTGTTCCTATCAATAACCATTTTTTGTTGTAGCAAAATCAACATGTCTACTTTAATGTGTCTATTTGTTTTGGGGACAGGATATGGAAATGTATAGGAAGCAGCATTCCATACAGAGAAGCAGTATTTAAGAATTTTAGAGTGTTTAGTGGGAGATGAAATTTCCACTGCATTCAAATGACATATTTTTCAAAGTAAATACTGTATGTAGTTGAGATTTGCATCTGTTTCTGCTTAATTATTGAAGCCTTTATGGGAATGGCTGTGTTAGAATCAAGATAGGAAACGAGAAGCTAAATTTAGTTTCAGAAGCATGGAACCCCTTGTGGGGAATCGTCTCTATGGATGTCATAATTCCAATCATAAGAAAACCCACTGGTACAAAAAACAGAGATGATTATCTGCAAGGGACAGGGGGTGAGGCAACTAGGAATTCTTTCAAACTACACATAATTTTTTCAAACTACACATATCCCCCTTACCTGTAACTCGAATATGTTGTTACTAGCACCTAAGGGAGAGGGACAGAATTGGGTTGTACAAAATCGTAAACTGACATTCTGTATCGTGTCTTGAAGCTATCATAATAGAGTCTCTGCATTTTACTTGAAAAGTCATATTATCAAGTTAAAAACATGCCTTTTGCTAAGTGGAAGAGAATCTGTATAGTACTTTTATGTGGACATGGTTGATAAGAGCTAAATCAGTGAGGCCAGTGTAAATTAATTATCATCTGATTGTTGTATAAAATTAATCACTCATGACAAACATAGCTCATAACTTTAAGAGAGTAATTGCACATTTCTAAAAAAATATCTAAATAAATGAAGCTGCTCTTAATACAGTTTGTAATTTCAAAGTTACAGGTCAACAGTTCTTGGGACTACTGTAACAAATACAGGAGGAAAATTCTGTCCTTTTTTTAGCAGTCCCTTAAAAAGACACTTGATGATGGCCATTCTGACTGGTGTGAGATGATATCTCATTGTAGTTTTGATTTGCATTTCTCTAATAATTAATGATGTTGAGCATTCTTTCATGTGTTTCTTGGCAATCTGTGTATCTTCTTTGGAGAAATGTCTATTTAGGTCTTCTGCCCATTTTTGGGTTGGGTTGTTTGTTATTGATCTGCATGAGCTGCTTGTAAATCTTGGAGATTAATCCTTTGTCAGTTGCTTCATTTGCAAATATTTTCTCCCATTCTGAGGGTTGTCTTTTGGTCTTGTTTATGGTTTCCTTTGCTGTGCAAAAGCTTTTAAGTTTCATTAGGTCCCATTTGTTTACTTTTGTTTTTATTTCCATTTCTCTAGGAGGTGGGTCAAAAAGGATCTTGCTGTCAAAAAATCTAGAAACAATAAATGCTGGAGAGGGTGTGGAGAAAAGGGAACACTCTTGCACTGCTGGTGGGAATGTGAATTGGTACAGCCACTATGGAGAACAATATGGAGGTTCCTTAAAAAACTAAAAATAGGGGGGGACCTTGAAGATGGCGGAAGAGTAAGACGCGGAGATCGCCTTCCTCCTCACGGATACACCAGAAATACATCCACACGTGGAACAACTCCTACAGAACTCCTACTGAAGGCTGGCAGAAGACCTCAGACCTCCCAAAAGGCAAGAAACTCCCCACGTACCTGGGTAGGGCAAAAGAAAAAACAGAGACAAAAGAATAAGGACGGCACCTGCACCAGTGGGAGGGAGCTGTGAAGGAGGAAAAGTTTCCACACACTAGGAAGCCCCTCCGCGGGCGGAGACTGCGGGAGGCGGAGGGGGGAGTTTCGGGACCGCGGAGTAGTGCACAGCGACGGGTGCGGAGGGCAAAGCGGGGAGATTCCTGCACAGACGATCGGTGCCGACCAACACTCACCAACCCGAGAGGCTTGTCTGCTCACCCGCCGGGGCGGGCGGGGCTGCGAGCTGAGGCTCGGGTTTTGGTTTTGGACGGAGCTCAGGGAGAGGACTGGGGTTGGCGGCTTGAACATAGCCTGAAGGGGTTAGTGCACCACGACTAGCCGGGAGGGAGTTCGGGGAAAAGCCTGCACCTGCCGAAGAGGCAAGAGACTTTTTCTTCCCTCTTTGTTTCCTGGTGCGCGAGGAGAGGGGTTTAAGAGCGCTGCTTAAAGGATCTCCAGAGACGGTCGCGAGCCGCGGCTAAAAGTGCAAACCCCAGAGACGGGTGGGAGACGCTAAGGCTGCTGCTGCCGCCATCAAGCGGCCTGTGTGCGAGCACAGGTCACTCTCCACACCCCTCTTCCGCGGAGCCTGTGCAGCCCGCCACTGCCAGGTTCCCGGGATCCAGGGACAACTTCCCCGGGACAACGCACGGCGGGCCTCAGGCTGGTGCAACGTCACACCGGCCTCTGCCGCAACGTCACGCTGCCTCTGCCGCCGCAGGCCCGCCCCGCACGCAGTGCCCCTCCTTCCCCCATCCCCCAACCCCCGGCCTGAGTGAGCCGGAGCCCCCGAATCAGCGGCTCCTTTAACCCCGTCCTGTCTGAGCGAAAAAACAGACGCCCTCCAGCGACCTACACGCAGAGGCAGGGCCATATCCAAAGCTGAGCTCCTGTGAGCTGTGAGAACAAAGAAGAGAAAGGGAAATCTCTCCCAGCAGCCACAGAAGCAGCGGATTAAAGCTCCACAATCAACTTGATATACCCTGCATCTGTGGAATACCTGAATAGACAAGGAATGATCCCAAATTGAAGAGGGGGAATTTAGGAGCGAGATCTATGATTTTTTTCCCTTTTCCTCTTTTTGTGAATGTGTACGTGTATGCTTCTGTGTGAGATCTTGTCTGTATACTCTTGCTTCCACCATTTGTCCTAGGGCTCTATCCGTCCATGATTTTTTTAAAAAATTCTTTTTCTTAATAATTAAGTTTAATTGTAATAACTTTATTATACTTTACCTTCGTTCTTTCTTTCTTTCCTTCCTTCCTTCCCTCCTTTAGACAACGAATCACCCCAAATTGAGGAGGTGGTCTCTGGGAGCAGGATTTATGATTTTTCCCCCTTTACCTCTTTTTGTGAAGGTGTATGTGTATGCTTCTGTGTAAGATTTTCTCTGTATACCTTTGCTTCCAACATTTGTCCTAAGGTTCTATCCGTCCCTTTTTTTTTTTTTTTCTAAATATTTTTTAATTCAATAACTATATTATAATTTATTTTATTTTTACTGTATCATCTTTCTGTCTTTTTTCCTTCTTTCCCTCCTTCCTTCCTTCCTCCCTCCCTCCTTTCTTTCCTTCTTTGCTTCTTTCTTCCTTCCTTCCTTTCCTCCTTTCCTTCTTTCTTTACTCATACTTCTACTAATTCTCTCTACTTTTTCTCCCTTTTATTCTGAGCCGTGTGGATGAAAGGCTCTTGGTGCTCCAGCCAGGAGTCAGGGCTCTGCCTCTGAGGTAGGAGAGCCAACTTCAGGACACTGGTCAACAAGAGACCTCCCAGCTCCACATAATATTAAACGGTGGAAATCTCCCAGAGACCTCCATCTTAACACCAGCACCCAGCTTCACTCAACGACCAGCAAGCCACAGTGCTGGACAACCTATGCCAAACAACTAGCAAAACAGGAACACAACCCCACCCATTAGCAGAGAGGCTGCCTAAAATCATAATAAGGCCACAGACACCCCAAAACACACCACCAGACGTGAACCTGCCCACTAGAGAGACAAGATCCAGCCTCATCCAACACAACACAGGCACTAGTCCCCTCCACCAGGAAGCCTACACAACCCACTGAAACAACCTTAGCCACTGGAGACAGACATCAAAAACAACGGGAACTACGAAAGTGCAGCCTGCAAAAAGGAGACCCTAAACACAGTAAGATAAGCAAAATGAGAAGACAGAAAAACACACAGCAGATGAAGGAACAAGATAAAAACCCACCAGACCTAACAAATGAAGAGGAAATAGGCAATCTACCTGAAAAAGAATTCAGAATAATGATAGTAAGGATGATCCAAAATCTTGGAAGTAGAATGGACAAAATGCAAGAAACAGTTAACAAGGACCTACAAGAACTAAAGATGAAACAAGCAACGATGAACAATGCAATAAATGAAATTAAAACCACTCTAGATAGGATCAATAGCAGAATAACTGAGGCAGAAGAACGGATAAGTGACCTGGAAGATAAAGTAGTGGAAATAACTACTGCAGAGCAGAATAAAGAAAAAAGAATGAAAAGAACTGAGGACAGTCTCAGAGACCTCTGGGACAACATGAAACGCACCAACATTCGAATTATAGGGGTTCCAGAAGAAGAAGAAAGAAAGAAAGGGACTGAGAAAATATTTGAAGAGATTATAGTTGAAAACTTCCCTGATATGGGAAAGGAAATAGTTAATCAAGTCCAGGAAGCACAGAGAGTCCCATACAGGATAAATACAAGGAGAAACACGCCAAGACACATATTAATCAAACTGTCAAAAATTAAATACAAAGAAAGCATATTAAAAGCAGCAAGGGAAAAACAACAAATAACACACAAGGGAATCCCCATAAGGTTAACAGCTGATCTCTCAGCAGAAACCCTACAAGCCAGAAGGGAGTGGCAGGACATACTGAAAGTGATGAAGGAGAAAAGCCTGCAACCAAGACTACTCTACCCAGCAAGGATCTCATTCACATTTGATGGAGAAATTAAAACCTTTACAGACAAGCAAAAGCTGAGAGAGTTCAGCACCACCAAACCAGCTTTACAACAAATGCTAAAGGAACTTCTCTAGACACGAAACACAAGAGAAGGAAACGACCTATAGTAGCGAACCCAAAACAATATAGAAAATGGAAATAGGAACATACATATCGATAATTACCTTAAATGTAAATGGACTAAATGCTCCCACCAAAAGACACAGATTGGCTGAATGGATACAAAAACAAGACCCTTATATATGCTGTCTACAAGAGACCCACTTCAGACCTAGAGACACATACAGACTGAAAGTAAGGGGATGGAAAAAGATATTCCATGCAAATGGAAACCAAAAGAAAGCTGGAGTAGCAATTCTCATATCAGACACAATAGATTTTAAAATAAGGACTATTAAAAGGGACAAAGAAGGACACTACATAATGATCAAGGGATCGATCCAAGAAGAAGATATAACAATTGTAGATATTTATGCACCCAACATAGGAGCACCTCAATACATAAGGCAAATACTAACAACCATAAAAGGGGAGATCGACAGTAACACATTCATAGTAGGGGACTTTAACACCCCACTTTCACCCATGGACAGATCATCCAAAATGAAAATAAATAAGGAAACACAAGCTTTAAATGATACATTAAACAAGATGGACTTAATTGATATTTATAGGACACTCCATCCAAAAACAACAGAATACACATTTTTCTCAAGTGCTCATGGAACATTCTCCAGGATAGATCATATCTTGGGTCACAAATCAAGCCTTGGTAAATTTAAGAAAACTGAAATTGTATCAAGTATCTTTTCCGACCACAATGCCATGAGACTAGATATCAATTACAGGAAAAGATCTGTAAAAAATACAAACACATGGAGGCTAAACAATACACTACTTAATAATGAAGTGATCACTGAAGAAATCAAAGAGGAAATAAAAAAATACCTAGAAACAAATGACAATGGAGACACAACGACCCAAAACCTATGGGATGCAGCAAAAGCAGTTCTAAGGGGGAAGTTTATAGCAATACAAGCCCACCTTAAGAAGCAGGAAACATCTCGAATAAACAACCTAACCTTGCACCTCAAGCAATTAGAGAAAGAAGAACAAAAAAACCCCAAAGCTAGCAGAAGGAAAGAAATCATAAAAATCAGATCAGAAATAAATGAAAAAGAAATGAAGGAGACGATAGCAAAGATCAATAAAACTAAAAGCTGGTTCTTTGAGAAGAGAAGATAAACAAAATAGATAAACCGCTAGCCAGACTCATCAAGAAAAAAAGGGAGAAGACTCAAATCAATAGAATTAGAAATGAAAAAGGAGAAGTAACAACTGACACTGCAGAAATAAAAAAAATCATGAGAGATTACTACAAGCAACTCTATGCCAATAAAATGGACAATCTGGAAGAAATGGACAAATTCTTAGAAATGCACAACCTGCCAAGACTGAATCAGGAAGAAATAGAAAATATGAACAGACCAATCACAAGCACTGAAATTGAAACTGTGATTAAAAACCTTCCAACAAACAAAAGCCCAGGACCAGAGGGCTTCACAGGTGAATTCTATCAAACGTTTAGAGAAGAGCTAACACCTATCCTTCTCGAACTCTTCCAAAATATAGCAGAGGGAGGAACACTCCCAAATTCCTTCTACGAGGCCAGCATCACCTTGATACCAAAACCAGACAAGGATGTCACAAAGAAAGAAAACTACAGGCCAATATCACTGATGAACATAGATGCAAAAATCCTCAACAAAATACTAGCAAACAGAATCCAACAGCACATTAAAAGGATCATACACCATGATCAAGTGGGGTTTATTCCAGGAATGCAAGGATTCTTCAATATACGCAAATCTATCAATGTGATAAACCATATTAACAAATTGAAGGAGAAAAACCATATGATCATCTCAATAGATGCAGAGAAAGCTTTCGACAAAATTCAACACCCATTTATGATAAAAACCCTCCAGAAAGTAGGCATAGAGGGAACTTTCCTCAACATAATAAAGGCCATGTATGACAAGCCCACAGCAAACATCATCCTCAATGGTGAAAAACTGAAAGCATTTCCACTAAGATCAGGAACAAGACAAGGTTGCCCACTCTCACCACTCTTATTCAACATAGTTTTGGAAGTTTTAGCCACAGCAATCAGAGAAGAAAAGGAAATAAAAGGAATCCAAATCGGAAAAGAAGAAGTAAAGCTGTCACTGTTTGCAGATGACATGATACTATACATAGAGAATCCTAAAGATGCTACCAGAAAACTACTAGAGCTAATCAATGAATTTGGTAAAGTAGCAGGATACAAAATTAATGCACAGAAATCTCTGGCATTCCTATATACTAATGATGAAAAATCTGAAAGTGAAATCAAGAAAACACTCCCATTTACCATTGCAACAAAAAGAATAAAATATCTAGGAATAAACCTACCTAAGGATACGAAAGACCTGTATGCAGAAAATTATAAGACACTGATGAAAGAAATTAAAGATGATACAAATAGATGGAGAGATATACCATGTTCTTGGATGGGAAGAATCAACATTGTGAAAATGAATCTACTACCCAAAGCAATCTACAGATTCAATGCAATCCCTATCAAACTACCACTGGCATTTTTCACAGAACTAGAACAAAAAATTTCGCAATTTGTATGGAAACACAAAAGACCCCGAATAGCCAAAGCAATCTTGAGAACGAAAAAAGGAGCTGGAGGAATCAGGCTCCCTGACTTCAGACTATATTACAAAGCAACAGTAATCAAGACAGTATGGTACTGGCACAAAAACAGAAAGATAGATCAGTGGAACAGGATAGAAAGCCCAGAGATAAACCCACGCACATATGGACACCTTATCTTTGATAAAGGAGGCAGGAATGTACAGTGGAGAAAGGACAGCCTCTTCAATAAATGGTGCTGGGAAAACTGGACAGGTACATGTAAAAGTATGAGATTAGATCACTCCCTAACACCATACACAAAAATAAGCTCAAAATGGATTAAAGACCTAAATGTAAGGCCAGAAACTATCAAACTCTTAGAAGAAAACATAGGAAGAACACTCTATGACATAAATCACAGCAAGATCCTTTCTGACCCACCTCCTAGAGTAATGGAAATAAAAACAAAAATAAACAAATGGGACCTAATGAAACTTCAAAGCTTTTGCACAGCAAAGGAAACCATAACCAAGACCAAAAGACAACCCTCAGAATGGGAGAAAACATTTGCAAATGAAGCAACTGACAAAGGATTAATCTCCAAAATTTACAAGCAGCTCATGCAGCTCAATAACAAAAAAACAAACAACCCCATCCAAAAATGGGCAGAAGACCTAAATAGACATTTCTCCAAAGAAGATATACAGAATGCCAACAAACACATGAAAGAATGCTCAACATCATTAATCATTAGAGAAATGCAAATCAAAACTACAATGAGATATCATCTCACACCAGTCAGAATGGCCATCATCAAAAAATCTATAAACAATAAATGCTGGAGAGGGTGTGGAGAAAAGGGGCCACTCTTGCACTGCTGGTGGGAATGTGAAATGGTTCAGCCACTATGGAGAACAGTATGGAGGTTCCTTAAAGAACTACAAATAGAATTACCATATGACCCAGCAATCCCACTACTGGGCATATACCCTGAGAAAACCAAAATTCAAAAAGAGTCATGTACCAAAATGTTCATTGCAGCTCTATTTACAATAGCCCGGAGATGGAAACAACCTAAGCGCCCATCATCGGATGAATGGATAAAGAAGATGTGGCACATATACACAATGGAATATTACTCAGCCTTAAAAAGAAATGAAATTGAGCTATTTGTAATGAGATGGATAGACCTAGAGTCTGTCATACAGAGTGAAGTAAGTCAGAAAGAAAAGGACAAATACCGTATGCTAACACATATATATGGAATTTAAGGGAAAAAAATGTCATGAAGAACCTAGGGGTAAGACAGGAATAAAGACGCAGACCTACTGGAGAACGGACTTGAGGATATGGGGAGGGGGAAGGGTGAGTTTTGATAGGGCGAGAAGAGTCATGGACATATACACACTAACAAACGTAGTAAGGTAGATAGCTGGGGGGAAGCAGCCGCAAGGCACAGGGATATTGGCTCGGTGCTTTGTGACAGCCTGGAAGGGTGGGATGGGGAGAGTGGGAGGGAGGGAGACGCAAGAGGGAAGACATATGGGAACATATGTATATGTATAGCTGATTCACTTTGTTATAAAGCAGAAACTAACACACCATTGTAAAGCAATTATACCCCAATAAAGATGTTTAAAAAAAAAAAAAAAACTAAAAATAGAACTACCATACGACCCAGCAATCCCACTACTGGGCATATACCCTGAGAAAACCATAATTCAAAAAGAGTCATGTACTAAAAGGTTCATTGCAGCTCTATTTACAATAGCCAGGAGATGGAAGCAACCTAAGTGTCCATCAACGAATGAATGGATAAAGAAGATGTGGCATATGTATACAATGGAATATTACTCAGCCATAAAAAGAAATGAAATTGAGTTATTTGTGGTGAGGTGGATGGACCTAGAGTCTGTCATACAGAGTGAAGTAAGTCAGAAAGAGAAAGACAAATACCGTATGCTAACACATATATATGGAATCTAAGAAAAAAAAATGTCACGAAGAACCTAGGGGTAAGACGGGAATAAAGACACAGACCTACTAGAGAATGGACTTGAGGATATGGGGATGGGGAAGGGCAAGCTGGGACAAAGTGAGAGCGTGGCATGGACATATATATACACTACCAAACATAAAATAGATAGCTAGTGGGAAGCAGCCGCATAGCACAGGGAGATCACCTCGGTGCTTTGTGACCACCTAGAGGGGTGGGATAGGGAGGGTGGGAGGGAGGGAGATGCAAGAGGGAAGAGATATGGGAACATATGTATATGTATAATTGATTCACTTTGTTATAAAGCAGAAACTAACACACAATTGTAAAGCAATTATACTCCAATAAAGATGTTAAAAAGAAAAGATTTGAACTCATGAAATTAATAGGATAAATATATATTTAATTTCAATTGTGTTTTAACAGGTACTGAAATATTTACTAACCTTTTTTTTTTGTATTTTACAATATATAATGGTTATCACAGGCTTGTCTAAAAGCACTTCCCATTTTCAATGGTCTCCCATTCTCTGATGATTTTCATAAACTGCTCACTAAGACCTGTAGAATTTGCCCCAGTAAAACTTCCTAGCTACGGCTAAATTCATGAATATGAGGCAGATAATTTTGTTTCCACAGCCAACATCTAAACAGACTTTAAAAACGTTTTTCTTATCATTTATATTTTCATTTCTTTATTCATTCAATGAATAATAATTGAAAGCTTTCCTTGAAATGACAAATAAGGTTCTTGTCCTCGTGGAACTTTATGATTGGGAGGGAAAAACTGCCAATAAACTACCAATTATATCACTAGTTTTTAAATGACTACTGTGATAACGGCTACTATGGAGAAGCAGAAGAGACTATGAGAGCAAAGGTCCTGGGAACTTGACTTCTAAGGTCCTGAGGAGGTGACCAGTACACCAAAGTTGAAAGGCGATAAGGGTTTCCTGGATGTAGAGAGAAAGTAAATGCCTCCTAGGCATCAGAGCAGCATGGGGAATTTTTCCATGGTGGAAACCACCTTGGCTCATTTGAGAAAGGACTTAAGCAGGTGGAGCAAAAGGGAGTAGGAAGAACTTGTCAAGAGATGAAATGGGCAAAATAGGCAAGACCATGCAGGGTACAGTGACGATTTGGGACTTCTAAAAATAACAAGAGCCTACTGAATGTTTTAAGTATGGAAGTGATGTGATCGTTGAATGGTAAATTGAGCAAAATGGGATTAGGAGAGAAGGTAATGAAGTTTCTGCAGTAGTTCAGGCCATGTGGTGACTTTCACAAGGGTGAGAGGAAGATGTAGATTAAGCTCAAGCAATGCCCTGTGATGTGTGAAGTGGCAGCTACATGAGCAGTCCTGACTGGTAACTAGAATCATGAGCTTATCACTTCAGTACTGTATTCATACCCTTAACATATTGATACATACAAAATATTTAATCAAACAGGTTTCAGAGAATTGTAGAATATGAGATATCTATATCTATATCTTTCTATCTATCTATTGATCATCTACTGTCTCATAAAATAATGATGGTAATAATCATTTGGGTATGACAGCAAGGTCATTATATTGAATAAGAGGGGTATGTCTCCATCCAGATATTATGCCTGCATAATTATCATTCAATCTAGTGCTTGTATCATGATGCCCATAAATCATGCAATGGGCACTATGTTGGCCAAGGGTGCCTATTACTTGGGTGAATTTTCTCAGGGCAATGACTGCATTTTATTCAATGTGGAAGAATATTAGTAATTTTAAAAAAGAGAACGCTTGATTAAATATGATAAATAATCAAAAATTACTGAATTTTAACCAATTTATTTGCAAAATGTACTTTGAAATTATGTATTTTATACCATATATATTTTAATCTGTAAGAAATACGTTTCATAGTAAACCGAACCAAAATGTCTCAATGATATAGAAATGAATATCAAAGTATAAAGAACAATATTATTCATGTTCCTTCCCTAAATTTCTATAGTTGTCTCTTCATTAATAACAGGCATCTACATTTGTTTGAAAGAACATAGTAATCATACAAGGAATGAATGGAGTACTGAAGACAAATCTGAAATAGGATGACGACAACAAGGTATTCAAAGAAAAGAGGATACTGGATAAACTACCTAAAGCTATTTTCTTTGAACAGATAATGAAGAATGTGCCGTCTGCACATTCTTATTATTTTTTTACAAAATTGTGTACCTTTTTGAAGGGGTATTTCATTTACATGCTTTACTGCACTTTCATAAGGTCATTTAATAGACCAAACATTTTGATTAACTTAAAATAACTGCATGGTCCTTTTATACAACTGCAAGCACAGTAAACTACAAAATGAAAATTAAAGGAAGAAAGTGGCCACATAGCTGATGCTCTTCTTACATGTTTCATTTTAAACAAGAAACCAGAAATAAAAGATAAAGGAACTTCTTGTAACATAAATATTTTATCTAACCTTTTAGCAATTAGCACCCAATTTCAGACTCTAAGATTTAGGTACCACATTTTTGTACTTTCTTTTTTGATAGAATATTCTTTTGTGTATTAATGACAAAACCCACTGAATGACATTGAAAGAATCATGTTTCCATCTCAACATGTCATTTGTCAGTGACCGAAGATGGGCCCTCTAGTTACATCACTGTCAGAGAATGCCCAAACAGAGCTTTAAATGATAATAATGGTAATATCTAACACTTCTGAGACACTTACTGAGAATCAGGCACTTTTAAGGATTCTATGCATTTGCACTTAATCTTAAAAAAATATCCTATGAAATAGATACCATTACTATCTCCATACTACAATTGAAGAAACAAAGTTTATAGAGAACTAAAGTAATTTTGTCAAGGCCCTACAGAGACTAAATGGAAGAACCCAAGCTGTCTGTGTTCAGGTGTCACAACCTAGGATACCAGGCCTGTCAAGTGGCACAACTGCTGAGAAGACGCCATCAGCAGCTGCATCTGGAAATGTGCAGGCCACCACCTGCGCAAGCGGGTGTGATGGCCCTCAGGGCAGAGGCCTGGGTCACTCAAACATTTAGATCCTGATCAGAGGAAGAGGAGCCAACAACAGAGATGGAGAAGGGAGAGATAAATAAAGCTAGTCATGAAAGCCAAGAACAGAAATTTCTTTAACTGGGTCAACTGGTAAATGCTGCCGATGCGTAAGCTCAGAACACAAATCTGACCACTGGATTAGGCATATTGGATAAGGTTGACAATCTTGTCAGGGGTACTCTCATTAGAGTAGTTAGGACAGAAGGCTTAATGGAGTGCGTTGAGTAGAGAAAGCAAAATGAAGAGAAGCAGAGGAAAGGATCAAGTCTAGAGGCCAATGTGGGGTCATGGGAGGGCCAATGACGAGCTTCTCAGGAGCTGTTTGTGATCACAGACCAAACCCAACATGGGTGTTTACACTCAACACGTAAACAACATGCAACAAGATGACTGGCCTGGGGGGTGAAATGGCGACCAGTGTGACACATAAATCAGCAAATCAGGCACAAAAAAAGACAATAGATTAATCAAAGAAAAACAGCCTCAAGCTACTGAACACTGGGAAATAACAGGAAGAGGCATGAATCTGTTATGCAGTTCAATGGCAAAACTACTCTCACAGAAAAAGTCCCATAGAGAGAGCGTCACCGAACTAATCTCCAGAGAGGCACAAAGAAGGCACGGACTAGGAGTTACTTAGGAAGAATAAACACAACTATAGGGGAAATTCTGTCCACACAGTATAATTTGTAGTCTTATAGAAGTGACATTTCAAAATACAGTCTAAAAATATAAGTATTATCCCAGTAGGGCAACCCCAATTGATTTAAATAGTACAGGTGCATAAATCCAACATATTGGATAGATGTTTTTTGAATTCCTTCACAACAGTTTGTGTCTTGTTAAATTTTGGCATCTCTGGGACTCAACATAATACCTGGGAGCAAAGATGCTCCCTAGATTGTTGCTGAATAAAAAAGATATGAAAGCGATCAATCTTCATTAACTCAATGGTGTGTGTGAGGAGTCAGGGTGGAAAGAGAACAGAGAGGTCCTGGTATTTTCATTTAATGAGGTTTGATAGTTTTATTGGACTCTCAGGGAAAGAAGATGATGAAGATAAAGGGAAATAATGGGAAGGCAGTGGTGGGGATCCTTATTTCCTACTGATCATGTTTACATAGAGAGGCTTATTCACTCACTAGAAGGGAAAGGTATGGGAGGAAAAAAAATCTCAGCATCAATCTGCCTCCTCCATCATGATTTGCCATCCAAGTAAAAGCAACATATCTGATCCGTGAATTTGGGTGAAGAAATGAAGCATGAGCAGATGAGCAGACCCTTTTATTTCTTTCCCGATGTCCTGAATCCAGGATGTACACTTTCTCTTCCTTCTTCATGTGTTGGTTGTTTATTCCTATAGGGAGTCTACAACTGGCTAGGTTGGGGTTAATGCACTTGATTTTGGTGGAAGGTATTAATAAGCCCAAACAAATCCAAAGTCATTTTCCAGTTCACCTTTATATAAAGGTACCTTTTGATCTCCATCTGCTTTATTTCTACATCTATTTCTCAGATGTTTATAAATTCGGATGAGGGAATACAGGGTGTAATTAATGATCACACCTAAAAAAGCCCCATCAAAGTTCAAGCCACAGAGTGAAGTGCTCTAATTTCCACCATAAGGGATTTAAGAGACTACAGGAAGTACAAAATGACTTAAACAACATGATTCTTTTGAATTCTATATAATGTGTTGAGTAAACTATAATTAAATGACACACGTAGGTGGAAGTAGCTGGTTTGCCTTTGCATAAAGTCTAAAATAGTATTCAGACTTGTGACCAGACTCGTCCCTCCACAAAGAAATAGGTGAGAAGGAAAGGGCGAGCAGGGAGAATTACAGAGAGTGCATGTAAGTTGGTTACATCTTTGGAATAACAGCAGTGAAAGGAATCCAGTTATTACCAGATGCTTTTAAGGAACTCAGAAAAGAGAGAGGTCAACTGATTTATTAAATATTCAGAGAAAAGACACTAAGACAGAGAAAAACATTAAAGTTGAGAGGGGACTGAACAAACGTACTTCTGTATAGCAAGACATGCTTCAGAACAGAAATAAACGTTCACCAATTAAAATGTCTTTTGCCAAAAAATAGATAGCTTCTCGCGTTCAGGGGTCCTGAGCAGAGAAAAAGCTATTTTAGAGAGAATGATGGGAAGAGATAAGCTTGCAAGCCTTTCAAATAGTAATTTTCAATAGTAAGCATTACTTTTCATCATGAAAAGTAATGAAGCAGTAAAATATAAACCATATCAAAAGGTGTATTTTCAAGAGCTATTTGAGAGAGACTGTTTTCCTAACATACCTTTCAAACCTCTCAAAATGATGTTGGCAGCTTCCTTATAGACCCTGCTTATCTAGGAGGAAGCGGATTTTTTTCAGGTAATAAGATTTAATCAATTTCTATTATCAGAATTATAATTTCTTTAGCTTGCAACCTGACAAGAGTACAATTTAAGCAATTTAAAGTAGCAAGAACATAGTAAGATGAGTCCTGGATACAAGCATTTCTTTACCTTCCTTTCCACTTCATGTCATAGAAGCATCAACATTTTGCCTTCAACAGGATAGATTTCAAATAAAAATCAAGGCTTGAACACTAAACTATTAATATTCACAGAAGCGGACTTCCCTGGTAGTGCAGTGGTTAAGAATCCACCTTCCAATGCAGGAGACATGGGTTCGAGTCCTGGTCCAGGAAGATCCCACATGCCGCAGAACACCTAAGCCTGTGTGTCCCAACTACTAAGCCTGTGCTCTAGAGCCCGTGAGCCACAACTACTGAGCCAGCAAACCACAACTACTGAAGCCCACGCACCTAGAGCTCGTGCTCTGCAACAAGAGAAACCACCGCAGTGAGAAGCCTGTGCACCACAACAGAGTTGTCTCTGCTCGCCACAACTAGAGAAAGCCCGCGTACAGCAACAAAGACCCAATGCAGCCATAAATAAATAAATGTATTTTAAAAAAAGAATAAAGAACCCCCCCTTAAAAAAATTCACTGAAGCATAGCAGGATGACACACAAAACAATGGTTTCACTTCAGAAAGAAACTGGACATTCACTGGGGTACAATTATTATAGGTTGGCTGCTTACTAAAATTATTTTCTATTTTAATAAGAAAGTACTTACATTTATTTATCACAAGAAATTGGAAGTTGTATTACACATCTGAATTCTGAGGTTAATCTACACTAATATTCTTATCCCTGGTATGTATAAACAATCAGAATTTTCTTTGAGTATTGTCTATCAGTTGAAGAAAAGAAAGCCACCAGAATTTCATTTAATTAATGATTACATTTCCTACATTTGTCTAATGTCACTACATGATTCACTACTATATCCAATTTATAATAACTTTTTTGAGATAAATGGAAATGCTTTGTATCAGTCTGATTCCATTATTAATGGATAGTTCTTTGAAATAGAGAATAACTGAACAGGCACTGAAATGGAAAATTTCCCTCTCCTCATGTAAATTTATTTTACTTTTTATAAATTTAAGCAGTTCGTGATTACACTGGCATTTTGCAATGACAAAACTAAAATTCAACCAAAGGGAAAAAATAATAAGTTAATATAATTAAGAATTAAATATCTCATTGTGCAACCTAGTAACTGCATTACTATCTCCAACTCTCACATACTTCATACTCTCTATAACTAGCCAGTAAATAAAAAGAACACAGTTAGGGTGAACTAATATTTTTGGAATTCCAAAGATCTTTTGAAATACATTGGATACATATAACATAGATACTCATTTCATAATTCCATCTCCAGCTTTTCAAATATTGCCTTGCAAATTTTATAGTGAAAGTGTGTAGGGGAGATTATTCTGACATTTTTGTAATTCATTTAAGAAATATTTATTATTTCTAGTTCCTCTTCTACATTTACTCTCAGAATGTTTATTTGCAAATAATAGAACCCCAGTTTGGATAATCTTTTTTGGAAGACACCAAGGGTTTCATGAAGCAAATGGAAGTGTTGATTAAGCGTGATGGAGCCATGTGTATAAGTCAATGAGCAGGCAGAGAAAGGAGACCTGCAAAGAGAGGAGAAAGCAGGCCTGCATAGAAAAGCAGAGAAATAAATATTCCCTAGCTCTACATATTACAGTTTAAGCAAATAAAGATAAACAGGCTAGAATGACAGTAGGGAACAAATGGTGAATGTAATTCAAGATTATTTTATATAGATTGAATCACGTCAAAAACATTTTAGTAAGGCTTCCCTGGTGGTGCAGTGGTTGAGAGTCCGCCTGCCGTTGCAGGGGACATGGGTTCGTGCCCCAGTCCGGGAAGATCCCACATGCCGTGGAGCGGCTAGGCTCGTGAGCCATGGCCGCTGAGCCTGCGCGTCCGGAGCCTGTGCTCCGCAACAGGAGAGGCCACAGCAGTGAGAGGCCCACTTACCGCAAAAAAACAAAACAAAACAAAAACATTTTAGTAGGTAAAAGTGATCAAATATCATTTCATACAGAATAGATATTTTTATAGGTGAAAAATTGATGGGTATTGGTACTTTTATATGTTGCAAAGTCATTTTTTATTCAGCAAGCAATGTGTAAACACTACTACTGAAAAAAAGAGCAACAGGATAAAACAGAGTACAAAGTAAAATAGAAGAGAGTGTGATAATAAAGGGAAAGCTGAAACAACTCTTTGTTTACTGATTGGCCACTTTGTACCGGGCATTATACCTTATGCTAGGGAACCTCTTAGAAAGCTTTTCCCTTGTAAAAGTTTTTGATTTCTACAGGGCTTTAGAAGAAAAAGCAATTAGGTTAGGCCTGATGCCAATATGAACAGCTCAGAACCTACTATTTCATCTTTAGGTTTTAAATCTAAAGTATTTTTTAAAACGGTTTTAAAAAATAGTCAGGCCTGGATTCATGCATTATCCCTTCCACTGCTGCATTGTAGGACCCTGGACAAGTCACTAAACTTCTTTTACTTAGATTTCCTCACTTGTAAAATAAAAATACAGGGATACTATGTGCTTCATAGGGTTTCTTTGATGATAAGTTCTATAATAATACAATAAATACAAAACATAAAACACTTAGCACTGTTCTTGGAAGACTAAGTGCTTAATAAATAAACTGATATGGATATCAGAAAGGTTCTAATCTGGGTTTGGGGTATGGTAGAAGGCACAGACAGAGTGACAATACTTTATATCAGATAGGTGGCTGAGAGAACTGGAGAATGGAGGGTGGTGCTCGGTTCACGGCAACAGTGGCTGTGCAGAGCCAGCCAGTTAAACCTGGATCCTCATCTCAGTAGGCGATTTGAGATGTTGACCAGAAACTGACTGGAACTTTATCCTACAGAGTGGGGATACCAGTCTGATGGTAGGAGAGGGATAGGGGTATGTGTGAATTTCCATGCCCAGGAAAACACTTGATGTATAATAGGTCCTCATTAAGTACTTTCGGATGGACTGATGATAGATTTTAACAGTTCACAGCAAATAAAATATGGCAGAGACTGCTAATTGTCCCCCCAATATTTACTTTCTCTCTTTTCCTCTTTTTTCATAATAGAATGTCCCCCAGTTTTATCTGGGTCTGTCAAGAGGCATTTCCCAGCCTCAAGTGCAGCTAGGTGTGCCCATATGACTGAGGTCTCACCAGTGGGATAGAAGTAGAAATCACATATGCATCTTCAGGTCATGGCTTTAAAGGGAACCAGCTTGCTCTTCACTGTGGACATGACTGTAGAACTGATCATGCAGATGAGGACAACTTAGTGGATGGTGGAGCAACAAGAGAAAAGGAACCTGAATCCCTGATAATCTTGAGGGGCAGAGGCACTATACTGCCTAAACCATGCACAAGCCCAGGCTTACATGTGAAAGAGAAATATGCCTGTCTTGTTTGTCACTGTTAATTGGTCTTAGTTAAAATAACTGGTTAAATTCCTAACATGTTTCCATCACTCAAGTATGGCCGGAAGTATGAGAGGGTATATATCAAGTTTATTATATTCTAACACCATCTGAGTGGGGCTGAATTGAGTTGAGGGGCTGCTAGCCATATTACTTCAGGAATTTCTTGAACCATTTAAAATGAGCATTTATAACTTAGTAGAAATAGCTGCTATTATAAAATATTAAAAACTATTTTACTATCTCTTGTATATCCTCTCTATACTCTTGTATACTCTCTCTCTCTTCAGTTATACCTCATTTACATTCTCTTATCACTGAAATAATTAGATTAGACACAGAGATGATAGTAGTGAGATTAAAGTAAAAAACTATACATATAAATGAGAAAACTAGAGAAGATATTTTGTTTCTGCAAGGAATTTCATACTTAATTTTGTGGTTAATTTGCTTTTTAAATAATACATAAACATACATTTCTCCCCTTGATTCTAATAAAACACTGCTATGGAAATTTCCCTTTCAGTGTGAATAGGAGCTTTCTACTTTAGCTCATCTGGGAAATAGCTGAAAAATAAAGTTTGCATCATTGAGATTTGATTTTGCCAGACCATAATATTAACTTTTTGAAAAGTCTTATTTAAGACTCTAAATGTCAGAGGGGTAGTTGTGCAAAGTATATGTGGGTATTACATCTAATTTATGTCAATTTTTCTATTTCTTTAAATAAGAAACATTTTATTCAAGGTTCTGCTTCCAAGTTTAAAGCTGAAGCCATGGCTTCAATCTTATTCCTTAAATCAGAAAAAGAGAGTAAAGGAAGAAATTAAAGTTGAAGGAAAATGAAAATTACAGTTACTGTAACTTTTTCTTTCCTCACTGATGACAAAATCACAACCTATTTTTATAAATCCACTGATAACCATAATTATTGTCGCTTTGGAGAAAACTACTATGTGAAGAGAACAAACATAAGCGAACACTCGTTGGGCACTATTTTAATGATATTGTATGTGAAAAATAAATGGGAATGGATTTTCATGCAACTGAGTAATCAGCAACCTGAAATTTAAGGAAAATTGAGTTTTTATTTATTATAATTTTTTATACCCATGACTGTGGTTCTCTTACCTTTGATATCTTCATAAGAATCATATGATTTTCTTTTTGGAATCACTACAGTCTGTCAGATCTAAGATAGGATTTTGTCCCCAAAAATCTCCATCCAATGTGACTTCCACCTCCTCTTCTACCCACTTCCTGGACTGACATTTTATGACAACTACAGGAGAGAAATACTTTCAGTTAATTTGACTATTGGGTTATATGATTGTTCTTGAGATAGAAAAAATGAATTATGTTATGAAAAATAAAAGTTCCTTTGGCATACTTTGACATGTCATTGCATCTGGTATTAACACACATACACTCATTCAGTATCAACATACATTGACACTTTGGAAGCAACATGAATATTAAATAATATGTAAAAATAGCATGACAAGAGATAAATCTAGAAGATACACACCAAAGTATAGAAGATTACATTAGGATATAGAAATGTGATTCAGGGACTGGATTTTTCAGCTAGCTGTATACTCATTGTGGTAAATACCAAACTTTACTTATATAAAAATACTACAGCAAATACCTTCAAATAATTAAAAAAATAAGTTCTGTAATATTTATTTTGTAATAACACTTTTAAAATATATTTTATTAAAATATCTCCTAAACCAAAAATATTAGTTTATTTACATGCACCTTAAAATTCACTTAAATTAAGTAAAATATTTTGATTTCCATTTGTGAATTGCTTTTAAATTTACAAAATACACTATTTAGTAATTAAAAATTGTAATGAATTATTTAAAGTTAATATTAAAATGTTATTACATATTAATTTAGCATACAGCACTAAAACATTAAATATATAACTTTACATATTTCTCTCTATATATAATTCCAACATTTTCTTATATAAAGTGCAGAAGTTGTTAACGATCTTGTGAGCAACCAAAATATTATGTCTATATCAACTACTAATTATATAAAGGAATATTAATATATTGGCATTAGCTGTATAATATTATGGGGCCATATATGCTAGAGTCCATATTTAAGAATATTATTTCTCCAAAATATATTAACTGCTATATTTGTATCAGTTCAGATGCACATAGGACATAAATTGAATATGAGATAAAAAGGGAGTCACAATACTAAAAAAGCTTTGAAATGGATTACACTATGCTTTCGTGGCATCAATAATATTGATAATATGTTCATCTGAACAGCAAGATTGGATAATGTCCTCAGATTTATGTGTTTTCACAGTATAGACCACATTTATAGTAAAGAAATGTTTAAAATAAATTTATTTTTAATTCTTAAATTTACAGGTTAATACTGAACATTTTGGACTTAGAATATGTGAAATGTACAACAAGGGTACAAAGTTAGATGTAAATTAAGTGGGTTGAAATGGCTGAGGAAAATGTACAAGCTTTTCTGGTTATAATTAGCTTCAGTCCTAAAGCATTAAATTGGAAATTAGTGTGATCAAAGTTACAATTAGTATCACGTCATTGGTCTTGTCCTGTAAGTCCTTAGGAAATTACTGCCCTAGCAATGCCAGGATTACTAAACCACAATGGATTCACATTCCATTGTCTTTACACTGTGATACGGAGTACAGTCCTTTTCTAATTATCTACCCCCAAAGGACAGGAGAAAAAGTGGTTCACAGAGCAACAAAAGTACCCTTGGCTTGAGAATAACCTGGGTTATAGATACATAGAAAAAAAACAACAAACATTGATGGTGACACAGTTGAGCAGGGAAAGCAATGGGTTATTTCTGATGTGTTCTTAAGAATGAAGAATGGACTGTACCGAAAGTAAATAATATTTACTTATAAAATCATACCCATCTGTTTCTCAAGGGCATTTGTAGAGAAAAAGAATTACTAGAATAGGTTTTAGACTTTTGGTAAAATGATTTAATAACTAGTACACAGTCTGTTCAGAACACAGATGTTACTACTTGGTTGTGCTAATGTAACACAGGCTATTTACAGAACTCACATTTACTTTAAAAATCTAATAATTATGAAAAGAAGTGACTTGATAGAAAATTTCTATGTTTCTGGAGCATATTTAACCTTCTTTGAAGAAAACTGTGTAAGAAATTTGTTTGTATTTTCTCATAGGTTTTATTTTAGACTTTAAAAAATCTGCTTTAAGTCTTTAATCTGGGGAAAAAACAAGCAGTGTCTGGGGTAGACATGAGCAACACTGCTGTTAGAATCCCAACAGAGTAATGTCTAGGCTGTATTACATCACTTTGATCAGAAGACTATTATAAATTTTAAACTGTTCAGCTCTTTGGAAAATATAAAAACAACTATGTTTTGAAGGAAATAAAAAAATTAAAAAAAGCATTTTGACATGTTTTTGAAGCATTCTGAAGATAATTTAGTATATATGAAATATTTATGTGTTGATAATTTTTTGTTGTTGTTGATAATTTTTTAACTCAAGAGTAGAAATATTTCAAGTAAAACAAATGACATTTATTGTCAAAGGTACTGTTAGTTATGTGGATTTTCACTGCAGTTAAAATTAAACTACACAAGGAAATATATAATCTTGGCCTTCCTTTATAACCAGTGTCTCTGGGGAAATGCTGTTATTCACAAGCAAAACTGACTATTTTCTCTTCTAAGTGTGGTGACATAATTTGTATCAGTAAAGACTAGCTCTTTTTCACTAGCAAAGATTGGTATTGGAGAGAGAAGAAAAATTCAAAATTTCAAGACTTCTTTTAGCTTATCTGTATTGCTCAAGGTGGAGATCAAAAATAGATATCCCTTTGCTGTGCAATTCAGTGATTCTTAGTTATGAAAAACTATGCCTAGAGCCTGGTAAGAGGTTGGGATACTAAATTTCACCTTATGGTTATCTAAGAGGAGTTGTGATTCTTACGCTGACCCTGGGAACAAAACGGGAAAATAAAAGTATGCAGAAGAAGTGAGAAGAGTGTTGAGGAAAGAGAACATACAGAAACTTGAGAGAAGCCTGGAGTATGTGGAGAAAAAAAGGGGTCATTGAGGGGAAAAAAAGGCATTTTAAGAGTAGGGATTTTACGTTGCATGTGTGGTGGCCAAGCCCACCTCCCTAAAATCTGTAGTACATTCTGACTGGTTTTTGGAGAACACCATAAAAGTTTTGTATCTGGGACAACTAATAGAGGAATCATTGCCCCCATGAGTTACACAGAAGCTGGAATATGGTGATTAAATGTGATCCAAGAACCCCAGTACCCAGGAATCTTACAGATCTAGCGCAGGGCTCTGAGCACATCAAAGAATATGAAATAAAGGGGTCTGAATTTAATGTTATTTCAATCTTAGTTGATTTGTAGGTTTTACCAACAAGGAAGACAACAGGAAACGGTATGGTTTTGTGGAAAGATCATTGGACTTATTGTTAAGAGACAAGATTCAGTCCTAGCATTTCCACCAATAGGGCTAGGTCACTTTACAACCTACTTTCTCTGGACCTGGATTTTCTTCCTTGTACAAAGAAGAGATGGGATTAGAAGGCCTCTAAGATACCTAAAATCCTGGTGTTCTCTGACTCTAAGATATACCTACCTTGGGGGCATTTAGGATGTGGTGCCTGTGGGAATCCAAGAATAGGGTATATCCAGCATATCCCTGGGATTTCTTCACTGTCTATCCCCAAAGCTCTAATTAGAAATTAAATTATTAAGAGTGAACAAAAGCATAAACACTTTCAACATTAGCATGAAATGACATATTTTTTAGTAACCTAATGGTGTTTTAGCAAAGCTTGTGAATTTAAACTTTGGCAGAGAAAAACTAAGTACGAAATACAAAACATTTTCTGCAAATGTTGATTTTATAACCATTTCAAACCAAACCCTGGTAAACTGTCACAAAGAAAAATGTAATACAACCATTGTAAGATGCAAGTTAAAACTGAAGAACTTTTTTCTCTACATTCAAAGGTTAGTACAGCAGTTGGCCCTCCATATCTGTGGGTTCCGAATCCACAGATTCAACCAACTGTGAACTGAAAATATTAAAAAAAAAAAAAAAAAGAAATTCCAGAAAGTTCCAAAAAGCAAAACTTGTATTTACATAGCATTTACATTATATTAGGAATTATAAGTAATGTAGAGGTGATTTAAAGTATATGGGACGATGTGCATAGGTTATATGCAAATACTATGCCATTTTATATAATGGACTTGAGCAACCATGGATATTGGTATCTGTAGGGGTCTTGGAATCAATACCCCATGGATTCTGAGGGATGACTGTATTGGTATTTACTGATGTGACTAAACTGATTAATCAGAAGTAATACAGTTTCCATAGGTTATGTTCTAAACTGGATGGGCAAAGCACAAAACACAAAAAATACCATTAAGTACAGGACTTCAGAAAGTTATCAGTAATTTACTTTTGGAGGCTACCAGTTAAAAGAAAAAGGGCATTTGTAAAATTATTCTATGTCCATCATACACCATCAGGAGAAAAGCAATACTAGAAAATGATTCTGGTCGTTGTTGAAAACAGGCTTTTCTTATGAAAAATGGAGCATAAGACACGACAGGCAGGACCAGCTTCATGGGCATGTGACGTATGCAAGAACTCCACACTTGGAATTGCTCATGTTTGTTTAATGTCTTGAAATTCTTAATACTTTTTGAACAAGGGCCTCCTCATTTTCATTTTACCCAGATCACGTCGGCAGTCTTGATTGCAGGAGTGGTAAAAAGCATGGGAGAATGGACTCTTGAGTCCACAGGAAAGAATTATTTGAATGTGAAGAAGAAATATGCACATATAGGACAAAGTAAGAATTTCTTTTTAATTAATAAGGTTTCTAGACAAGTATTTAATTAAAATTATAAAAGCAGAGAAAACATTTAAATTTTGCATCATCACTGGAATCTGCTTAAATTTCAGCGAAGCAAAGAGGGGACAAGTAACTGCATTCTGGCAACGACAGCACACCCTAGTCATGGCAGTATCTCATCAGGACGTCATATACCTGGCACAGTGCCATCATTTGGTGAACGCGAGCATCAGAAGTCCTATGCTTTGCCCAGACAAGCTGTTCCAGGTTGTTCTCTAGATACAGACTCAAAAAGGAGTCCCTTTGCCTGTATCTGACTATGATTCACTGATACGATACTTAGATTGACTTGTTCCTCACTCTGAACTTCAAATCAGCAACGATATATACAATCCCCATATATCAAATATATTTTCCCCCTCTGACCATGTAAATTTGAACACTTCATGAACTTCACATTGCATAACATATAAAAGAAACTGATCATATCAATGCCAGTCAAAATGAAATCATGTTCCTTCAATGTGCTATGTACATGTTACCTTTTCACCTCTGTGTGCAATTCTTTAAAATTGTCAACAGGCCACCTTTCTCCACTTGCCTTCTTCATTTGAACAATGACCATTGTTTTTTGTAATTTCATAACCTGGGGCATAAATAACACCTGGATATCTATAGTCCCTTTAGGAGGCAATGCAATTCCTGTAAAAAAGAAAAACACACACACAAAAATAAGTTTTAATGTGGTAAACGTTTTTAGAATATAATTTTAACCACAGAAAGTAACCTCTCCTTACTGATGACCTAAATTTTTCAAAATCACTCCTGAACAAAAAATACATTATGCTAAATTATAAGTGCACTTCACTGGCTTCACTAATTTTCCTCAAATGTCACCAAAATTCTTTAAAAAACACATTTTATCCTGAGCCAAGGAGGTTCTCCTGAAGAGGCTGGAAGAATTGAAGAAATGTTGATAGTGATGGCTTGAGTTTCCCAGAGTGATTAAAAAACCCCATAAAACCCATGGATCTTTTCAAGTCTTACCACATTTTGCATAAGGCAAAGTACAGCAATTTCTGACCCTTTATTTCTTTGCATATTTTTGTTCTAGACCGTAACAGCTCCATGTTTCTGCTTGGAGCCCCAGAATTGCTACCAGTAAACTGTTCATTTCTTTAACTGATTCAAGAAGGAAGCCAAAGCTTATTTGTGAAAGAAAGGGGCATCCACTTCAGGTTGTAAAAATCAGAAGACAGAAAAACAGACAGCAATTTCTTGTGTTCTAGTGGATTAGAATTTTTCAACCTTTGCTTTGAATAAGTACCACGTGCGAAAAACTTGTTAGACATGGAGCTTGCTATAAGGCCCAACTACAGAGATTCTGATTTGTTCAGTCTGGGCTGGGACCTCAAAGCTGCGTATTTAAGCAGCAGCTCATGAGATCCAGAAGCAGGTGATCATGAGACCATACTTAGAAAAAAACCCTCTATCTACTGGACGAGTAGTGAGCTTCTAGCCATTTGTAACAGTGAAGATTTCCAAGTGATCGGTGTCTTCCTTTATTTTGAAGAGTAACACTCTTTACAGGAAAATGGGATTATTGCCTATATTGTTTTTTTTTAATTCTTTGTTATAAGATTGATGATATTCAAAGTCATTTTGTCTCAGATGAGAATACTGTACTAAACTATTAAGAACATCAAGAAAGAAAATAGAAAATGGCCCCTCTGCAAAATATCCCAACTCAAAATTCTTATAAATTTTCAAATTTTAAAGTTTATTCCTTCAGGAAATGAAAATTTTCTAAGGTGTACTGTCATACTTAACAATAACTAGTAATTAATATGATTACGAGTTAATATATATTCACTACTGACTCTATGCCAGGCTCTGTGCTAAGTATTTTCCACACAATTATCTCATTTCATTCGCAGAAAATCACCATAAACAAGTGTTATTATGTTTCTCATTTTAGAGATGGAGATATTGAGACAATTTGGTTAAACAACTTCCCCAAAGTCCCAATGAAAGATCATGTTGTTTACTAAGATATCTGAAAAATTTCTATCTTCAATTTTGCCTTTATGAGTTCTGTATTTTCAACGAATCGCTGCATTCAAATAAGTAAAAACAGCAAGAGCCAGAATAAAATAGGATAAAGAGCTGGAATATGATAAAAAAAAGCAGAGCTGAGTCAAATAAACCATATATTGCATTTCCAAGGAAAAGTTTAGAAATGATAATTTACCCTTACAAAAGTATATTACCACTAAAAATAGATTATATTATAACTAAAAATAAACCCAGACATTTAGATGGTGTAAGGAGTCAAGACAAAGATACAAAAGGGTACTTCATTGCTAACATCATGCTTTCTTATAATATTTGAAATGAAAGATAATACTATAACCAATAAGCCCATTTAATTAAAAATCTAGTAGGCTATTTGTGGCTGTAACTTTTTACCAGTCTACAAATAGAACTATAGTTCCCTATTGAATTCACCATACATTTCTTTAACTATTATTACATGCTTAAATATTAAGTCACTGCAATGTTAATAAACTTCCAAGAAATCACTGAAACTTAGCAATGAAAAGAACTTTGAGAATTTATCAAATTCATTTCATGTCTCACAAATAATTTATATTTTCTGTGGTTTTCCCATTGTCCTTTGCAACACTTTGAGTAGAGACAGAAAAGCCGTCCACACTTCTATCTTATAAAGAATCTAACCTATGTTTTCTTCTAATATCTATATATTTTCATCCTTATAGTTAAATACTCAATCCACTTGTAATTTATCCATATGTAAGGAATGAAGAATGTACCCAACGTTGTAGATTTTCTATATGAGACTAATTATCCCAAAACCACTTATTTAAAAGTTCAATGATTTGAAATGCCACCTACATGGCATTTCCTTATATATTTTGGTCTTTTTCTGGAGTCCCTGGATTTCTCTTCATGTGTAAGTACCACACTGTTTTAATTATAGATGCTTTATTTTCTACTAGAACTGTCTCCTCCCCCAGCTCATTTTTTAAAAAGAATTTTTCTAAATTTGGAATGAAGAGTTAGCTCCAAGAAGGGGATGGCCTGGCAAACAATTCTTTTAATGGGATTGCCCCACATTTACGCTTTAGGGATCACTGACATTTTTGTCCATTCACGATCTATTCAAGAGCAAGGATATGGCCTTTATTTTTCTCACTTGAGCATTATATTAGGTGCTTCTAGGTTCTTGGAATAGGTTTTCAGCCAGTGTTAGTGTTCAGTGTTGCTGGAGGCTCATTTCAGCATCTTCATATGTGTTTAGCAGGAAGATGGGAGAAACCACATCAGTTGTTTCTATCTTCTGACTGGGAAATGTAGCTAGTGTGATGATTACTACATCTATTCGGTTAAACAATCTAGTAAAACATATTCTAAACTCAAAACATTTTCTAAGCTTATCCTTTTCTGTTTTACTCCATTTCCATATAGTAACTACACAAAGTAACTACAGATGTATTTACTTTTTTCTATTACAGTTACCATTCGGGGATTCAAAATGCTAATAAGCATCTAGAGGGAAATATGCACATTTTATTTTACATAATTGATTTTAGGTACTTATATATTTTATGAGAGAAGTATACATTATTTATATAATTTTGAGACCCTGATAATACGTCATGTTTAGCATCTGAGAAATATTAAAAAGAGTGGCATTCAATGTATTATTATTATTGTTATTTTGCTTTTGAAATCTGCTATGGCCTAGCTGCACTTAATATTCAAATTTTATTCAGTGTATTCTAATACTGCTATTTTGACTGCTCTTTTGATCAAACATAATAGAAATATTTATGCACTGATCTCCAATTTGAAATATAGAAAATGTACAATACTTTAATGGTATGAGGTTACTTGCCTTCTTAGAAGAAAATCTTCTCAAGAGCATAAAGTGAGCATAATACTCATTTTAGTAATGAAAATATTTCATTTGGAGAGATTAATTTTTAATCATTTTAGTGGTATTACACTACTGCTCCCCACAGCATAACTTCTAATATTTACCATGGAATTAGAAATAGCCCATGTCAGGAAATCAAAGAGATACTTAAACATTCTAGCTCCCTAAGTGATGCTATTATTTTTGTTATAGTGGTTTCTTTGATTAATTAATTTATTTATACTTTTGTCAAATGTCTATTTGTTTGTTTTAATTGAAGTACAGTTGATTTACAATATTGTGTTTCAGGTGTATACCAAAGTGATTCAGTTATACGTATATATGTGTATATATCTATATTCTTTGCTTTGATTCTACCCCATTAGTTTATTACAACATATTGATTATAGTTCCCTGTGCTATACAGTAGGACCTTGTTGTTTATCTGTTTAATATATGGTAGTGTGCATCTGTTAATCCCCTACTCCCAATTTATCCCTCCCCCATCTTCCCCTTGGTAACCATAAGTTTGTTTTCTATGTCTGTGAGTGTCTTTCTGTTTTGTAAATAAGTTCATTTGTACTATTTTTTTAGATTCCACATGTAAGTGATATCATATAATATTTGTCCTTCTCTGTCTGACTTACTTCACTTAGTACGAGAATCTTTAGGTCCATCCATGTTGCTGCTATAGTGGTTTATTTTAAATAAGAAAGCAAGCTTTTATTTTTAAAACATCAAGTCATCAAGAATGTGACTTTTCATCAACCGCTTTCACACATGAAATGTGTGCACTTTCTACTTGAATACTTTATATTTTCAATAACTGATTTAATAATCTTTAAAGTATCACTAAAAAATAAAACAGAATTGTTAATGTGGTAGTTTGGAGAAGAGTCCTTTCATTGGTTCTTCAGAGATATTATAGGCTGAATTATGCCCCCCTCCCCAACTCATATGTTGAAGTTCTAATTGCCAGTGTCTCAAAAGTGACTGTATTTGAAGTTGGGGGCCTTTAAAGAGGTGGTTAAGTTAAAATAAGACTGTTAAGGTGGGTTCCAATCCAGTCTGACTGGTGTCCTTATAAAAAAAGGAAATTGTGACACACAGACAGACACCAAGGATGCCCACATACAAAGGAAAGACCATGTGAGGGCACAGTGAGAAGGCAGCCAGCTACAAGCCCAACAGAGACACCTCAGAAGAAATCAAATATCCTGGTCCCTTGATTTTGAACTTCCAGCCCCCAGAACTGTGAAAAAATAAATTTATTTTGTTTAATCCACCCAGACTGGTATTTTATTATTGCAGCCCTAGCAAACTGATACATGAAATTATCTTTCCTTCTAAGTTATCTCAGAGGCTGAGGCATGGGATGCCACTGAACTTGCTTAAAGACTTTCTAATTCCAGGCTCTCAAAACAGGACAGATAGAGAAATTTGACTCTGACTGCCATTTGGCTGCTATGATCATGGAAAAGCTAGGGATGAAGCAGTATTCCCACCCAACCTGTATCTTGCTGACTGAGGTGCATGTATTGAATGGAAGCATCTATTGAAGAACAAGAAGGGCATTTCAGGGATGGAATTTTCTTAATGAAGGATTAGAGACTGCTGCTGCTTTACTCCTCCATCTTTTATAGAGCTAGCTAATGTCTGAGATTTAATAAAGAACTTGTCCAAAGAAGACACCATTAAAAGGACTAGTGTACAAAAAGTGAGCACTAAGTAGAAGGTCACATTTACTCGTATAGGTCATTGGGGAATAGATACAAATCCATGCTTCTTAGAAAAAAATGTTCAGTTTGAGACATATAATGCTTTTAAAGTAGATTTTTGGGATTATTCAACACAAATATGATTGCTAAGGTAAGTTTTACATCATGAACTAAGCACCTGTAAGTTAAAGTTTTATGTTTGCTTTTTTAAAAATCTAAGAATACATTAGCAAAAAATAAACAAATAAAACTTAAAGGAAATACTGATTCCAATGTAAACATTCCACTGCTGGGTCAAAAATGAGTGAAAAGTCCACTATCAGAGCCTCCTGACCAAAGACACAGTAAAGGACAGAGTTTTCTGTTATTGAAGGCCTTCAAGCACATGCTAATAACCACTGACAGTGATGACCAAGAGAAGGGTTTTGAGCTTTACATTAATATTTAGAATATCTTAATGTGCCTTCCAGTCTTAATATTCTGTGATAACATTTTTCCTTATAAATAGAAAAGATAACTAAGGTTTTAAAAATTAATGTCAGGAAATTGAATATTTTCTTGGAAAGTAACTAATTTTAATTTCAATTAAAATAATATCCCTTATTGATCTATTACCATATCTTCCTTGTTCTCTGCACTGCTAAGTTATGTGTGTGTGTATGTAAAATCTCTCTCTTCACCTGCAGGAATACTCTATGATATAATGTCAAGCATTTGAGATTTACAAATTTAAATCTATGCTCTGATATTCATTAGTTCTGGGAAACTGGGAAAGTTATTTAAATTTCTAAGTGAGATTTTCCTCATATGAAAAAGGAAGCATATATATATATATATATATATATGAATATAATATACATATCAAGATTTTGCTATGGCAAAGGTACTATTTCAGATCCATCCAGATAATCCCATTTTGTACAGTATACATCGATTGTACACTGTTTTATTCTTTCACTTATTCATTCAGAAAATACTCTGTGCCATGCATTGTAATAAGGGATAAAATAGTGAAGAAAATAAATCTCTTGCTTTTCTGGATCATGCATTCCAGAATGTGTTGGGGGTGAGAAGTCAAACAATAAATAAAATGTATTATATGTATGGTGTTGTTAAGTAAAACAATAAAGAGTTAGAGAGTGATGTGGATGTTAATATAGGGTGGTCCAGGAAGGCCTCTCTGATAGGTGTCATTTGAGCAAAGCACCTAAGGAAGTCTGAGAAGCCTTGTAGACATCCATGGGGGGAATACTAAGATAGCAGGTGGCTATATGTGTCTGAATTTAAGGGGAAATTGAGGCTGGGGCTATCAATTTAAAAGTTGTTTGAATTCACTTGTGACTGAATGAGAGCTCATCAGGAACAAGTATGGATAGAAATGAGAAGAGAGGACAGCGCCTTGGGCCTCTGGGAATTCAGGGGATAGGAACAGGGGAGAAAATGCAAAAAAGACTGAGGAGGTCTTACTAGAGAGACAGAAGGAGAATCAAGGGAGAATTGAATCCTGGAGGCCAATTGTTTCCAAAATGGTGAGAGATCAACTGTATCAAGTAGAGCTCATGAGCAAGATGAGGATGCACATAGATGATTAGATCTGGCAGTGTTATGTTACTGATGAACTTCAAAAGAGCAGAATCGGGCTTCCCTGGTGGCGCAGTGGTTGAGAGTTCGCCTGCTGATGCAGGGGACACGGGTTCGTGCCCCGGTCTGGGAAGGTCCCACATGCGGCGGAGCGGCTGGGCCCGTGAGCCATGGCAGCTGAGCCTGCACATCCAGAGCCTGTGCTCCGCAACGGGAGAGGCCACAACAGTGAGAGGTCCGCGTACCACAAAAAAAAAAAAAAAAGCAGAATCATCTGTAGACTGATGGGGAATAAAGTAAGATTAGCTTTTGCAATAACTTATAAGGGAAAATAATCTGAAAAAGAATCTATCTATCCATATCTATATCTATATATCTGAATCACTTTGCTGTACACCTGAAACTAACACAACATTGTAAATCAACTGTACCTCAATTAAAAAAAAAAAAGAAAAAAAAAGATAATGTATAAGAAATGAGGGCCATAAGTATAGACAACCTTTCAAGCTGTTTTGCCATAAAGAGGGATCAGAGAAATGGGATAGTACCTGGCAGGGATAAGGGGTAAAGAGAGGCATGTCTTTTAACATTAAGAGGTATTATTGCATGCTTGCTATGTTGATAGGCATAATCCCACAAGAATTATTACACAGAAGACAGAGGAAAGAGCTGGAGAGCTCCACATAGTTGAGTAGGCGTGGGATTCAGTGAACAGGTAGAGGGCTGGCCATAAGAACACAAAGAGCTTTTCCAATGTAATGGCAGGAGAGGCAAGGCACATGGATGAAAATAAAATCAGGCTGGTCGAGGTAATGGAAGAACCAGACAATTAGATTCTGATTTGACTTTATATTCTTAATGAAATAGGAAGAAAGAATATCAGATGAGAGAAGGGGAGGAAATGCTGAATGTCAGTAGTAGTCATCAGGTTTCAATTCATTGCAGGAAATTTTACTAAAGGAAAAGAATGTGTCATCAAAAGTTCATCATTCACTCACAGTTTACTTATTTCTCTATCTCCCTTTCTATCTATCCATCTCTACATCCATCAACCACTTTACCTATTGTAAAAGCCCCAAATTCTCTAAATCCTAAGAAGACATTAGTCCTCTCTCTGTTAGAATATTTATCTGTATTTCTGAAGCTAAGAAAATTGTATAAAATGGCAGAAAAGAGAAATGGTACTGTAAGCCTTGGGTTCCATTTTACAAGCCCAGACCATATAAAATATTTTAATTAGTTCGATTTTCATTCTCTTCATAGAAATATTCTAGTGGTAGAAGTAGGTCTAAATTTCAGGTTATAGAGATTTTTCTGAAGGGCAGGCATCCAGGCATCTTTGCATAACAAAAGCTATAGCTTTGTGTTTTACAATAAAATCAGCAGCTTCACTGACTAGCTTAGAAATCTGCTTGCTTTACGCTAAAAATCATAATTACAAATCTGTCTGATTGGAACCTGAGCTCATGTGTGTGGAAAATTGGTCATCTGACATAATAGGAAGGGAAATTTTACAAAAAACATGAAATTATGCTCAGCTGCCAACATAATTTAATAAACATTCATGACAATTATCTGGAGACCTGGGTATGCTTTACGTCAGGCAGCAGCACACATTAAATGCCACTAAACACTGAATTCTTGAAGACATTTTCCAACTCACAAGTAGCAACGTTTAAATTGAAAAAACATTTTTTTCTGCAAACAATATTTTTATTATTCATTGCCAAACTGCATGATATATGTTAACTAAAATCAACATGAGTCTTGGGGTCATGTGTGCAAGGGTTGGGTGGAGACTGTTAAGAATTATATACCTGATTTTCCTTTGCAAATTCGGTCACATTCAATCTGTTCAATGTATCATATATTAAGTTTATTTTACAACGCTAAAGTTAAATATCAGGACTAAACTATACATTAGTCAGTGATGTATTAATTAAGACTTTTGAGTAAAACTACATAATGTGTATATTCCTTTAAATTTTACAAATTACTGCTTCATTTTATTCTCCTGTATATCCTTGGTAATTGGTGTATAACAGTCTCAATAAGTGTTTCTTGAATAAATATAAGAAAAAAATAAAATAAAAAAATAAAATAAAATCAACATGAGACATAGCAATTATCTCTCATAAGGAAAAAAAACATACGTCTCTTTTCTAAATGCTTATTTAGCTCTAATTATTAACAATCATATAAATTATGTATATTTTATCTTTTAAAAAGTAGATATTATAGATATCAAACACAGTGTATATCATTATCCTTCTGATTATTCTCTCTTATTATAATATGATATAATCCTTATCCATTATAAAAACATTTGAGATAATTATAAACATGCAGTTGTAAGAAATGAAAGTATGCTTTACCCAGTTATCTCCCATGGTAACATCTTGTGAAGCTATAATGCAATCCAAAATCCAAAATATTTACATTGAAATAGTGAAGATACAGAAGTTTCATCACCACAAGTATCCCTCTGGTTGACCTTTTACAGACATCCCTGCCTCCCCCACTACTCTAACCCTGAATACTACTATTCTCCATTTCTGTAATTTTGTCACATCAAGAATACTCTATGAATGGAATCATATAGTATATAAATCTGGGGGATTGGCTTTTTCACTCAGAATAATACCCTGGATATTCAATCAAGTTGTTGTACTTATCAATGCTTTGCTCCTTTCTATTGCTGAATACTACACAGTGGTATAGATATAACACCGTTTGTTTAACCATTCACACTTTGAAGGGCATCTAGGTTGTTTTCAGATTTTGGCTATTACAAATACATCTGCTATGAACATTCATGCACATATTTTTGTATGACATAAATTTTTACTTTTCTGGGATAAATTCCCATGAGTGTAATTGTTGGATGGTAGGGTAATTGCATGTTTACTTTGATAAGAAACAACCAGTTTTCCAGAATGGCTATACCCTTTTACATTCCCACCAGCAATGTATGAGTGATCCAGTTTCTCTACATCTTTCCTAATACTTGATGTCACTATTTTTTATTTTAGCCATTCTGATAGGTTTGTAGTGAAAACTCCTTCTGTTTTTATTTTGCATTTCTCTAAAGATTAATGATGTTGAACATCTCTTCATGTGCTTATTAACGATCAGTATATTTTCAGTATAGGTGAAATGCCTATTCATATTCTTTGCCCACTTTCCAAAAATTGTAATTTTATTAGTGAGTTTTCAGTATGTTTTATATATTCTAGATACTAACCCTTTGTCACATATGTGGTTTGCAAACATTTTCTCCCAGTTTATAGCTTTCCACTTTATCGTCTTCTCATGGGCTTTTATGGAGAAAAATATTTTAGTTTGATGTCCAATTTATTAATTTTTCCTCTTATGGAATTTTTTATTGGTTAAAATCAAGAACTATTTGCTTAGCATTGTGTCAATTTTTGCATAAAGTCTGAGCATCCTGGCTGGAATTGCATTAAACCTATAAGTCAAGTGGGATAGAACTGACATCTTTACTGTATTGAGTCTTCCAATTCATGAATAGAGTGGATCTCTCTATTTATTTAAATGTCATTTGATTTTGTCACTTTCAGCATACAAGTCCTGAACATGCTCTGTTAGATTTACTTCTAAGTAATTTATCTATTTGGAGAGATTACAAACAATATTAGATTTTAACTTTCAGTTTCCACATTTTCGTTGGTAATATATATAAATACGATTGATTCTTTGTGTGTCGTTCTTATTTACCATGACCTTGCTGAATTCACTTAATACTTCTAAAAGCTTTTTTTTTTTTTAAGATTCCTTGTGATTTTCTGGTAGATAATCATGTGATATGAAGATAAGGACAGTTCATTTCTTTCTTTCATTCTATTTGCCTTTCATTTTCTTTACTTGCCTTATTGCACTGGCTGGGACTTCCAACAGTATGATAAATGCTGAGAGTGACATCCTTGTGTTGCTCCCTATTTTAGAGAGAAAGTATTCAATGTTTCATAACTGAAGGTGACATTATATTTTCTATACTGAATGACCTGTGATTTTTTTCCTTTATTCTTTTTAAGAGAGTAGATTACATTAATGAAATTTCAAATGCTCAACCAGCCTTTACATTTGGAATAAATGCCATCTGCTCATGGGTATATTTTTTTGTTACATATTTTGATGGGTTCATTTTATTAATATTTGTTGAAGATTTTTGTGTCTAATTTCAGGAACAGTATTAGTCTGTAGCTTTCTTTAACTGTGATGTGTTTCTAGTTTTTGTATCAGGGTAATGCTGTCCTCATAGAATAAGTTGGAAGGTGTTTTTTCACCTTCTCCATCTTGGAATAATTTGAGAAAGATTGGTGTTAATTCTTTTTTACATGTTTGGTAGAATTTGCCAGTGAGGCCATTTGGGCCTAAAGATTTCGCCTTGGAAGTTTCCCAATTATTAATTTAATTTCTTTAATAGACAACTACTCATATGATCTATTTCAACTTTGGTGGATTTTGGTACTTCAGAATTTATGAGAAATGGATCACTTTCTCCTAAATTGTTGAATTTATGTGTTTATAGTTGTTCATAATACTGCCTTATTTTTCTAATGTCTTAGGTTATCTGTAGTGATGTTGCCATGGGTTACTTGAACATATTTTAGGATTTTAACTGATTTACAGTGTTTTTGAGTCTATCACTTCATACAATTTTCTTAGTTGTTTAAAATGGTAATTCAATATACATACACAACTTACTGCTTTCCATAGGTATCAATGTTTATTCTGAATGAAATGTATCAATATGTACCTTATGTTTTAAAATGTACTCACGATTTGTTTTAATCAGGTATGGTGAGACATACAGACACAGAAATGACTGTCATGAAGAAAGAAGTTTTATACTCACATATCCCTAGGAATGGGAGGCATAGCTTGCCATGCAGGGTCACATGGGGAATCATCAAAATTAGTCATGGGGTGAGGGAGTGGCCAAGAGCCTTTACTGTGGTTTTCATGGGAAGGCTAAGCAGGTTTAGGATAGAGGGTATTTTCCTTATGATAGATCACAAATTCTAGAAGATGGTGTGGTAAAGTTTTAGGATTTAGAAAGGAGTGAAAGTTGTGGTAAAAAAAAAAAAAAGTTGATGTACACTGCCACTGGGGATATGAACGTTGAGAATGAGGGATGACCTGGAAGAACAGGTGCTCATATGGTAACAGATACAAAGAAGGATAAATACATACTTATATACTTCCTGATGAAAGAAAGATAGATGGTGGTGGTAAGATCTCACACTCGCACTATGGGGATGAGACTTTAGAGGTGGAAAAGAACGGATAACTTAGCAAATATATATTACATATAAGGATTTTCTAATGGCTTGAAAATAATCCATCAATTATTCAACATTCTCTAACTACCTAAACATAGGCATATACTTTGCTATATATAAGCTTAGCATTCTTAAAACTCAGGTCTCATAAATAACGAACTAATGCTAAATGCTGAATTTGCTAACATACTTATGAACTGAGTGCTTGTCTGCAAGACAAATGTCTCAGCGTCTGCATTCTCCTCCTATTAGTTTCTTCCTGATAAGAAGTTTTGATAAAGATTACGGCACCATTTATATTTGATAATAAGATAAATAACACTCAAAGTTGGCATCTTCTGCTGTTATCGAGGGGATAGGGATTTCAGAACATGCCCACTTGCTACAGGAAAAGAAATCAATTAGAGCTACAAGAATTCAGGAAGAATACAAGTGGCAAAAGGTAATGAATGGTTGTGCCTAGTCAAATTGGGGAAATCCTAGAATGAATATTTTCCTAAAATGCATTCACCATATTTCTTTTATGAGTTAACTGAAAAAACAGAAATCTAATCCTTTCGTAAGATTAAATTTTGACTTGTCCACAGAGCTGGTGACAGTAGAGTTTCGACTGTGTACTCATTTCCTACACATGGAGAACATGACAACTTATATCCATCTGATTTTCCTTTTAGGCTTAAATATAAATAGGGGTGTCAGCTAAAAGAAGAAGAAAAAATAACAATTTCAGTTCAGGTGTAATTGGATTTTTGACATATCAGAGCTCTGATTACATTTGACAGATGCATACTGATTTTCATTTTAAGCTCTTCTTCTCCAACACACTTGGTAATTTCTGGAATTTTTTGCTTTAAATTAAATAAAGGTTTGAAGTGATAGAAGATTTTAATTAACTTCACTGACAATGTAATACCTACTCTGGAATTGGAGTCTGATAGTATATTTTTTCATACAAAATAAACATAATGAGAAATATCATATTTATGTAGCATAAAGCAGGAATTTTGTTTTTTAGAATGCACCAAACAGGTCATAAGGTATGGCTTAAAACATGTTCTCACTTGTCAGAGTCTAAGAATTAAAACAAAAATGTGAAGTCTACAAAACTGCATTGTTTCTCATAAGTGACCCAAATGTGCTAAAGCTGTCACCGCTGTTACTCTCTCTCCACACTGTATTTACAGCTTCCATCTCTTGAGGCTCTTGCATAGAAGCTAATGCATTGTACGTTTTTCCATACCCGTGGATTCTGTGCCAGTGATCTTCAATAGTCTTACCCTGATTTCTTCTCTATCTCACACATGTGGATAAATGCCCAATGTTAAGCATGTTTTATGTTTTCCCCAAGACAGGCACTTGATACTTGATCCGAACATAATAAAAACATCATTAGACCAATAAAATGTGAAAGAGTATATTCCATTTACAAAACAAAATTTCACTCTCTAACTAACATCCTGTTGTATTCCAGAACTAGTAGAAAAGTATATAGTTGACTTTTCATTTTACTTCTGAACACTTCTATTCTAAATTTTTCTTTTTTATGCCTTATCTAGCACCTAAAGAAAAAAGGGTTCCATTTTTTAAAGAAAATATTTTAAACTTAACATCAAAATTAGCATAGCTGTTCCAATACAATTATCCTGATCCTATATAGATCAGTTTTTATTAATGTTACCAACATAGAATGATAGAATCTTTGAGTTCTAACTTAATGGTCCTCACTTATAACCTCCCAATGAGTGTAGCAACATATTGTAAGAAGTCTATGCAAGACAGCCCCTCAGCAACCATTTGGACCCATCATCTGATGAGGAGTTCCTATTTCTTATGGTACTCAGCTCCTTCATGAAACAAAATTAGAAGGTTTTTCCTTGTTTGAGCCCCTAGTTCCACTGCTTAGAACTAACCAGTCTCTGGTTGAAGTTCTGCCCTCAGCAGGGATACAGAAAATTAAACTCTTGTCTTCCACACTTGGAGAAGCTATTTTTCCAAGCTCATTATAATTTATCCCCTAAAGCACTAGACCCAGTTCTATATGTTTGCCAGTATCTTGCTAGTTATTCAGATTTTCAAGGACTTAACATCCTGACTATCTTGTCTCTGCTGGGTCCTTTACTAGGCAGTCCAAAATGGGTAAGCTCAGCTACGTGTTACATTTCACCAATGATGAATGATTTCCTGGATCTCTAAATACTGTCCTTGAATTTCTAACTCCGTGGACTGCCTGCCCATTAGGACATCACCACTTATACCTAGATTATAACATGTTGTCTGTTGCTTTATCCTTAATGCAAGATTTTCCAAATTTCCAATTTCACTCTTTCCTAACAGGTATAATTATGTCTGGTTTCTGCAGCACCAGTGTAAATTCAATCAAGAGGTCTAGTTGAAGGTTTTGGCTACAAGTAGAATTGTCTAGCTATTTATCAGGTATTTACTAGCCATTTCCTAAGATATGACAAAGGATCCTTCATCAAGCAATATCCATGCAAAGAAGCAATCTATTTTCTAATACCTTAATAGATAGCATGTTTAATAGACTCAAATTATCTAGGTATGATCTAATTAGTTCATAGCAATTACCTATATTCTCATACCTGAGAAAAGCAATTTTACTATCATGACTGAAATTTACTTTATATTTGTAGATAATCTTACTACAAAGTATGTTATCAAGAATGAAGGGACTTCTCTGGTGGTGCAGTGGTTAAGAATCTGCCTGACAATGCAGGGGACACGGGTTCGAGCCCTGGTCCGGGAAGATCCCACATGCCGTGGAGAAACTAAGCCCACAAGCCACAACTACTTAGCCCGCGTGCCACAACTACTGAAGCCCGTGCACCTAGAGCCTGTGCTCAGTAACAAGAGAAGCCACCACAATGAGAAGCCCGCGCACCGCAACGAAGAGTAGCCCCCGCTCGCCACAACCAGAGGAAGCCCACACGCAGCAACGAAGACCCAACACAGCCAAAAATAAATAAATTAATTAATTGAAAAAAAAGAAAGAAGTAAGCCAAACCCAACAATGTGCTCCCAAGCCACACACCACATATTCAATTTATGCTACTGGTGCTTTGAACCCACACGTGAGACGTTCTGATCTCCAAAATACTATGTCTTGAAGACCACAGTCAAACATTGTAGAATATTGAGATTAATTCTACATTTGGTATTCTAGCATACTGACTTTCTCCTTCTGTTTTTTGTAATACATAAAGTTGCTTAATAGTCTATGGTTTTACGTAAGACATAGATGACATGGACTCCAACAAGACTCTGTCAGCAATTTATTATAGCCATCAGTGCAGGTTAATTCATGCATTCACTTTTTCCCTTTGGTAAGGACTTTTCTAGCCACCCTATTCAAAACTGCACCTCCAACACTATGACTGCCTTTAACCCCTTCCCCTGCCTATTTTCTCCCCCCCATCCTATTTGATCATTGTCTGCCTCTTTCTATGAGCATGTAAATCCCAGGAAGGCAGAGATTTTTGTCTGTTTGGCTCCCTGTGTATCTACAGAACTTAGAACGCGATCTTAGCATATGGTAGTTCTTAATAAATATTAGTACTTAAATGGATTCAGCAAGGAACTGTTCTAGTTGCTGGGGATACTGTAGGAAATGAGACAGAAAATATCTCTCGCATCATGGAACTTAACTTCTAGTGGAGAAAAAGAAGAGAATAAATAGATAACTGCATAATAGATTTCAAGTTAATTATTTAGGGAGAATTAGTGGAGTGTGCTTTCAGAGCAAACTCCTCTAAAGAAGTGATGTTTAGTGGAGGCTTCAAGGATTTGGAGAAAGTTAAACAAGAAGCTGGGTAAAAGTGTTGCAACCAGAAGTGTGAGCAATGTAAAAGCTTAAATAGGAATGGGCTCAGAATGTTGATACAGTCAGTAGCTCAGTGAAGGGTGGGAAAGAGTAGAGAAGGTAAGGTCAGAAAGAAAAGCAGGGACCAGATCACGGGGGACCTTTCTGACCTCACCTCCTAATGTTAAACTGGAAAACATGGGAAGGTTTTAAACAACATAGTGATACAACCCAATTTTTGTTTTACAAGAAATCGCTCTGTCTTCTGTGTGGAGATTAGAGTATGGTGTATACGACTGAAATACAGGAAGCAGTTGCAGTAGTTCGGGTGGTATAGTCTAGGGTGAAGGTGCTAAAAAGTGATCAGAATGAGATATATTTTTATGGCTTTGCTATCAGTATTTACTCAAAGGTTGGAAATTTGCAATGAGAAAATAAAAGAAATCAAGTATGACTCCTAGGTTTTTGGAAAGATAAACTGGATAAATAATGGTGCCATTGACTAAGATGAAGAATTATCCGGGGAATAAACTAGCATGGGTGAGGAGACAGGTATATCAAGCATAATACTTAGTAAGAGATACCTGTAAGATATCCATGTGAAGATGAAAACATGCAGCTGAAACTCAGGAGGAAGTTTAGAGTTGGAGATATAAATTGAGAGGCCATGTATAGATGGTATACACAAGGCTGAAAAAAAAATGTCCAGGAAGATATTATAACTGGGGAAGAGACTGGGATAAGTCCTAAATCAAGCCAACATCTAGAATTCTGATAGCAGGTAAGAGACAGAAAAGAAGATTTAGAGGAACTGAACAATGACATCGGAGGAAAACTAAAGCCAAGTGAATATAACATTTTGAGGAGAAAAAAAGACAACTACACCAAAGGCTACTGAGAGATAAAGTAAGATAAGGACATAGCACTGACCTACAGATAATGAAACATAAAAGTCGTGATTTCTTAGACAAAGGCAATTTCAGTCAAACTGTCAAGACTAAATCTTCACTGAAGTGAGTTTGAGAATTGGAGAAAAAGAAGTCAAGCCATTCTGTACAGCAAAGGAAACCATCAATAAAATGAAATGGCAACCTACTGAATGGGAGAAAATATTTGCAAATCATATATCTGATAAGGAATTAATATCCGAAATATATAAAGAATCCATACACTCAATGGCAAAAACAAAAAAACCCCACAAACCCCAAAACAATCTGATCACAAATGGGCAGAAGATCTGAATGGATATTTTTCCAAAGAAGACATACAGATGGCTAATAAGTACATGGAAAGATGTTGAACATCACTAATGCAAATCAAAACCGCAATGAGATATAGCCACATGCCTGTTAGAATGGCTATCATCAAAATGATGAGATAACAAGTGTTGGTGAAAATGTGGACAAAAGGGAACCCAACACAGTGTCCTAAGTGCCCACTGATGAATGGATAAAGAAAATGTGGTATATACAATGGAATAGTATTTAGCCATAAAAAGGAATGAAATCTTGCCATTTGCAACAACATGGATGGATCTCAAGGGCATTACACTAGGTGAAATAAGTTAGACAGAGAAAGATAATACAATATTATCTCACTTATATGTGAAGTCTAAAACAAAAACAAAAACAAGCTCATAGATACAGAGAACAGATTGGTGGCTGCCAGAGGGGGGCGGGGGGGGCAAAATGGGTGAAGGGGGTCAAAAGGTACAAACTTCTAGTTATATAATAAATAAGTCCTAGGGATGTAATGTACATCATGGTGACTATAGTTAATAGTACTTTACAGTATATTTGAAAGAAAGTAGATCTTAAAAGTTCTCATCACAAGAAAAAATTTATTTGTAACTATTGTGTGGTGACAGATGTTAACTAGACTTATTGTGGTAATTATTTTGCAGTGTATACAAATATCAAATCATTGTTGTACACCTGCAACTAATATAATTTTATATGTCAATTATATCTCAATTTAAACAAAGAAGTAGAGACAATGAGTATAAACAACTCTTTCCAGGAATTTTACTTCAAATAAGAAGACAAAAATGGATTGGTAGCTGCAGAGGCCAAAAGATCAAGGTGTTCATTTAAAATATATTAATATTATAACATGCTGGTAAGTACTGTGAGAATCTCCAGTCAATGGAAACACCGTAGATATAGGTGAGATGAAAGATAATTGAGAGGTAAGGTTGTTGTATAAATTAGGAGAGGTGGGATCTGGGGATCAAGTGGAGGGGCTGGCTTGTGACAGGAGCACAAACCATTTGGCCCTAGTAATGGGAGTAAAGTCAGAGTTTTTTTTGTTTTGTTTTGTTTTTTTCTTCTTCTTTGTCCTTCAGCGATAATCAGCTATATGTGTGCAAATGTAGAAAGGGCAGAGAGTTAGTGTCTGATGTAGCAGACTAGATCATTTTTCCTGATAACTCTTTATTATAATTATATAATTATAATTTTACTCTTTATTGTAATTATATAATTATAATTTTACTCTTTATTATAATTATATAATCATGGCCGTACTTTTATGCTTCCCATGTTAAGGTAGGGAAAATATATCTCCCACTTCCATTGATATTAAACATACATTAATTTGAACAGTGGAGTGTGGGTGTAGGTGAAATATGCAAATGAGATCTTAGGAAGTATTTTGTATTTCCACTTGCCCTCTTGTGCCTCTTCCAGCCACAATAAGAACATATTCTAGGTATGTTCCAGAACGAGTAAACCTATCGAGCAGTCCTGAACCTGAGGCACAATCTAAAGAAGAGCTGCCCAGCTGATCAGCAGATCCATGAGCAAGAAAAATAAATGTTTCAGGTTATAAGACATTGACATCATGGGGTTGTTTGTTATGCAGTTTTAATGCAGCAATCACTGACTAATTCACCATGGCTGTGGTTTTGCCTAGTGAACAGAAGGAGGAAGGTGGACAAAAGAGTTGAAAGCATAAAGAAGGAAGTGACTATAATGACAGACAGAAGGTTCTGACCCTTCACAGAAGTTTTGGCTGTAAGTGTTCAATATATGAAAATGCATGTACTTGTACCACAAAGATCTTATAATGGAATTTGTCCAATGCCTTGTGGAAAATGAAGAACATAATTATTACATATTTCTAAGATGTAAGAGTTTAGTAAAATAAAGTTAGGTTAATGTGTTAGAACTTGCTCTTAATCTACCCATGCTGTTATTACTCTTCATGTTTGTTTTTATTGTAAATATTCTACATGATTTTAATGATATGTCAATAACTTTTTTAGGAATTAAAATAGCTGTCTAGCCTTAGAATTCTCCTTGTTCTACTTTTTGTATGGTAACAACCAAACTCAATTTATCATCACAATATCATCCTAAATTTACTTAACACAAAAGACTCACATAATCTTACAGAAATTATAAAACATGCCATAGATTTTTAATAATAAAATTCAAAACTCTTTGGTGTTTGGAATAATTCCAGAGATTATATTATCCAACAGACTTTAAAAAAATTTTACTCAGAAATGCACAACTATAAAAACTAAGACAGTAACATTGGTACAATATGATTAACTAACCTGCATACTTAATTCAGATAACATCAATTATTTCACTAACGTTATTTTATATCACAGGATCCAGTCCTAGATTCTACATAACATTTAGATCCCATGTCCCCTGAGTCTCCTTCAATTTGTGAGTCAGCCTTTCCTTGTCTTTTATGACACTGACACTTTTGAAGAGTACTGATAAGTTGTTTCATAGAATACCCCTCAGTTTGAGTTTCTCTGATGTTTTCTCATGGTAAGATTGAGGATATATATTTGGAGGAAAATACCAGAGAGATTATTTTCCCTTCTCAGTGTCCAATAATCAGAGGATACACGGTGTTGATATATTTTATTACTGGTCATATTAATCTTTATTATTTGGTTAAGGTGATATCTGCCAGGTTCTCCAATGTAGACTTAGTATTTCCCCTTTGTTTTTAATAAATACTTTGTGGAACTACTTTGAGATGGTGCAAATATTCCCTTTTTCTTTGAATGTTCACCTTCTAATTTGTTCATCCATCAGTGGACCTTGTTTGTACCAATTATGTATTTAGTACTTCTCCAAGACCCTAAAACATCCATTTGACTATATTTGTTTGAATCTAAATCTGAGTTTTCTCTTCTGTTCATTTGACCTCTATGCCTGTTTAGCCAATACAAATTAGTGTAGTTTTTAGGTCCACAAAGGATAATTATTCAAAAGTTTCTCCAGCCTTGTCTGGAGTGCCAGTGAGTTTTTAGGGGGTTAAGCTTCTAAGAGGGTAACACTGTCCCTCTATTTTAAGCCCTTGGGATCTTTCTACTCCTTTATCAGTGCACATTCAGTATCCCAGTTCTCCAAACTTCTTAGCTGAACTCTTCTTACAAGTGTGCCACTGTAGCTTTATCCACAGATAAAACTACTTTGCCTCTAGTATCTCTCTGCAGGTACCCAGTCCTTGTTCAGATTTTGAGCCAACTGATTTCTCTGCAACTTTAACTCTGATTTTTTTAAAAAAAAATTATAACTTTTCCATTTTCCCGTCTTTTCATTGTTGCTATGAGTGTGAACAGTGCTTTCTTCCAATGCTAAACATTTAAACATTGCTGAGCAGACATGCAAATGCCAAGTGACAGATTTTTAAAATGAGAAAACTTAAAAGGTCTAGAAGACGTCTCTTGTCTAATTGGTGGCAGAGTAGAGTTCACAGTAACCATATCAGCAAAACACTATTTATATGAACCTTTTACTGGGTCATTAAAATATTTTATTACAAAGAAACTTTCTCTGAAACATATTTCTCTTAAATGGTATTTATGATAATGGAATTTTGTTTATACAGTGATACCTAAATATGTACTAATTTTTAATCCATTTTGGTCTGTTTCTCTTCTGGAGATACTTATTTTCTGAAGTCATATTAGTAAAAATCTGTTTTAAATGTAGCAGCTTTTATTTCTGGATGAAATGGATTTTAACTGGCAAGAAATTATTTATATATTCTTTTAAGATACTGGTGTTTTATACTTCACTAAATATCCATGAATAATAACTGAGAAAACATGATTGTTGTCATTAAAACTATTAAATTCTAAAATACAAATCCTTTGAGGATGTAACTTCTAGTGATTATAGCAAAAATTCCAAAATTAGAATAACTTCCATATTAATAATGAAAGCAGTAGCAACAACAGTAAAAGCAAAATTATTATCCTATAAATTTGTATATCCTTCTACATGTATAAAATGCTTTGAGACAGAGTTTTGGCTTCACATTTATTATCTAGATTAATGCTGAATTAGAAGACTGTCATAAATCATCACTAGTATAACTCATATTGCTTAAAGATATACTTTCTCATTTTGAGGATTATGCATAATACTTTATATAAAAATATAACAACATAAAAAGAAGAAAAATTGTACATTTTTATTCTGCAGAAGGATTTTGGCTTTCATTCACTGGCAATAATATAACTGAGTTGTAACTATGAAATCCTCTCTTGAGAATTTTGTGAAGCCATTATGTGAAAATAAGCATTTAAGGTGAATGGTAAGTGTCAGCATTTAAATATTATAGACTGGTAATATAACAAGAAAAATTAAATGACTTACCAAAAGCACATATAAAACTGTAAGAATTACTGTTTTAAGATGGATTAATATAGTCAATGATAGAATTGTGTTCTTACTTCCCAAATATCCTACGCTGATGATGGGCTATATTTTATGCAACATCAAAATTAATAATTTATATTGCTGGTTTCTATTGTGTCATATTGAGAATAGAGAAAGGGACTAGCCGTATTAGATATAAATACAATGCCACAAAAATCACAATTTTAAAAAAGGTACTGGCTAGTTATAACCAAATTAATTAATGAAACAACATATAGAATGACCATAAAGAGATCTGGAAGTATGTATTTATGAATATATTATCTTATTTACATATGCATGAATTAATATACTAAAATACTTAATATATTAAAGTTAATATACTCAAATATGCATCACTATGTTATAATCATCATAATACATCTTCAAATAAATTAACTTATAAATTATTTATTTATATAAATTTTAATAAGTAATATATAATATATAATTTATATATTAATGGTGTTTCCATTCACTGGGAAAGGGCTGGTTTATTTCACAAATGATACTATCACAACTTGATATCTAGCTAAAGGAAAAAAACAAATGGGAAATTTTGCACACCAAATACAAAGATAAATTCCAGATGAATTATATATTTAAATATATTTTTTAAACTCTACAAGTCTTGCAAAAAAATTTACTAGTCTATTTTCACAATGCTTGAAGGAGAAAATCTTTCTAACCAAGACAGGTGACCCAGGGAATATAAAAGACAGTACTATTTAATCATAAAATTGCAAAAAAACTTATGGGAAAAATGCTACAATCAAACATAATAAACAAATAATAGATTGAAAGAAATATCTCTCAGTGACATATCAAAAATGTCTTTTTAAATTGAATAGGAGGGAACACCCTCCAATTCATTCTATGAAGCCACCATCACCCTGATACCAAAACCAAAGAAACCAGAAAAAAAATTATACACCAATATTTTTGATGACTATAGATGTAAAAATCCTCAACAAAATATTAGTAAAATGAATCCAACAATACATAAAATGGATCATATACCATGATCAAGCTGGATTCATTAGGGGTTGCAAGGATGGTTTGACATATGCAAATCAATCAATGTGATACACCATATCAGCAAAAGAAAAGACAAAAACTACATGCTCATCTCAATAGATGAAGAAAAAGCATTTGACAAAATTCATATTTTTTTGTACTGTTAAAATGGCCATATTACCCAAAGCAATCTATAGATTTAATGTGATCCCTATCAAAATACCCATGACTTTTTTTTGTGTGTGTGTGCTGTACGCGGGCCTCTCACTGCTGTGGCCTCTCCCGTTGTGGAGCACAGGCTCTGGACGCGCAGGCTCAGCGGCCACGGCTCACAGGCCCAGCTGCTCCGCGGCACACGGGATCCTCCCGGACCAGGGCACGAACCCGCGTCCCCTGCATTGGCAGACGGACTCTCAACCACTGCGCCACCAGAGACGCGCCCCATGACATTTTTAATAGAACTAGTAGAACAGATAATCCTAAAGTTTATATGGAACAACAAAAGACCAGAATTGCCAAGGCAATCCTGAGGAAAAAGAACAAAGTTGGAGGCATAACCGTTCAGACTTCAGACTATACTACAAAGCTACAGTAATTAAAACAACAAAATATTGGCACAAAAACAGACACATAGATCAATGTAATATCAATAGAACAGAGAGCCCAGAAATAATCCCAACCCACACAACTATGATCAATTAATCTATGACAAAGGAGGCAAGGACATAGAATAGAGGAAAGACAGTCTATCCAACAACTGGTGTTGGGAAAACTGGAAAGCTACATGTAAATCAATGAAATTAGAACACCCCCTTACATCATATACAAAAATAAACTTAAAATGGTTTAAAGACCTAAATATAAGACATGACACCATAAAACTCCTAGAAGAGAACATAGGCAAAACATTCTCTGACATAAATCATAGCAATATTTTCTTAGATCAGTCTCCCAAGGCAAAAGAAATAAAAGTAAAAATAAACTAATGGGGCTTAATCAAACTTAAAAGCATTTGCATTGCAAAGGAACCAATCAACAAAATAAAATGACAACCTATGAAATGGGAGAAAATATTTCCAAATGATGTGACTGAAAAAATAAACAACCCAACCGAAAATTGGGCAGAAGACCTAAACAGACATTTCTCCAAAGAAGACATACAGATGGCCAACAGGCACATGAAAAGATGCTCAACATAGCTAATTATTAAGAAATGCAAATCAGAACCACAATGAGGTATCACCTCACACCAGTCAGAATGGCCATCAATAAAAAGCCTACAAATAATAAATGCTGGAGAGGATGTGGAGAAAAGGGAACCCTCCTACACTGTTGGTGGCAATGTAAATTGGTATAGCCTCTATAGAAACAGTATAGAGGTTCCTTAAAAAAATAAAAATAGAGTTTCCATATGATCTAGCAATCCCACTGCTGGGCATGCATCTGGAAAAGATACAAACTCTAATTCTAAAAGATACATGCACCCCAATGTTCACAGCAACCCTATTTACAATAACCAAGACATGGAAACAACCCAAGTGTCCATCAACAGATGACTGGCTTAAGAAGATGTGGTTTAGGGGGCTTCCCTGGTGGCACAGTGGTTAAGAGTCTGCCTGCCAGTGCAGGGGACATGGGTTCGAGCCCTGGTCTGGGAAGATCCCACATGCCGCAGAGCAACTAAGCCCGTGAGCCACAACTACTGAGCCTGCGCATCTGGAGCCTGTGCTCTGCAACAGGAGAGGCCGCAACAGTGAGAGGCCCACGCACCGTGATGAAGAGTGGGCCCTGCTCGCCGCAACTGGAGAAAGCCCTCGCACAGAAACGAAGACCCAACACAGCCAAAAAATAAATAAATAAATAAATAAATAATTTTATTTTAAAAAAAGAAAAAAAAGATGTGGTTTACACACACACACACACACACACACACACTAGAATATTACTTATCCATAAAAAAGAAAGAAATATTGCCATTTGAAGCAACATAGATGGATGTAGAGAATATTATACTTAGTGAAGTAAGTCAGACAGAGAAAAACAAATATATGGTGTCACTTATATGTGGAATCTAAAACATAATACAAATGAATCTATATAGAAAACAGAAACAGACTCACAAACATAGAAAAAAAAATTTACAGTTACCAAAGAAGAAAGGGAGGAGGGGAGGGATAAATTAGGAGTATGCGATTAATGGATACAAACTATTATACATAAAATAGATAAGCAACAAGAATTTACTATATAGCACAAGGAACTATATTCAGCATCTTATGATAACCTATAATGGAAAAAAATATATATATAACTGAATCACTTTGCTGGTACAACTGTAACTAACACAATATTGTAAATCAACTGTGCTTCAATTAAAAAGTTTTTAAATTAATGATATGGAAAAGTTTTACAAATTAATGGCAGATGTAAAACAACGTAGTATCATTAAAAATTGGCAAAAGTTATGAAAATACAATTTACAAAAAGTCAAATGTAAACATTAATGTTAGATCTGAAAGTTCTGCTTCCTGGAACCCAATGGACTTCTTACATTAGCCAACTGAATGGCTTCATGTTGACAACAGAGGCATTAATTTTCAAAGAAGGGGATGTTACCTAACATTTATCTATCTGTCTACCTACATATCTATATTTAAATAAAGCTAAAATAGAACACTGACATTTTTAAAAGTCACATAAAAATGACACTAACTAAAATTATATCTGATTAGTTTCAATTAGATATAGAAAATTATGTGGAAAAACAAAGGCCTGATGTTTTAAAGAAAAATATAAATAGAACAACACAGTTAAATTTATCTTCCCTATGTGCTTTTCTGCCAGGAATCTTTATCTAACCAGAAGTAGGATTCCCTAACATTGCAATTACTCTGTGGACAACAATCTAAATTAAGGCTCTAAATATTTTCTTTTAAATTGAAGATAAAATTTAATTAGCCCTTACAGAAATTATTTCACTGTGTAAAATGTTTTGAATAGTGTGATAATCCTTTTACCATTGCATCATGGAATATCAAGAGTACTAAAGCGATATGATAGTCATTATATGAGTACTTTTAATTATATTACCCTTTTTCATTAAAATGACTAAAGGTTTTCTACTCTCGAGTAAAATGATATTTTAAGCAAAGCCTTTTTTGTTATCTGGGAAGCAATAAGAGAAAATATAATAGTGAGCTGTTACACTTAAAATCAGTAATAAAATATTAAGTATAAATGATCATAAAGGTAGCTTATATTATGCGACAACAAATTGTATATTTTCTGTTGCTCTAATATCACAAAAAGAATGAGATATATTGCTAATACTGTCACTTTTTTTAAAAGGTGATCTAAAGTGGTTTTAAGCATGATTTGTCCATTAGAACACATGCAAAAAATATTTAAAAAATAAAATTTAAACGTTTTTGAAGGCACAAAGCTGCTGAACTAGTGAAAATACATAAAATGGCATTGATACAAAGATTCACTATCACAGAAATGTCATTTCTTCTTATATGTATAGAGTTATAATTCAAATTATAAATTTAAAATAATTCCAGTAAATATTCTATCAGGTTTTCTTGGAGGTAGTCAAGTTTATTATAAGGTTCCTACAGATAAATAAATAGGGAAGAACAGCTAATAAAATCTTAGAAAGGAAAAGCAATATGCGAGAGCCATCTTCACCATGTATTAAAGCACATTATAAAGACACTCTAATTAAAACAGTGTAGTTTTGGCTCTAAAAGACAGATCAGTAGAATAGTAGAGATAACCCAGAAAGGACCCAAGTACATATGGCAGTGTAGTCTATGATAATGTTGGCATGTCAAATCAGTAGGGATAAGATGGGCTTTTAAATAAATCTTGAAGAAATAGATAGCCATTTGGGTAAATTAGGTGGAGAGAAACACCATGTTCTTGGATTGAAAGACTCAATAACTCAGTATTTCTAAGATGCCAGTTGCCCCCAAATCAAAGTATACTTTCAATACAATTCAAAGTCCTCACGGGGGTATGTGTGTGTATCTGTGTTCCTGTGTGTGTTTGGAAATTAACTAGCTGATTCTGAAATTATTATGAAAGTGCAAAGGATCTAGAATAACTAAGAAAATCTTGAAGAAGAGGAAAAATTTGAAGGATTTACGTTACTACGTGTTAAGACTTGCCATATAGCTATAGTAAAGACATACGGTATTGCTGCAAAAATATATGAATAGACAACTAGAAATGAATAGAGTACAGAAAGAGACTCATACACATTCTGCCAGTGGATTTAGGAGAAAAGTGTCACTGCAATTTAAGGAAGGAAAGGATGGCTTTTTCTTTAAATGGTGCTAGGACAATTAGCTATACATAATGAATAAAATGAACCTTGACTCTGATATCTTATCATATATTAAATTATTGATATAAGTATCAGGAAAAGTGAATAATGCTTCTAGTAAAAAGAGGAATATATCTTCATGACTTTATGTCCCAAGCTATCAAGATTATTGTCAGTATACAGTACCTAGATATCAGCTTTCTGGGAGAATTGCCTTCAGCTGAAGACAGTCACCTGACCAAGGTTAAACTCCTTTCCAGGATTAGACTACATTTCATGATGGATTGATGAGATGGGGGGTGGGAGGGTTGTGGGTGAGGAAATGAGATATAAAATTCTGGCTTCCTCATCCCAAATTGGGGAAACTCTGAAGAACTATCCTAGTTTTGGTGCTTGCCAGGGTGTGAAATGACACCTTTGTCCCCACCTCCCTCTGTTAAGCTTTGTTCCATCCTCTTCTTCCCCCAGTGCTGTGGGTCCTCATACACTTCTCTCTAATACAATTCCTGCATGCTAACCTCCTTGTCTGAGACTGCTTCCCAGGAAAACCTTTTTTGCAACAGTGACATTTAAGATACTTCTGAGTGAAAGCTGGACAGATATTTAAAATTTTTATTTTATTATTTACTGATTGACATTTTAAAGCTGTCTTCTATTTATAACAGTATTTTGTAGTTGAGTAAGAGCCCAAGCCCTACATTCAAACACAAGCTCCAGCACATACTGTGGGTGTGATCTTGGATATAACTCCTGCACGTCTCAGTATACTCATCTCTAACATAGGGTTATTAATAGAATGAATCTATCTCATAGGGTTGTTGTGAAGACTAAATGAATTAATATTTGTAAAGTGCTTAAAATAGTTCCTGGAACAGAGTACATTGCTACTGCTCATGACAAGTGACACTGCTTTCTACTAAAATACAATTAGGTAAATTATTATATAGGTGATACAAGGGAATGCCAAAATTTGTGAAAGTGGTATATGAATTTACTGATTTTTTAAAATTAAAATGTTGAATGAATAGAATACGTAAAGGATTAGGGATATCGAAAGGAAGAACAAGGTTGCATTATTTTTTAAATATAGTTATAGATATCTACAAAGTTGGATACTCTTAAAATATAGATATAAATACAGAAATAGAGATCTACTGTCCTGTAAGATATCCTTTTCTAGAAAAGGTATTCACCAAGGTAACAAGACTGTTTCATCAACGAGTAGTTGATGAAAATTAAAATCATTTGTCTCATAACTGTTTTACCTAAAAAACGAATGGATTTCAGAAGAAAAATAACTGCTATTTATTTCTTTGCTCATTTTTCAGAAATATATTTCCTGGCATGTACTGGGAGTGTACTAGGTCTTGTTTCATCTAAAACTGAAGAAAATCAGGAATCCATCTTTGGGTTTACCTATTTTCACCTATACAAGTAATACTAATAAACAATACTTGTATATACCTTTAGTGTTTAGACATTTCTTCACATGCACAACTGTGTTTGTTCTTCAAAAAATATCCTATTAGGTACAACTGATTTTCATTTTTTCTGATGTCCAAAACAGGGTCTAGAAAGTACAGAAACCAGCTCAAGCTAACACAGCTTCTCCACATCACAGTCAAAACCAGAACACAGATTCTCACACTGCAAGTCTAATGCCCTATCCCTGCAGCTTGACTCCTTTACTAAAGTCCTACGTCTAATTTTATACATATATAGATTTGTAAACTAGTACCTTACTCCCTAGCGCTACACCATGATATATAATAATGCTAATCCACCGCCCCCATTTTTTTAAAACTATCACAGTCAGAGGACCCAGGAAAGTGTTTCAGCTAAGACTGTTTTCTCAAGAGTTTGATCTTGATTTTGCTTCGGTGACATTTGATTACTTCCTAGTAAAAGAGAAAAGGAACACTGCAACTCTTATACATGTATCACCGTTGCAGAAGGATGGCTTCTGAGATCACAGTTCACCTATACTCTTGTCTCATTTTTGGTTACTTGACCTAATTAGATGTGTACACAAGAATGAGCTTCAAACTGAAAACCTGGCAGGTTAAGATTCTTTGCTGACAGGAAGACCCTTTTTAAAAAATTTTTTTCTTTAAACTCCTGTCTAGTTTCTGTCACCAGTTTTGAAAGAAAGATAATGAAAAGAACAGTGAAACTACTAAAAACAAAATGAAGTATAGCCTAGTACAGAACTCATTCTAAGGAAGAAAAATTCTAGGAAAACAAAAATGTTTCCTTGGAGGAATGAAATGGACGTGAACATCTTTTTCCAATGTAAAAAAATAGTGTCAATGGCTAGAGTTGTTGTCTTGGTATGTATGTATATACGTATGTATGTATTTATGTATGTATCTATCCATCCATCCATCTATCCATCTATCGTTCCATCAACCCACCCACCCACCCATCCAATTTTATTAAGGGATTTCAGCAATGCAAAGGAACTTAAAATTTCAGAAAGAAGTTAATATGAGGAGTATTTGCAGAAATTATTTTTATCCATGTCCTTTTGTCATATATAGAACAAAATGTTGGTAAAGTCAGCCTGTGACTGGGATGATGCATAGACTAGCTTACCATGGACTGAAGCAGCAGCATTCACATTTGAGGAATATATACTAGTCTTACCAGCTATCACTTGGTTTCCATTTGATGCCTAGCACTTAACTGAATTGAACTGAACGCACTGTCACATTACTTGGCAAACTGGACGATACAAGTTTAGAACCTATCCACTCAATCAATTCATCTGAGATCATGTAGATGTAGAAAGACTTAGTTTTAAGGATACAAATGCTTAATATGGTACATGAGATTTTCCCTAGAAGCAGTTTTTACAACATGGTCAATGAATCCCAAAGTCTCTAAAAATGCCAATAGCAGTGTAAGAAACAGAGATCCCATTTCTGTTGTACCCTTACTGTTTATGCTCCCCAAATCATCAGGGATATCCATAACACTAATATAATACCATGTAAGAATACCAGAGCGAATAACAAATTTCTTGAAAATAAACAAACCCTTTTGGAGATTTTATTATATAGAGCAGCAGAGAATATATTTGGAACTGTCAACCCACTGCACAGTCAGGGTGGTCCATTGCTAGTTGAAAAATCTAGCAAAGACGGCATTAAATTTGAAAAACATGTGAAGACAGTAAGAACAATATAAATTATAATTAAGAAAGTACGCTTAGCGACTTCCCTGATGGTCCAGTGGCTAAGACTCTGCTCTCCCAATGCAGGGGGCCTGGGTTCGATCCTTAGTCAGGGAACTAGATCCCACATGCCACAACTAAGAGTTCGCATGCCTCAACTAAAGATCCCAAATGCTGCAACTAATGATCCCACATGCTGCAACTAAAGACACTGCATGCTGCAACTAAAGATTCCGCATGCCGTAACTAAAGATCCGGCATGCCACGACGAAGACCCCGCACACGGCAATGAAGATCCCACATGCTGAACTAAGACCCGGCGCAGCCAAATAAATAAATAAATATTAATAAATAAATAAATATCTATGTACCAAACAGCATTGCCTTAAAATATACAAAGCAACATTTTAAAAAGAGAAAGTACATTTATAATTTTTCAAATTTGAAGATTTTAAAATAAAACACAATGTTGGTCTCTGTGTTGCATAGAAATTACATTATATATAATTGCTAACTGGATGATTTAGTTTTTAATTTGAAAATATCTTAAAAATTACTTGCAGCAGAATAAAGAACCAGGAATTTAAAAAGAAACAAAAAATAAGCAGTCATTTCAATATATAAGTAGTCCAAAATTAGTAAACAAAGATGAAAATTTTATAAACTAATACAATAAGATTGTTGACTTTGGTAAAAGAAACAATAATTTCCAATAATTCCCATACTCTATGTTTAAGTGGAAGATTCCCTGCCATTTTATTAATTTATTTACCCTTTGACCACCTTTACCCATTATTTGTATTATTTAAATAAAAGTACTGCCACTGGAAACTTTATGTTTTTTTCATGGAAAAACGAACTTTATTAATATTTAGAAATACTGTGCTCAAAAATATTGAGGAACGGCTTCCAGGAAGATGGAGGAAGAGAAAGACGCAGAGATCACCTTCCTCCCCACAGATACACCAGAAGTACATCTACACATGGAACAACTCCTACAGAACACCTACTGAACGCTGGCAGAAGACCTCAGACCTCCCAAAAGGCAAGAAACCCCCCCACGTACCTGGGTAGGGCAAAAGAAAAAACAATAAACAGAGACAAAAGAATAGTGGCGGGACCTGCACCAGTGGGAGGGAGCCATGAAGGAAGAAAGGTTTCCACACACTAGGAAGTCCCTTCGCGGGCGGAGACTGCAGGCGGCAGAAGGGGAAAGCTTTGGAGCCGTGGAGGAGAGCACAGCCACAGGGGTGCGAAGGGCAAAGCGGAGAGATTCCTGCACAGAGGGTCAGGGCCGACCGGCAATCACCAGCCCGGGCGGGCAGCGCTGGGAGCTGAGGCTCGGGCTTCGGTCGGAACGCAGGGAGAAGACTGGGGTTAGTGGCGTGAACACAGCCTGCAGGGGGTTAGCGCGCCACGGCTAGCCGGGAGGGAGTCCGGGGAAAAGTCTGGACCTGCCAAAGAGGCAAAAGACTTTTTCTTACTTCCTTGTTTCCTGGTGCGCGAGGAGAGGGGATTAAGAGCGCTGCTTAAAAGAGATCCAGAGATGGGCGCGAGGTGTGGCTAAAAGCGAGGACCCCATAGACGGACATGAGACGCTAAGGCTGCTGCTGCCGCCACCAAGAAGTCTGTGTGAGAGCAAAGGTCACTATTCACATCCCACTTCCGGGGAGCCTGTGCAGCCTGCCACTGCCAGGGTCCCGGGATCCAGGGTCAACTCCTCCGGGAGAACGCATGGCACCCCTCAGGCTGGTTCAACGTCACACCGGCCTCTGCCGCCGCAGGCCTGCCCCGCACGCCGTGCCCCTCCCTCCCCCCATTCTGAGTGAGCCAGAGCCCCCGATTCAGCGGCTCCTTTAACCCCGTCCTGTCTGAGCGAAGAACAGACGCCCTCCAGCAACCTACACGCAGAGGCGGGGCCAAATCCAAAGCTGAGCCCCTGGGAGCTATGAGAACAAAGAAGAGAAAGGGAAATCTCTCCCAGCAGCCGCAAAAGCAGCGGATTAAAGCTCCACGTTCAACCTGACGTACCCTGCATCTGTGGAATACATGAATAGACAACCCATCATCCCAAATTAAGGAGGTGGACTTTGAGAGCAAGATTTATGATTTTTTTCTCCTTTTCCACTTTTTCTGAGTGTGTATGTATATGCTTCTGTGTGAGATTTTGTCTGTATAGCTTTGCTTCCACCATTTGTCCTAGGGTTCTAACCGTCCGTTTTATTTTTTAATTTTTTTTGTCTTAATAATTATATATTTATTTTAATAACTTTATTATATTTTATCTTACTTTATTTTATTTTACTTTATCTTCTTTCTTTTTTTCCTTCCTTGCCTCCTTCCTTCCGTCCTTCCTCCCTCCCTCCCTCCTCTTTCTTTCTCTCTTTCTACTTCTACTAATTCTTTCTTTCTACTTTTTCTCCCTTTTATTCTGAGCCGTGTGGATGAAAGGCTCTTGGTGCAACAGCCAGGCGTCAGTGCTGTGCCTCTGAGGAGGGAGAGCCAACTTCAGGACACTGGTCCAAAAAAGCCCTCCCAGATCCACATAATAACAAATGGCAAAAATCTCCCAGAGATCTCCATCTCAACACCAGCACGCAGCTTCACTCAACAACCAGCAAGCTACAGTGCTGGACATCCTATGCCAAACAACTAGCAAGACAGGAACACAACCCCACCCATTAGCAGAGAGGCTGCCTAAAATCATAATAAGACCACAGACACCCCAAAACACACCACCAGACGTGGACCTGCCCACCAGAAAGACAAGATCCAGCCTCATCCACCAGAACACAGGCACTAGTCCCCTCCATCAGGAAGCTTAAACAACCCACTGAACCAACCTTAGCCACTGGGGACAGACACCAAAACAATGGGAACTACGAACCTGCAGCGTGCAAAAGGGAGACCCCAAACACAGTAAGATAAGCAAAATGGGAAGACAGAAAAACACACCGCAGAGAAAGGAGCAAGATAAAAACCCACCAGACCTAACAAATGAAGAGGAAATAGGGAGTCTACCAGAAAAAGAATTCAGAATAATGATAGTAAATATGATCCAAAATCTTGGAAACAGAATAGACAAAATGCAAGAAACATTTAACAAGGACCTAGAAGAACTAAAGATGAAACAAAGAATGATCAACAACACAATAAATGAAACAAAAAACACTCTAGATGGGATCAATAGCAGAATAACTGGGGCAGGAGAATGGATAAGTGACCTGGAAGATAAAATCGTGGAAATAACTACTGTAGAGCAGACTAAAGAAAAAAGAATGAAAAGAACTGAGGACAGTCTCAGAGACCTCTGGGACAACATCAAACACACCAACATTCCAATTATAGGGGTTCCAGAAGAAAAAGAGAAAAATAAAGGGACTGAGAAAATATTTGAAGAGATTATAGTTGACAACTTCCCTAATATGGGAAAGGAAATAGTTAATCAAGTCCAGGAAGCACAGAGAGTCCCATACAGGATACATCCAAGGAGAAATACGCCAAGACACATATCAATCAAACTGTCAAAAATTAAATACAAAGAAAACATATTAAAAGCAGCAAGGGAACAACAACAAATAACACATAAGGGAATCCCCATAAGATTAACAGCTGATCTTTCAGCAGAAACTCTGCAAGCCAGAAGGGACTGGCAGGACATATTTAAAGTGATGAAGGAGAAAAACTTGCAACCAAGATTACTCTACCCAGCAAGGTTCTCATTCAGATTTGATGGAGAAATTAAAACCTTTACAGACAAGCAAAAGCTGAGAGAGTTCAGCACCACCAAACCAGCTTTACAGCAAATACTAAAGGAACTTCTCTAGGCAAGAAACAGAAGAGAAGGAAAAGACCCAAAATAACAAACCCAAAACAATTAAGAAAATGGGAATAGGAACATACATATCGATAATTACCTTAAATGTAAATGGAATAAATGCTCCCACCAAAAGACACAGATTGGCTGAATGGATACAAAAACAAGACCCATATATTTGCTGTCTACAAGAGACCCACTTCAGACCTAGAGACACATACAGAATGAAAGTAAGGGGATGGAAAAAGATATTTCACGCAAATGCAAACCAAAAGAAAGCTGGAGTAGCAATTCTCATATCAGACAAAATAGACTTTAAAATAAAGACTATATTAGAAGAGACAAAGAAGGACACTACATAATGATCAAGGGATCAATCCAAAAAGATATAACAATTGTAAATATTCATGCACCTAACATAGGAGCACCTCAATACATAAGGCAAATACTAACAGCCATAAAAGGGGAAATCAACAGTAACACATTCATAGTAGGGGACTTTAACACCCCATTTTCACCAATGGACAGATCATCCAAAATGAAAATAAATAAGAAAACACAAGCTTTAAATGACACATTAAACAAGATGGACTTAATTGATATTTATAGGACATTCCATCCAAAAGCAACAGAATACACATTTCTCTCAAGTGCTCATGGAACATTCTCCAGGATAGATCATATCTTGGGTCACAAATCAAGCCTTGGTAAATTTAAGAAAATTGAAATTGTATCAAGTATCTTTTCCAACCACAACGCTATGAGACTAGATATAAATTACAGGAGAAGATCTGTAAAAAATACAAACACAGGGAGGCTAAACAATACACTACTTAATAATGAAGTGATCACTGAAGAAATCAAAAAATACCTAGAAACAAATGACAATGTAGACACGACGACCCAAAATCTATGGGATGGAGCAAAAGCAGTTCTAAGAGGGAAGTTTATAGCAATAAAATCCTACCTTAAGAAACAGGAAACATCTCGAATAAACAACCTAACCTTGCACCCAAAGCCATTAGAGAAAAAAGAACAAAAAATCCCCAAAGTTAGCAGAAGGAAAGTAATCATAAAAATCAGATCAGAAATAAATGAAAAAGAAATGAAGGAAACGATAGCAAAGATCAATAAAACTAAACACTGGTTCTTTGAGAAGATAAACAAAATTGATAAACCATTAGCCAGACTCATCAAGAAAAAAAGGGAGAAGACTCAAATCAATAGAATTAGAAATGAAAAAGGAGAAGTAACAACTGACACTGCAGAAATACAAAAGATCATGAGAGATTACTACAAGTAACTCTATGCCAATAAGGTGGACAACCTGGAAGAAATGGACAAATTCTTAGAAATGCACAACCTGCCAAGACTGAATCAGGAAGAAATAGAAAATATGAACAGACCAATCACAAGCACTGAAATTGAAACTGTGATTAAAATCTTCCAACAAACAAAAGCCCAGGACCAGAGGGCTTCACAGGCGAATTCTATCAAACAATTAGAGAAGAGCTAACACCTATCCTTCTCAAACTCTTCCAAAATATAGCCGAGGGAGGAACACTCCCAAATTCCTTCTACGAGGCCACCATCACCTTGATACCAAAACCAGACAAGGATGTCACAAAGAAAGAAAACTACAGGCCAATATCACTGATGAACATAGATGCAAAAATCCTCAACAAAATACTAGCAAACAGAATCCAACAGCACATTATACGGATAATACACCATGATCAAGTGGGGTTTATTCCAGGAATGCAAGGATTCTATAGTATATGCAAATCAATCAACATGATACACCATATTAACAAATTGAAGGAGAACAACCATATGATCATCTCAATAGATGCAAACAAAGCTTTCGACAAAATTCAACACCCATGTATGATAAAAACCCTGCAGAAAGTAGGCATAGAGGGAACTTTGCTCAGCATAAAAAAGGCCATATATGACAAACCCACAGCCAACATCATCCTCAATGCTGAAAAACTGAAAGTATTTCCACTAAGATCAGGAACAAAACAAGGTTACCCACTCTCACCACTCTTATTCAACATAGTTTTGGAAGTTTTAGCCACAGCAATCAGAGAAGAAAAGGAAATAAAAGGAATCCAAATTGGAAAAGAAGAAGTAAAGCTGTCACTGTTTGCAGATGACATGATACTATACATAGAGAATCCTAAAGATGCTACCAGAAAACGACTAGAGCTAATCAATGAATCTGGTAAAGTAGCAGGATACAAAATTAATGCACAGAAATCTCTGGCATTCCTATACACTAATGATGAAAAATCTGAAAGTGAAATCAAGAAAACACTCCCATTTACCATTGCAACAAAAAGAATAAAATATCTAGGAATTAACCTACCTAAGGACACAAAAGACCTGTAGGCAGAAAATTATAAGACACTGATGAAAGAAATTAAAGATGATACAAATAGATGGAGAGATATACCATGTTCTTGGATTGGAAGAATCAACATTGTGAAAATGACTCTACTACCCAAAGCAATCTACAGATTCAGTGCTATCCCTATCAAACTACCACTGGCATTTTTCACAGAACTAGAACAGAAACTTTCACAATTTGTATGGAAACACAAAAGACCCCGAATAGCCAAAGCAATCTTGAGAACAAAAAATGGAGCTGGAGGAATCAGGCTCCCTGACTTCAGACTATACTACAAAGCTACAGTAATCAAGACAGTATGGTACTGGCACAAAAACTGAAAGATAGATCAATGGAACAGGATAGAAAGCCCAGAGATAAACCCATGCACATATGGTCACCTTATCTTTGATAAAGGAGGCAGGAATGTACAGTGGAGAAAGGACAGCCTCTTCAATAAGTGGTGCTGGGTAAACCGGACACATACATGTAAAAGTATGAGATTAGATCACTCCCTAACACCATACACAAAAATAAGCTCAAAATGGATTAAAGACCTAAATGTAAGGCCAGAAACTATCAAACTCTTAGAGGAAAACATAGGCAGAACACTCTATGACATAAATCACAGCAAGATTCTTTTTGACCCACCTCCTAGAAAAATGGAAATAAAAACAAAAATAAACAAATGGGACCTAATGAAACTTCATAGCTTTTGCACAGGAAAGGAAACCATAAACAAGACCAAAAGACAACCCTCAGAATGGGAGAAAATATTTGCAAATGAAGCAACTGACAAAGGATTAATCTCCAAAATTTACAAGCAGTTCTTGCAGCTCAATAACAAAAAAACAACCCAATCCAAAAATGGGCAGAAGACCTAAATAGACATTTCTCCAAAGAAGATATACAGCCTGCCAACAAACACATGAAAGAATGATCAACATCATTAATCATTAGAGAAATGCAAGTCAAAACTACAATGAGATATCATCTCACACCAGTTAGAATGGCCATCATCAAAAAATCTAGAAACAATAAGTGCTGGAGAGGGTGTAGAGAAAAGGGAACCCTCTTGCACTGCTGGTGGGAATGTAAATTGATACAACTACTGTGGAGAACAGTACGGAGGTTCCTTAAAAAACTACAAATAGAACTACCATATGACCCAGCAATCCTACTACTGGGCATATACCCTGAGAAAACATAATTCAAAAAGAGTCACGTACCAGAATGTTCGTTGCAGCTCTATTTACAATAGCCCATGGAAACAACCTAAGAGTCCATCATCAGATGAATGGATAAAGAAGATGTGGCACATATATACAATGGAATATTACTCAGCCATAAAAAGAAACAAAATTGAGCTATTTGTAATAAGGTGGATAGACCTAGGGTCTGTCATACAAAGTGAAGTAAGTCAGAAAGAGAAAGACAAATACTGTATGCTAACACATATATATGGAATTTAAGAAAAAAAAATGTCATGAAGAACCTAGGGGTAAGACAGGAATTAAGACACAGATCTACTAGAGAAGGGACTTGAGGATATGGGGAGGGGGAAGGGTAAGCTGTGACAAAGTGAGAGAGAGGCATGGACATATATACACTACCAAACGTAAGGTAGGTAGCTAGTGGGAAGCAGCCGCATAGCACAGGGATATCAGCTTGGTGCTTTGTGACCACCTGGAGGGGTGGGATAGGAAGGGTGGGAGGGAGGGAGACACAAGAGGGAAGAGATATGGGAATATATGTATATGTATTACTGATTCACTTTGTTATAAAGCAGAAACTAACACACCATTGTAAAGCAATTATACTCCAATAAAGATGTAAAAATAATATTAAAAATAATGAGAAAAAAAATATTGAGGAAGTAAGTGGTCATGGATAAGAAGATTAAATATTGTAAAGATGTAGTTCTTCCCAAATTTGTCTATAGGTTTAATGTAATTTCAATCGAATGTTTACTGGGACTTTTCAGAACTTGTTAAAAAGTTGTTCTAATTTTTTTTTCCAGAAGGATAAATAGATGATAAAAGGAAAGAAATGATTTAAATGATAATGAGAAAATAGAAATAAAATAAGAAAACATAAACCTGTAGAATTTAAACCGTATGGCACTGGAACAAGACCAAAAATACAGATCTATGTAACAGAGTATAGATGATTGAATATAGGATGTCACATTGCAAAAATAAATAACAAGAGAATAATAATCATTATTCAGTTAAAAGATTGAAATCTTGCTAATTAATGGGGAATCAAATTAGATTGGAATTACAGAGCAAAAAAGCAAAATCTGGATGAATTAAAGGAGCAAATGAAAAAGATACCTACCTACCTATAACTCTTTCCCCATTATAAACAAAGGAGAAGAAAAAAAGAAAATAGAGGTGTAGTTTCAATTGATTCACATGTAGAAAGACTTTTAAAGTGCAGAATCAATGGAAAAAATGAAAAAAAAGAAAATGTCTCATATATTTAACGGATAAGTAAAATTAAAATATAAGCAGACATATAAATAGTTACTACAAATACAACAAAGTTGTTATTTGGCATTGAGGTGATTTACAATTTTTTGCTGTTATAAATAATTCTATATCAAACATCTTTGTGGATAAATAATCCATCTTTTGATTATTTCTTGAAAAGATCTCACTGGAATTGGAATTACTGGGTCAAAAAGGTGGTAATGTCTATGGTTCTTTATATACATTACACTAAGTGCTTTTCAGAAATTATGTAGTGATTTAATTAATTTAAACACTAATCAGTGTTTGTTCCAATTTCATCACAGTTTAATTGAAACAGAAAATTTTTTTTTAAAAGGAAAAAGACAACTTAGCTGGCTATCATTTAAATCAAGATCTATTTGAATATTAGTTACTTTGAACATATTTTCTGTCATTCTTTGGCCATCGGTACTTCCTCTTTTGTGAACTGCAGTTCATACTCCTTTTAATACATTGCAAAGAAAGAGAAAACAGCGATGTTGAAATCAGACATATGGTAGTTCAGCTTTGCCAGTAAGCAACTGTTTTGATTTTGTGTAAGTTAATTTTTCTGAATTGCAATCTCCTTGATTCAATAATAATACTAATAACACCTATACAATGGAGTTGTTGTGAGTATCAAATGAAATAAATTAATGAGATTCAGGATGCTAATAAAAATGACTATAGTAAATATAAAAGAAAGTCATGAACTCACTTATATTGGAATGTTAGTAGTAGTTACTGATTTTAGTTATTATTTTTGTAATAATTATTATAATTATAATATATAATAATAATATATAATAATTATAATATATAAGTATATATATTTATACATATTATATATAATATCTAATTATTATTTTAAGATAATTTGTATTTTATCATATGTACAATAATTAGTTTTTTGTAATGGAAAGTATTTTAAGCAAATTCAAATTTTGTGAGCCTTAGATTTTTAAGCAAATTCATTATTTCTTACGCCTTAGATTTTTTTTCCTATTCATCAATATGCAGTTGGGATTACTAATACATGTACACCCTATAATACATTTTCAGGGAATTGTCAGCTTTGCAAAGATGGAATTATTTTCATAAGTGTGAGCAGCTTTAAAACACTAGGTTTTTTGTTTTTTGTTTTTTTTTTGTGGTACGCGGGCCTCTCACTGTTGGGGCCTCTCCCGTTGTGGAGCACCGGCTCCGGACGCGCAGGCTCAGCGGCCATGGCTCACGGGCCCAGCCGCTCCGCGGCATGTGGGATCTTCCCGGACCAGGGCACGAACCCATGTCCACTGCATCGGCAGGCGGACTCTCAACCACTGTGCCACCAGGGAAGCCCCACACTAGGCATTTTTAATTTTCCAAAATATTCTTTGACTCACACAGTTATGTATTAAGTGGTATGACATTAAACCATTCACCATCTCAGAGATAAGATTTTCTGCAAGTTGTATTCATGTGAAAAGGAATGAAAAAAAAAAGTGAAGATATAATGACTATATGTAAAGGTTACACTATCCATGTTTTTTTATCAACTTACTAAAATTTGTGTCAAAATTTTTAACTTATACATTTAATTTTCATTAAATATTTATTAAGACAACAAGACATATTTCATCATCTCTGAAATGCGATAGCATATAGAATGACAGAATATAAGGCAGAAATCCTGTACCTTTTGTGTGACTCAGACCACTAAGCTTGAAGGCAGAAGTCTCTACGAGGAAGCTGTCCCAGTATGGAGCCAGGACGAGACGCTTGTGCTTCCCCTGACCTAATCAAAATATAAAGAGATATTACACTTCAATGTCACATTCAAGAGGAAAAACATCAGTGGAGATTGAAATAGAATCAAAACTTCCTTCTAATGGGAAATTTCTGAGATGATCATGTTCAAAGTACATTTTAAGATGAGATTTAAATGGCATTTTTGAAGAACATATTCAACACTATTAATGATTTTCTCTATAATACTCAAAAAATATAAAATCAACTAATAAATTCTTGGAATTTTAATTTAAACTATTCAAATAAAAGATATTACTGAGAGCCTGTATGAACCTACCACATAAAAATGGATTGTAGTAGTTAATATTTACACATGCGCAAATATACCTTTTGCAATGTTAATAATTTAAACTAATATATGCAAAAATCAATTTTTCAAAACGTGCTTATGGGTTGCATAACATGTACTTGCTTTTAGTGCTACCATGTATAAAAAGTAAAAAGCTCTGTCAGCACAGAAATTTTTAATTTTAAATATATTGAACTAGATATCAGCTGATGCCTTGGAAAGGAATGGGAGTGTTACAACTTCTAAGAAGGGGATTTTTGTAACATACAGTAAAATTGTATATATATTTACCATTTTGCCCATCAATACAACTTGTAGAAATACACCTTAAATATACAAAGGCATTATTTGCATAGCAATATTTGTATAGCAAATTATTAGCAATAATGAAAAGATCTATGCACTGGAGACTAGTTGTGTATAAACAATAGTGCAGGAAAAAAACTGAGGTACTAAAAAGTCATAAAAATCTATGAGAAAGATGTCCATTAATTATTTTACTAGGATTCCAGACATATTATTAGGTGAAGTTAGCAAGGTGCAAAAGAAATTATACAGTATCCCACCTTTGTGTAAGATAGAGGATGAAACAGAACCATGTGTGTACATACGCATTTATTCATATATACTCATTTTTGCAAAACTAAACACAGTATGGATAAATCAGAATCAAATGATGATGGTCATCTATATGATTGTTTGAGAAAGTGGTGGGTGGTTGAGTTATGGGAATGGGATTTCTTTAAGTAGAACATTTTACATAGCTTTGAGTTTTGAACAATACATGTTTTACAAATACAAAAATAAATTTAGAAAGTGTGAAAAAGCAAAGCTAAAACTGAATTCAAATTAAAAAGTAAAGAATCAATCTTTATATAAATTGACCACAAAACTATACAGAATAAAGAATTAATTAAAGAATATTTTGGCCATAGTTCTCTGACTGTTCTATTGTAGTACAATATATTCCAGGAGGAAAAATCAACTGCAAAGATAGCTTTAGATTTAGTAGTTTTCAGTTCCTTTTTCCTTTTCTCTCTCTCGCTCTCTGTTTTTCTTGGTAGTTAAGAATATAGTAATTTAGAAAATATAAGGGGTATATAGGTATGATAGAGCAAATGGGTACTGAATTGATGTGTTGGGAGTGAGGTTTTTCACATGGGAGAAGAGAAGTGAGGTGAATTGAGGAAGAACTCTATGGTGTAGGATCGGAATAGGAGGTATCAGTATGAGATAATTGTTTTTAATAATTATTTTAATAATTATACTTCTTTGTTCTGTCCCCTGAAAGGAACATCCTAGCAGCAATGAGCACATCTAGTGCCCATATCTTGGACACTAAATACCTTGTCTCTGTATAGCAAACCATTGAAAAATGCCGAATTCTAGTTTTTACAGCAAGTTGAGTGCTAGGTGAAACTAGAACGTCTTATACTGCCAGAAAGTAACAAAATATTCAAAAACTAATGAAGACAATAAAAAGGACTTAGGGATTGTCTTGTAAAGCGTCCCACTGGCCAAATTTGGGAGTGTCCAAAAGAATAAAAATCCACAAAAATGAAGTAGCCCCATTCCTCCTAGGCTCCCCCTCTTACAACTAAAAATTGCCAGACATAATACACAACAGACAAGGATAAGGAGACTCTGAAATATGAAAGAAGAAGGCAGTCTACTTAGGGACCTTGGGACTTGAGGAACGACATTGTGGTGGGTTTCCAGGTTTCCATACTGCCTCTCATATATACTGGACAAGGCACTGAACAAGTCTCCAACCCAGATCAACTAAGAGGGGCAGAAAAATAAAGGGGAGGGGAGCTGATCTTCTATCTCTTGCTTGGTAGAAAGAAGCGGCACTCCAATTCTCTTGCTGGGGTAGCAGGCTGAGGGAAAGGGTAGCTAGCCAGGGTAGAGTTGAAATATTTATATATAACATGGTCCGACAATGTTCTGTCTAAAATAGACTTCTCCAAATTTAATGACATAGGTAGTTTGAAAGAAAAAGGATGATAAAAGATGTACCATGAAAATGTTAATTTTAAAAAACAAAAATGGGGCTTCCCTGGTGGCGCAGTGGTTGAGAGTCCGCCTGCCAATTCAGGGGACACAGGTTCGTGCCCCGGTCCGGGAAGATCCCACATGCTGCGGAGCGGCTGGGCCAGTGGGCCGTGGCCGCTGGGCCCGCGCGTCTGGCACCTGTGCTCCGCAGCGGGAGGGGCCGCACCGGTGAGGGGCCCGCGTACCGCAAAAAAAAAAAAAAAAAAAAAAAAAAAAATGGTTACATTACTATCATATAAAGCAAACTTCAGAGAAAAGAAAATTACTAGAGACAAAGAGGGGCAATACATAATTATAAAATATGGATACACCAGGAAGACATATAATACTAATGTGTCTATAACAAATAACAAAGCCTCAACTTACATGAAGCAAAATTCAATAGAGGGGAAAGAAGAAATAAATACACCATTATAGTTGGGTGATTTAATATCCCCCTCTAACCAAGTGACAGGTAAAACTACTAGTCAGAAAATCAGCAAGGATACAGAAGACCCAAATAACAAAATTAACTGAGAATTTGAATGACATATGTAAAACACTCCATAAAACAACAGCAGAATACTTATTTGTTTCAAGTCCTATGGGACATTCACCAAGAGAGACCATATACTGGGTCATAAAACAAACCTCAACAAATTAAAAATACTCTAAATCATACAGATTGTGTTCTTTCGACCATAAGGGAATCAGTAACAGAAAGAAATAAAAAAGAAAAAGGTCTGGAACTGTCTTTTCCCAGTCTGCTCTGGCACTACTCTTTTCTTTTTTCTTTTTTTTTCCTTTTTGGCTGCATAGTAGGTCATGTGGAACTTCCCCCACCAGGGATAGAACCCATGCCCCCTGCAGTGGAAGCACAGAGTCTTAACCACTAAACCACCAGGGAAGTCCCTCTGGCACTACTCTTTGAATGAATGTCTTTTCAAAAACCATAAAAATTTGCTATAATTCAAAAATGCAGCAAACAAGTTCAATAGTCTTCAATGCAAGAAGAAAAAGGAAAAGGAGTGAGAGATTATTATTTTCTATTGATATAATAGCTATGGATTTGTACAAATATTAGCTCTAGTATTTTTAATTGCTCGTTAAGAGCCACAAGTTCCTCCTAGAGATCTGGATACAGAGAAATCCAGAGAAGGAAGAGGTAGGTGTCAAAGTCATTTCTGTTAACATCTGGCTTTGTTTTTGTTTTTCCAAACTCAGGGACATTACTCAGAAATATAATGATAATGATAGAAATCAAGGAGCCTCCCCTGAATAAAGAGTGGGCCATCAAACAGTACACATGCAGTGGTCAACGAATCATAGAATCACCAGCTAGAAGCAAGCTCAGAGATTACCTGGTACCTCCCCCAGTGTTAGGAGATACAAAAGCCAAAAAAATAAAAGTTCCTTACCCAAGGTCACACAGCTTGTGTCTTCTGAATTTAGATCCCCTCACATTTTTATAAATTAAATGTTCAGTGATTAAATATGATAATGTGATGGGGATTTGAGAACAATAAATGCTGAAATATAAAAGATTTAAAAAATCCATGTATCTGTACTCGTACTTAAAAATAAAAAGAGTTGGGGGGGAGGAGAGAAGCAGAGAAAAAGCTATTTTCTTTAATTTAAAAATCTCAGCTAATAAAAAATAGCAAGGATAATGGACATAATAATTAATACTGGTAGCATATCTGAAAGGATACTAAAACCATCAAACGAAGGGTTGTAAGGGAAGAGGTTATTCACATTGTCTCAAATTATCACCCCCCGCAAATTATTTATTAGTTATAAAGGGAAAAGATAATCTTTACAATATAAAGATCTGGCAGACACAATCTTAACCAAGTGATTAACTTAGTATCCCCACTAATGGGACTTTGTGTCTCCGGATGTGTTGCAATGAGAAGTACATGATATGTGATATTCTTACCAAAATGTTTAATCTGAATTGAATAATGAAGAAACAAAGATAAGGTAAATCAAAGTACATCAATGCAGTGTAACATTATGGAGCTGTAAATATATTTAGGTAGTTTTTTATGTCTTAATATATGACTCCCAAGATATGTAATATGAAATAAAGACAAAGAAATTTTTGTACAGAAAAAAAAAAGAAATCCATAACATGCAATATTCTACAAGACAACTGGCCTGGACTCTCCAAAATACCAATATCATAAAAGACAAAACAAGGTAGAAGGGAATTTTTAGATTAAATGAGATGTAAGAGATTGGAAACCAAATGTAATGAATAATCCTTGATTGAATCCCAGACTGGAAAAAAGATAACATTTTTAAAAGTTATAAGGAACATTTTTGGGACAATTGGAAAAGTTTTACTGTGGATATTTAATATTTTAAAAATATTAATATATCTAGGTTAAATCTTAGTGTATGATAATGGCATTGCAATTATGTTGGAGAAAGTCCTTTTTCTAAGGCCATACATACTTTAGAGACGAAATTATATGTCTACAGATAGAGATAGGATATAAAGCAAGTTCCCCAAAAGTTAACAATTGATGAAATAGATGAATCTGTATGAAAAATATAGGACTATTCATTGTACTATGCTCTTCTGTAGGTGTGACATTTTTCAAAATAAAAAGTTGTGTTTTGTGGGGAGGGGACTAAAGACTAAATGCAAAAAAAAAAAATTCCTATAGCTTTAATTAAATGGAAGCACATTTTGTTATCTTTAAAATGGGATTTGTGCAAGTTGAACTACTGCGTCATGGGGGAAACATTATAAATTATAGTTAATTCTTTATGGAAAGGAGATAAGCTTTACTGACATTAAATATATGAGGTGATGATGCTATATGTAAATATTTCACAAGTAAATATGCATACATGGAAGTGAATGCTGAAAAATATTTACTAATTGAGGTGTATGATATTAAAATATATTTCAAAACCATTGTGTAAAGAACAATATTTCTGAAAGTGCTGTCTTCTGACAACCTACATTGGAATAACTTGTGATGGTAGGGTCTTACCCCAGACATAATGAATCAGAATAACTGTGAACCTGAGAATCTAAATTTTGATAAGTTTCCAATTACTGCTTACTGAATTTTGAAAGCTACTAAGTGAGAAAAAAGGAATTCCAAATATTAAGGCTCCCAAACAGTATCTAAAAATAATTAAAGTAATTATAAGCAAGTTGAGTCTCAGATTACTTGTCTGAAAAGTGGCTATAACAATAATTTCACATCTACTTTTCCATAGTATGAGTGTTAGCTATTTGTCATGAGCAAACTAAGACAAATAATCCAATGAAACTAAGGTATAAATAGACTGTTATATATTTGATACTCCAAATTTCCTGCCCACCAATCTCAAATCTCCCAGTCATGTTTATTAATTCAAATATTTAAATAGACTATCTGAATTTGGGAGAGATTTTGAGAGCGTGGGACTTTTTCTTACACCTATTTATCTCTCTCTCTCTTATGTATTAAGCTATGCACACCTTGACTGGCAATGTACAATGATCACTACATATTTAACATAAATATTTATTCAACTCTGGAGGTACTTCAGATAAGATTCAGAGGCCTCCAAGGGCAAGATTTTCATAAACTAATTCAAACATGTGAAATCAAATGCACTGGGTATTGCCTCTCCACATCCCGTAAGTGTGATTAACTTATCGTAACTGTGTTATACTGTTTGCTTTATTACTATATTACTAGTGAACACCATGGTCATAATCAACCTGAGTCAACAACAATTCAACAGAGTACCTTGTTTATATTTTATCAACCCTCAAAATGGAAGTTGATATTTGTAAAACTAATATGTTAACTGGTATGCACACCTTTATCCCTGCTGTTATTCTGTTTTGCTCTTCAATAAACCTACTAACGTCTGGAAAAGAATCCACTTATACTTAAACATTTGAATCAAATCACTAATATTGCATTTAAATTTGTATTAAGTAAAAGGTCAAATAATCTCAAGACTACAGCTACTTTAACAGAAATAATCAAAACAACTACTCTGTATACATCTATTACTGCTTCATTCATTTATGCAACTTTTAGGTATATAACCTATAGTGATATTTCACAAGTAGAATACCACACAAAATCAAAATACAATGTGTATAAATTTTTGTGTGTACGTATATCCCACACATGAGGTAGCTTTGAAATGTGCGTATGACAGTTTTCAGCACAAAACAGATGCTCAATAAACAGTGACTGAATATTCAACTCCTGCTTTATCAATATACATGCCGACACTGAAATACTCATTTAGTTAGAAGCAAATCTATGAGTTAATATAACCCCTGCCATTAGCAAGCATATAAAGTAGCAGGTGTGGAATATGGTTATATGAACAAGGGCACACACATACATATAATAGAGATGGGTCCTTAAATTCTTAATGTATACACTGGGCCCTAATTTCTAATGTTTCAACTCAGATGCTTGCTTCCCACTCACAGCTACCTTCCCTGTTTCCACTTTTACTTCCAGCTAAGTAGGAAGGAAACTTAAGAGTAGGGGGCTGGGGTGGAGGGCATAATTACTGATGAGAGAGGATTGTGGGAATTGAGTCCATGGATACCAGTCGCTGAGGAAGGGAACATGTCCTGGCCGAATAAGGCAGCCAAGATGGGAAATCCAAACATATGTGAGCTAGGGTCTGATGGCAATGTTAAAAAGAGAAAGGAGAGTCCTGAAGAGCTGAAAAAATGTGAAATGAGTGGTAGTCAGGGGCATTTCTTGAGGTCCTTTGATAGGATGCAGGGAGGCCTCTTTCCCTGAGATCTGGGGGGAGGAAGCAAAAAGAAGGGCAAGTGCCTTTCTTTAGAGGCTTATCAGTATGAGGCTTTTATTTTTTTATTTATTTTTTTAAATTTTATTTTATTGAACTATAGTTGATTTACAATGTTGTGTTAATTTCTGCTGTACAGCACAGTGATTCAGTTATACGTATATATACATTCTTTTTCATATTCTTTTCCATTATGGCTTATCACAGGATATTGAATATACTTCCCTGTGCTATACGGTAGGACCTTGTTGTTTATCCATTCTATATATAATAGTTTGCATCTGCTAATCCAGTATGGGGCTTTTAAAGCACCATCTGTAAGCAGACAACTTAGAAAGACAGTGAGGTGGTCCTGGAGAAGATGAGTTCAAGAACCTGTTCCATCACTTACCCACTGCATGGCTTTAGGAAATTTCTAAGCCTCAGGTTCCACACTGAAAAAACCTCCAAGAGTCTTTTTGTAAAGATTGGGTATAGTCACATTTATAGAGCTTAAGTGTGGTACACAGTGGATGCATAACAAATCCTGGTTTTCTACGCTATTTGAAAGCTTTTCTGTAGCATTCTGGTCCTCATGGGACTCATTAATGGTGTGCTTTGGACACATCTCTAGTATTCTCCAGGTGTTTAGGCCATCTCCTCTCTAGCCTCCCTATCTCATTACTTTTTTAAGTTGGCATAGATTCAGATATGAATAGATCCCTCAAATATAATCTTTTTGATACCTTGCCTTGCATAATGGTCAACTGAAAGAATGTATAGACAACACACAGTAGAATTAAAAGATTAAATAGAATTTAATTAAAGATAATAAATAGATTATTTGAATATCAAAGGGCAATATATCTGAGAGAAGTGATTAAAATGAAAACAGCCAAGATAGCAGAAGAAAAGACATTAGAGAATTGGGCAATATAAAAGTTTAGATGATGAGTTTACAATTCTAAAAATGTTGCCTTCTTGGAAAAACAGTGACTTTTGAAAGATATCTTCATCTATATATCTTAAATATCTATAAAGTCTGTCTGTCTATCTATCTATCTGAAAGAGAGATGAGGAATGCAGGATCTGAAATACTGTGGGATCTCTCACACGCATCAACTACTCTCTTGGGGCTATACTGAGTCTTCCTATCAACCTCCCTAAGGGGATTCTGTGAATTATGTAGCATCTGCAGGAACATTTACATGTTCTTTTGAAAGACAGCAAGGTATTCCATCGTCCTATCATGAAATAATTTTAAGACATTTACAAATATTTAAATGAGAAGGTATTAATGTAGTACTTTCTCTAATGAGTCTATTTGGCATATGTGTTAAATATTTTTATTCTTCTTGTCAGTCATATTTCCTTGTGGCCCTTCAACAATTCAGGTCAAATTATGAGGCCAGGTTGCCAAGAAATATGATTACAAGAAGACGTGTACATGGTGGCTAGAAAAAAAAATAAGTCCACAAAAGAAAGGAGGAAGTTATGACAGAGTGACAGAGAGACTCCATCACCAAGAAAAGGAAAGGAGGAATCTTTTCATAAACTAATGGAGAAAGTGGAAGAGAGAAAGATATCAGAGGTCAGTGTCTTTCTTATTCCCCAGATTCCATGGGTTGAAGGAAGAAGGGGGAGAACCTGAAAGTCTAAACATTCACCCAAGAGAGTGAGTTTACTTAAAAAAGACTGTTTTAAACTACAAGAGACTAATACATTTTTAATTATCAAGCTTACTGTTTTTTCCTGTTACATAGTAGAAAAAAATTTTGACCAATTAAAGAAAATTAAGAAGCCACAAATTATTTCACAGTTTATTTTAATGTTAAAATATTGACCTAATATGCTTTTATAACACTCTTATAGCTATGCAGCTGCCTTGAAAATTCCATTCCCTGGAAAGTTCCATTAATCAGCCTTGTGTGTTCCCACACCAGGAATTCTAAGCCCTACAACTGGTACAAAGTTTACAAACACGTATTTTCTTGGCGTCTACCTAAATTTGTGTTTTCCAATTCCAGCCAAATACAATACCTTTTCTATTTGAATTTTGTCAGTTCCATCTTCCTTTCCCTCCAGCAGTTATTTCAACCCACTGTGCCACTCTTCAAATCTCTTACTATATCTCCTTTTCTCAGCAGATGAAAATATAAATCCAACTGCTCTTAATTCCAAAGCCCCTCTACTACCTACAATTTATCTACATTCACATTTGTTTTAGCTTACCTCCACCTGTTCAAAAGTAGAAATGCCCCTGCTGTTCATAGCTCTTCCTTCTAACTCAACCCTGATACCAGTCCTCCCAGAGCCTTGGCCCATCGGTTAAACCCTATGTCCTTTATAGCTTTAACTCTTTCTCAACCCTGGCTTCTTCCTTCTGCTTATATATATGCTCAAGTCTCTTCCACATTAAAATACTGACTTCCTTGAGCCTGCAGTCAAGTTTTACTAAACAGCATGCCTCTCCTTCTCATCATAGCCAGAGTATTCATAAGGGAATTTTACATGAGATGACATTATGTTCTTAATTTTTCTTATTTCATACCACAAGCATGAAGAGATGATCAGGAAAGATGAGAACTCTAACAGGTAAATGATAGTGTTCAGCTTCAGCATTAATAAAAAATAGAAAATTTGCAATGATGGTAAGATACAATTTTCCCACAATGAGACTGCTGGAAATTAAGGAGAATGCTGATACTCAGGGCTTACAACGTTCAAGAAAATAAGTAGTTATGTCTGTAATATACTCCTGATGGCAGCATGAAGTGCAATAGGATAACCATTCAGGAGAATAAATTGGTTACTTATATAAAAAACCTTAACATATGTGTTCCTTTTAGCCCTGAAATTGAACTTTATAAAATGGATCACCGTGGTTGTAGCAGTAGTTGTAATTTTAGTAAAAGTAGTAAAAATAGTTGAAAAGTTAAAAGTATTAATGTTCAACATTACATTTAAAATGTGTTTCAGAAAACTTATAATGAGTTGATTTTTATTTCAGACCCACATTATTCGGTCATTTAATACAAAGTGATCAAACATTTCACACAATTGAATTTAAAAACATGCATCTTCAATATGACACGAAAAAAGGAACAAGCTTGGTTGGAGCCAAAATTTAATCTAAATACGCTATTTATATAGAAAAGGGGCAAAGGAAACAAAATTAGAACACTGGAATTTTTATAAACTTTGAGGAATAAACATTGGCATATTTGAGTGATATCATAAGAATTGTACAAATTTACTGACTTACATATTCAGGTTTCCAGATAAAATTAGAAGAACTTGACTTGGTATACAGATTGCTAATTTCTGATCCTGGAGTTTAGAGTTGTGATTTTGGCCATGATACTTCATCTCTTACATGTATGCTTTCTCTTTAATAAAATGATGTTGTTGAACTAACAGATCCCTGAAGTGTCCACTACCTCTAAAATGCTTGGACTCTATAATAGAATAAGTGTGATTAATAATTACAAAATTGGCTTCCCTGGTGGCACAGTGGTTAGGAATCCACCTGCCAATGCAGGGGACACGGGTTCAAGCCCTGGCCCGGGCAGATCCCACATGCCGTGGAGCAGCTAAGCCCGTGCACCACAACTACCGAAGCCCGCGCACTGTGCTCCACAATAAGAGAAGCCACTGCAATGAGAAGCCCGCACACCGCAACGAAGACCCAACGCAGCCAAAAATAAATAAAGTTAAAAAAAATTACAAAATAACATATGTAAAGTAAAAGAAAAACAACTTACCTATTAGTATGATATCGATTAAAACATCTTCTTCGGTGGGATTTTGGAAAGGTATAAGAACAGATGATTGAAGACGAAGGTATGTGGTCATTCTTTCTATTTCTAGAGGCTGGGGGAATAGTCCTATTCCAGAGATGTAGCATATCCATTCTTTAAACTATATAAAGATAAACATCCATAACATATATGTACTAATTACATACTTTTTATTTGTACCACTTAATAAATATAGTACACATAAAAATTTTGGCAGATAAGTTTTTTGTTAATATTTAACATGCACTGTTTTTATCTTTCCTTCCTTTTCCAAATTCCTTTTGATTTTATTGAAAAATCAATGTGTTTTTACACTGAAAAAAAGGCAAAAGGCCAATGTTCAAATATTAAACATATTTCAATACATACAAGCTTACTGATAACAACATAAAAGAGAAAATTTAATGAAAGCCATGCATTTCTGCTCAAGATTTTTTAAAAAATCAATTTGTCTAACAAACTGGGTACTAAATGCTCTATGAAGTTTCCAAAATATTTATCACAGGAAGGCAAAGAAGGTGAGACACAGATTGCAGTCCCATTAAAAAGAAGTGTATACAACTTATTGCCATATTATTTACGCCCATCATCTAGTACAGTGTATTTTATCACATGATATGAAAAAATGGCTCAAAAATTATATGAAGAAGATTGAATGTGGCCATTGTTCTTATCTGTGTTTCATAAGCCTGCAAAGCTCTGTTTGAAAATGTTCCGTTTGTATTCATTTGGAATAAAAGTCCCTTGAGACTCTGTTCTACACCGAACACTTTGCTAATGTTACCGATGAATGACGAGGTCATCAACCAAAAACCAGCGAACAATGTCCTGGTTTATCACCTCTCAAACTACATAGATGTTTCCAAGCTTAAGTTCCAATAAAAAGAGGGAAACTTGCTTTGTTTCCAAAGTAGGATGGGTGGTGACAGGAAATTTATAAAATTCTATCTCAGTAAGTGAGGATGAAAAGGCAAGTTTTATCTGCATATGTCTTCAAATGACTGTATTACTTTTAGTTAGAGAGTCTACAAGCATAAATTCACTGTATTTTCACTTATGATGTCTGAACTTGATCACACGTAATTGACTGCCTGGAATCAAATGTCAGGGTTCAATTATAGTAACAACTGTTTTATGTAAATTACTTACTTTTTATAAAATAAATCGTGGATGACAGAAATTAGGTTAATTTAAACCACTGGAAATAAGCCAAACTACAAAAACAAGAAGGTCATGTTTTCATGTTTTGCCAAGTGGCCTGGAATACTGGAGGTTCTAAGTTAAACCATTTCCTACCATTCCTAGACACTAGTATCCGACAATTACCCTGGCATTGCTTACATCATCCACCTGGGTTCACAGAGGGAAATTAAAAAGTACCCCAGGGAACATATGCATTAAAAAAAAAAGGTAACATTTTTAGTCCATCTTCATCTCAAACTTCTTTGAAAGGAGACAGAGTAAAACAATTAAAGATCCAATCTCAATGTTTCTGAAAGAAGAAACAAGTGGAGGTAAAAGATAGTAGATCTGGCTTGCACACTGAGTAGAGCTCAAGGGCATTTGAGCTTGCTAAGAATCAAGAGAGTCTGCCATAGACACAGGCTGCAAGGACCATAGACACATGCTGGGTAATAAAATCACTCTCATTTTATCTCTTTTTCCTTTATTTTCACTGTTCTGACCTTTAGATGCAGTGAGTCCCACATCAAGTATAAATGAAATAAATAATGGCAACTATTTGAAAATAAAAATGAAACCACTGAAAACCAAGAGAAAATCTCAGAACATAACGTTTGATATCAGAGAAGGCCTGTTTATCACATTTGCTGCTTACTATTGTTCCTCTTATCCTGTTATGCAGTAACAATCTCATTGAGAGATTCTGGTAGCATATTATGAGTTTATGATATTTGCAGTTGGGATGCCCTAACCAAATTAATCTCAGGATTCAAAATCTATACAAACAACTTTAGCCTAAAGTTAGATTTTTTACAATGCAGAGTTCTTCACATGGATACAAACTGGAAACAAATGAAACAAATAATAAACCATAGCCATTTCCTTAAGTTCAGCAAAGAGTCATATTCAGAAATAGTTAAAACTTATCCTACAAGCACTACCACACTAGATTTTTGATTAATCAGCTACTCAGTTGTGTGTGTTAGTTCAGATATATTTATCAGTGAAATCAAGAGAGGGACAGAAATCTGTGTGAGTTTTTCCCTAGTGGTTAACCTAATTGCAAACTTTCAGACTTAGAAAAGTAAGCCCTAAAATTTTCTTCTTAAAAATATCTTCTTTAGATGCCTACACATACATAATATATACTGCATTTTCAAACGTTCATTCAATTAATACTTTGGGATAAACCAGTTTTGCCTGCAAAGAATGTCAACTAGATGAATTAAAAGAAGAGGAAGACCTGAATTATTCAGGGATAGAAAGGAAAAAAAAAATTAAAGGCAAAAAAATAAAAAGAAAAGGCAAGAAAAACCACAAAGGTTAGGGCAACACATTGAAAAGGTTGAAGCGGTCTGGACTCAGTAGCTAACAAGAATGAATTACTGATTTAAGTCTAACCAGAGATAAAGCCTTGGAGATTTGCTACAACTTGGAAGGAGAGGCTTAGAGTGACTGAAATCAAGCCCCAGTGTTAAAGTGATTGACAAAAAGGTTTGAGTGGATTACTTACTTGCTTGAGTTCTTTTGTATATGATAAAGAATTTTGAGTTCAGCCTCTAGGCTAGGATTTTCTAAATCTATTAAGATGGAGAACTGATCACTATCCTGCTGATGTGCCAGACCACCTTGAGTAGATGTAATTTCCACCAGAAATGCAAGCAACTAAGTTATCTCCAAGAATTAAGATGAAAGGCCTGACCCTGCTATGAAGCAATGATTTAAAAGATGAGCTGTGTTAAAATTATTTTTTTGAAAGAAAATCTCTCTACTATACCTGTCCTTCTTTATGAGAAGGATTACTGGTTTGTCTGTTTTCTTTAATATCTTTGAAAGTCAAGCATACTTCCATAGTATTGCTTCAGGTCATGTATAAGTCAGTAATCATGTAAAAAATTTATTAGCCTCAAAAACTTTTTTCTAAATTACACATTTTGGGGGAAAAAGAGGGTACTTCAGTTACATACAGGTCTTGCACTGACATAGGAACCCCTGTATTATATTTGATTTCACTCCCTCCCAGATGGCAGGATTCTGTAAGCTCCTTGGTGTCCCATAGGATATAAAGTATATACCTCAATTTACTTTACTCCCGCATCAACACCTGAAGAAGTAAAAAATAATAATAACTGTAAAATTTATGAAAAATTTTCATTGGCAGTAAGAGAGTTATGCCTAGGCATTCTGTCAGTAGCTGTAATAACAGTCATGAAGACGGGTTGAAGCCAGATGTCCTGGGTTCAGGTCTGAGTTCGACCTCCTACTAGCTGCCTGGTCTTAATTTCTGTGTGTCTCATATTCCTGATCCATATAATGGGGTTGGCCATACTTCTTCCATAGGACTCTGGACAATGAATTGAAATAATTCTTAGAATGGCATGTAGCGAGTTTAGAGATACTTAAAAAATATTTTTTTAAATTCTTATTATTCAGATGAAAACAGAGTGAAAAAAATAACACAGTACTTGCAAGATTACATTTTATACAGTTTTATATTTAAGTTCATGAAAATTTGAGTAAGAAAATCCAAGTCAGAAAATTAAATGCTAGCAATTTAGCATTTACATTAAAGTCTTTACATTTTAAATCTGGGTGTATATTCTCTTTCAGTCAAGTGATCTAAGGATTTAAAAATGCCTTCTTAAATGCCTGCACATACATAATGCATACTGTATTTTCAAAAGTTCATTTAAATAATAATTTACAATAAACGTGTTTTGCTTGCAAAGATGTCAAGTGGACAAATTGGATTTACTTGTGTATTGACTTTAAAATTTAATTAACTTGTCTTGGTCCAAGAATACTCTATTGTACCTGAGCACAGTGGAAGGTGACAGAAGTCTGATGACCAGCTCCTCCAAGAGCAGAAGGACGAAAGTGAACTTGGTGGAGTGAGGTGGTATGATCAGCTGTGTAAATTAAGAAACAAGAAAGAGAAACAAAAATCAATACTTTTGTTTGAGTCAGCATCTTTGTGCGCTAGGTGTATACCAGGTTGATGTTCATGTGATGAACGTGTTGCCTTATACACATTAACCATTCTCAGTATGCCTGCTTGGGGAATATTGGTGAAACAGCCCATAGTAAACAGTGTTTATTAGTGCTCACACAATGTTCTTCCCCCAGACAATGACCACATCGACCAATAAAAGGAAATCAGGATGAATTTTTTAATCTGAGTTGGAATCCCCAATAATAGAAATGTACATTTTATTTAAAGAACCCATAGCTTATTATCCATCCCAAAATACATGTCGAACCACTGGGAACCTAACTTGCAGTGTTGGCGAGGTCAAAAGAAATGAACTGAGTCTAAGTGCAGATGTAAGACATGCTTCTTTATTGTACAATGAAGTTTTTTCTTTGTCCTATTACATAGACCCTCAAAGTGTGACCTGCTAGAATAACTTGAGTCTGAAATGTATTAATCTGAGTTACCTCTTCAGAGGTTGTGAAAGAAGCTAGAAACTCCATCATAATATAATGAAGGCTTGAAGATCTTAAGTAATCAAAAAGCTACACTGTGAATAATGTAATATTTATTATCAACCCTTATAGAATGACAGAATGAGTAGCACATTTGAGAAGTAAGTCAATTATTTTTTCACTAATGTATTTTGCCAGATAACTTTTGAAAAAGGACACTTGCAATTTGGCAAAGTCATTCAATCTTTGTAGAATACAGCACTTGCTCTTCAATAAACTCTGAAAACGACCATGAAAAAAAAAATACAAACTTAATTTTAGAACAGAGTTACCTCCTTATTATACATGTGGCTTATCTACAGCAAATATTTTTTATCTCAGGCTGCATGTCCCTCTGATACTTCATTATCAGTTTTGACATTATCAGTTACTGCATATTTAAGGAGTTCAAATTAATATCAGAATTAACTTTAGCAAAGAAAAAAAACAGAAAAGTTGCAGTTTATATGTTCTTTCAATTTAGCAAATGTGACAAAAATATTTCTCTCCCTCCCCCCATACATATATAAAAGAAATCAACCATTTCATCAGAAAAATGTATAATACTATATTAACTTAGATTTTTAACTCTAGTTCTACCACTGACTAATCATGTGGTTTAAATATTTTAGCCTCTCTGGCCTCAAATTCCTTTTCTATAAATATATGTCAGAGGCATGTGGTGAAAATTGAGGTAGTGTATACAACCAAGCAATAACTCAATTCCTTTATTTCCACCTAAAATTTACTGAAAAATGCATCTCCCCTGGTTTCAAGGAAAAAAAGATAAACACGGTTGGATGGAATTTAACTGTAGCAAACCTACTGGTTTAGTGTAATGGGATATATAAATAATATGTTAAACATATCAGCTTTTGAAACTTAAAAACATTTTATTACAAGCAAGTGTCATCAGGAGTACCAATTCCCATGTTTGAGCTTACACTAGATCCTAGTTCAATAGGGAAAGATATTCTTGCGACAGTTAGGTAAACTGAAATTTGGACAGGATATTAGATGATGGAGGAGACTAATATGCTCTTAAGAAATATAATCTAAAGTATTTACTGTTAAAATAGCATCTACAATTTACCTTTAAATTGAATAGTAAGAAATGTAAGAGAGAAAAGAGAGGAAAAATGTAACAAATTGTTACTATAAGAACCAAGATAGAAGGTATAAGTTTGTGCATTGTATTATTCTTTCCACTTCTGTATCTTTTTGAAATTTCTCATAATATATAGATGGAGGACAGAAAATTTTTAATATCATTATTTGCCTTGATAATCAATCTATGCTTACTTATTGAAGCATTTACACGTAATCATCAATATTTAAAAATCCTTACCTATGTAAACATGAATATTACACAACAAAACCAGGAATAAAGTTATATATACATATCTATATAAAGTATATACATATATATATATAATATACTTTCCATTTATCATTACCATTAATGTATGTTCCTATTTGTTATATAACATATAATAGTATTTTTCTCACCTGTAAATTTATTTTTGAGTTGTTTCCAAATATTAAGTTAATTGCATATTCTGTGGTCAATAATATTTGATAAGTGTACAAAAGAATGAATGGACTAGAAAACCATGGTTGGAAATGTTAAAGCCGAGACCATCTTTTTCATTATGCAACGTTAAGATGGCATCTGTAATACAATGCATTTGTTTTCCCTTGGACCACAGTTTACATTCTCTGTAAAAGTAGTGATACGAAGGATATGAAAACACCACTAATGAGTAATTTCTGTTAAATGTAAACTATAGCCTGAACATCATATTCTGTTTAATTTATGGAAAATATGGTGTTAAGTAATACAAACATACATGTATATTTTAAAATAATTTTTCTAAGATTGCACTATATACACCAATTTTAGCAATGTAATACTTAGCGATATCTGATTTGACACATCATGGCAGTTAAGAACTAATTTTATATCATATTAGTTGGCAACCAGTAAGTGACAAGAGACAGGTATTAAAATATAAATAAAGAAATCACATTGTAGATTCGTTAAACAATCATCAAACAGCAAATAGTAAAAGCCTTTTTCTAAATACCATGATTTACTGTGAGGTCCTCTGAAGAAAATAATCTATTGCAATTATCATTTCGAAGTTTACTTGAAAGCAGGGTTTTGGCATTCACTATACATATTTGGTATCGTATGCTTTGGAAATAGAGACAGGGATGCTGAACCTTCAGATCTTGTTTTGCTACTTGGGGGAAGATAAAGTGATTGAGGCCCATTGACTGGCTCTAGTCTCTCCCAGGAATGAAGGAATGAGAAAATGAGGTAGAGAAAAAGAGAGAGAGGCAGAGCTGTCAGCACTGTCTGTGGGGAGGGGGTGATGGGTAGGAACTAAGGAAAAGCTAAAAAGAACTGGTGTCCTGGGACCTGGACACATAGAATAACCACTGAGTCAAATCATATTCCTAAAATGCACCACTTTGGTGGGGACGTTGATAGCTGGGGAGACGCAAGAGGGAGGGTGGGTCTCCTTTGTGGACTCTTCTCACTCCTCTACACTTAAGGGTCAGTGAGGCTTGGGGTTTTCTACTTTTCTATATACACAGATCTCCCCCCCATATACACCCCAAATTTCAGTTATCATTTTGGTGCAGATGATCCCCCAAGTCTTCATTTTTAGCTTAATATTCTACCCTGAATTTCAGAGCCACATAGCCAATTGCCTATGAATATTCCCTGAATTTATGTTCCTTTGAGATACTCTCCAAACTGTACATATCTTAAATCAGTGTTCTTAAAATGTGCTCTTTCTCCAGCTGCAGCAGCAGCAGCAGCAGCAAGAGAACCTTTTAGAAAAGCAAATTCTCTGTGTCCCATATACACTACCAAATGTAAAATAGATAGCTAGTGGGAAGCAGCCGCATAGCGCAGGGAGATCAGCTCGGTGCTTTGTGACCACCTAGAGGGGTGGGATAAGGAGGGTGGGAGGGAGACTGAGGCAGGATGTATATAGGAAATCTCTGTACGTTTGGCTTAATTTTGCTGTGAACCTAAACTGCTCTAAACAATTGTCTCTTTAAAAAAAAAAAAAGACCACTCCAATTAAAATCAGAAAAAAAATCATATTATTGGGAAACTATTGCAAAAACTGGTTACCAAAGCGGTCAGGAATAAAGCACAACCAATGTATTTAGGGTTCAGTGAAAATGAGCATGAATCTAGCATATATAATTTCAAAAATTTACATGAACATGATATTGATTTTCTTGATAAATTTAAATTGGCAATGCATATGTTATATTTTAAAATTTTAGCATTTGAAGCCTTATTAATAATTCAATTGCTAATACTCCATGGTGTCCCAAAATCAGAATTGGAAAATGTTCTACTAGTGGTAGATTACTCGGCTTTCTGAATATACTTACTTGTGATCTGTTAATCTCCAGGACAAAATTATCAGGATTACTGTTTGTTGCTTGCAATTCTAAGGTTTCGTGTGTAGGATTATCTAAAGGAATGATCTGAGTGACAAACCTGGAAGGAAGAACAAAGGTAGTAAAGTTGTTCAATGATAATTTCACAAACTTAATGACTATTACGGGTTGAACTGCATCCCCCAAAAAGATATAGTAAAGTTCTAACACCCAGTACCTCAGAATGTGACCTTATTTGGAAACAGGGTCATTGCAGACGTAATTATTTAAGTTGTGGTCACACTGGAGTAGAGTGGCCCTTAATCCAACATGACTGGTGTCCTTATGAGAAGATGATGTGAAGACACATGAGAAGGCCATACGAGAAAGGAGGTAGAGATTGGAATGATACATCTACAACTCAAAGAACACCAAAGATTGCTGGCAAGCACCAGAAGCCAGAAGAGCCAAGGAAGGATTCTCCCTTTTGGGTTTCAGAGGGAGCATGGTCCAGCTGAAACCCTGATTTCAAACTTCTAGCCATTCTAACAAGTGTGAAACAATATCTCAGTGTTTCCATATTGAAAGAGACCCCAACTACACAGAAAAATGTACGAAAATAGAGCCACACCAATGTATATCCTTAAGAATTTTGAGGACATTAGGTACAATTAAAGACCGTGAAAACTTCAGAAGAGGAAAAAGACCCACAAGACTAGTTAGAAATACAGTAACTATCAAACATCTTTTAATATTATGCAACTTTAAATTATACACAGTATGACTTAGATAAAAAGTAGTTGTTTTAGAAAAACGTAAAGAACAACAAGAACTTGAAAGAAAAAAAGGCTAGCACTTTTAGGTAGAATGAAAAAAAACATGACTGTAAAATTGGTTGAGCCAAATGTTTTCACAACACTGACTTATATTCATTAACAATTGTATATATATATATAGTTTATAGTTTTATATATAGTTTTCACATATTGGTATATAGTTAAAACAAGAAAAACTTAAATCTAGAAATAAATTTGTAAATAACTTGTAGCAGACACTGTCGGTGCTCCACCTAGTTTCCTGCCTCCATCCTCCAACTCCTGCATGCTTGCTGTTCATCTTCTGCCTGAGACTTTCAGATGATTGCCTTGGGATCCTGAAGTCCTCAGCCCTAGAGCAGAAGTGGCTGGGAGTTTATAGCTCATCCAGAGGAAGCTTATACTGCCTAGTATGGGAGTTCAAAAGCCCAGAATCTTGGCATCGAGACAAGACAAACTCTGAGATGTGATTTATGCTCCAAAGCTCTCCACAGCAACAGATAAAGTCTGGGACTGTACCTGCAATCGCACCCTTGCCTAGCTTCTTCCCTTTGCTTATTCTGCTTCCCTTGTTCTCTTACTAGTTTTTCCTACTGGGATCACACCTCCTTAATAAACCACTTGCAGTGATGTTTTGGCTCAAGATCTGGCACTGGGAGACTTGAACACTCTTTCGGTGTGCTGAGGGAGAGACATTAATGAGAAGGCACTGATTTGCCCACTGGTACACAAACTCTTTAAAAGCAGGAAATGTGACTTGATTATCCCTATGCATCAGCGCCAAACATGACCCCAGACATGTACTAGGAACTCAATCACCTAAATATAAAGGTCATATTTCAAGGGCATATGGTATTAACCAAATAACCAAGTATTCTCAGTTGCCCAATGCTTACCCTCTGCTTTGCCTTGACCAAACTTTAGTCAGCTTTCTATCTTTCCCATAGGCCCCTGAATTCTGCTTGTCCCCATGCCTGAGCAAGCACCAAAAAAGTAGAATGTGCCTCCCTTCTGGGCTTCTCTTGGGAATCAACTGACCACGGCAAAACCCTTTTTCCTATCAGTCCCCACCGGTCATTTTCCCTTCCTTGTCCAGCTTTCCCTCCAAAGATTCTGCTTATTTCTGCTTGCCCCTCCTTTAGCCTATAAAAGAAAAAGCTTGCTCGGTTTGATATTGAGTAGCTTGTAGATTTCTGAGAGGGGAATGTTCTCCGAATTGCAATAGTACCCCGCCAACTACTTCAATAGTCCCTTTTCCTCCCCTGCAATAATCATTTTGAATAAAAGCCTCTCCTTACTAAGTCCTGACTTGTTTTTCTTTTCACACAAGTTTTCCACAAGATCGTTTAAATATCAAACCTCCCTGGAGAAGAAAATCAATTACTAAAAACATATTTATGTCTTATTTTAAAATACTAAATGCATTATAATAATATTCTTTTAGATAAACATTTTTTTCTTCCATGAAATAATTTTATCTATTAAATAGAACTTACTTTCCAAGGTCACAATGTATTTCTGTGTCTTTTAATGTATGCTGACAAAGAAAATCCAAGATTCAGTCTGTGTTCACAAAGCCTCTATAGTCACAATGCCCACGTTTCTAATGGTAATCTAGCAAAATAGGGTCTTGTATATACATTATGGTCTTAATTTTCATGCTTCACATTATAAAAATGTTTATCCTTTAAAATTTCACAAATATATTTATTTATTCATCATTCATTAAAATAAGAATTATTCTAACTCTGAAAGAGCATATAAACTAGCAAAAGACATTTTCATAGTGTAATGGAATGCATCGTACACACCAATACTAAGTACAGTCTTTAAAACTATAACAATTGGCTATTACTGTTAAAACAAAGAAAGTTGACTATTTTACTATAAACTGAGTTAATCGTGAGCATAGAGGCCATGTGTTTGTGTGTGTGTGTGAGAATACATAGTGCAAAGTTTTTCATAATTATGCCATAAGAACACTCGTCATTGCACTGTTAATATATGTGTGTATGTGATTTGCATTTAATTGAGAATATAAGATATAAATGAATTTTTATCATGAAAATTGAAAGTTTAACCCCTAGTCCTTACAGAATCATTTTCATTTGGTGCAACCCAGAAAAATATGGTTAACAAAAAGTGAAGTGAAAGAGAGTATATAGGGGCAATTTAGGAATTATTTAACTTGATATTCTAATAAATAATATCTTTGCATTAAAGAAAACAATGGTAATTCTAAATTAGTACATTTTACCAATGAATGGTATTAAACAAAGCTAAAACTATGAGCGAGTGTAATCTCAATGATTATACCATGCAAAGAAATAATTTTAAAGGTTAATTTCAAAGGATCAGCAATAAGTATAATGCCACACTCAAACCATACCTTTGTTCTCTATAGCCTGTAGTCGCTGGAGAATACCGTACAACACAGTTGAGAGAATCTAGTGGAAACAGTACAAGTTCCTTGAGTCCACTAACGGCAGCACTCGATAACTGCACATCTAAGTGAATAATTTTCTCTTCTGGATTAAAGAGATGTATTTCAATACAAACACTCTCCTAGAATTACATAAGAAATATAAAATTAGCTCTTAGCATCAGCATAGAGTCATTGTCCTATGGAAGCCATAAAACAATGGCCAAATGTATAAAACTTTATTTTTCTCCTTGACCCACTACTGAATGTACCTCACTCTCTTTTAATCTCTTATATATTTTCTTCGTTTATCCTTGCTAAATGGTGACAATATTTTTTTCAACAACAAATGGTCCAAGAGATCCACCTAGCTAAATGCTAAGGAAACTGCAAAATTACATTTAAAATATATTTGTCTTCAGTACCATTATTATTATGAGGTCTGTCTGTCAATGTTTCTTCTTGCTGTGGTACTCAGACTTATCATCCGTAGAGGTTGCTAAAACATGGGTTACTGGCCCTCTTCCTCAAAGATTCTGATTCAGTACATCTGGCATGGGGCCCGAAAATTTATCTTTCTAAAAAGCTGTGGCTGCTTCTGCTGATTCCGAGGATACACTTTAAGTAGCTCTGTACATTAGTAGCAAATTCTAGAGACAATCTGAACTAAGAGTTCAAATTATGCTGATGACATGACTACCTTCCTGTTTAGATTCCTCCCTTCTGTAAGGTTTCTCCTGTCCTACATCCCGGGCTACATCCACTCAGTCATGGAAGGCACACTTCACATTCCAAGACATTTCCTGATTCTCATTCTGATCCATTCTGGCTAATGACTTATATCTTTTTTTTTTTTTTTTTTTTTTTTTTTTGCGGTACGTGGGCGTTTTTTTGTGTGTGCTACGCGGGCCTCTCACTGTTGTGGCCTCTCCCGTTGCAGAGCACAGGCTCCGGACGCGCAGGCTCAGCGGCCATGGCTCACGGGCCCAGCCGCTCCACGGCATGTGGGATCTTCCCGGACCGGGGCACGAACCCGTGTCCCTTGCACTGGCAGGCGGACTCTCAACCACTGCGCCACCAGGGAAGCCCACTTATATCTTTTTTCTAAAAATTTTCTTGAAGTATAGTTGATTTACAATGTTGTGTTAATTTCTGCTGTAAAGTAATTCAGTTATACATATATTATTTTTCATATTCTTTTCCATTATGGTTTATCACAGGTTTCCTGTGCTATACAGTAGGACCTTGTTGTTCATCCATCCTGTATATAATGTTTTGCATCTGCTAATCCCAAACTCCCAATCCATCCCTCTCCCATCCCTCCTCCCCTTGGCAACCACAAGTCTGTTCTCTGTGTAGTGACTTATATCTTACCGCATTACAGCCATGATCTCCACTACAGTAAAAGCCATTAGTTGAAGGAAATGTGTCAAAGGTGATTAAATAGACAGGACATATCTCAATCTTAACAAAGACCAATTGTCTATAATGTCTTAACCTAATTAAATGGAGAATGTTGGACATTTTAGTCATAATTTAAAGTTTGGTAATGGATGTACTTTGGGACATGGAGCTATTTTGAAATTTATCAAATCACATTAAAGGAGCTGGTGGGGACAGGTGGTGATGGGGAGAGAGTTATTCACACAATGTATCTTCAAGATAGACATTACAGCTTTGTCCATGAACAAGCATTTGCTTGATTACCTCTGTATAAATAAATGAGTGGATAAGTATTATATTTTAGGGGGATGGAAAAAGCATTTAGTGTGGTAAACATCATCTGGCAAGGAAAGATGGAAATCAAGAATATACACAAGTTTATAATTACTAGATGAGAGAAGATAACATTTACTACAAATTAGATTTAATTATGAATGCAATTGAAAATGGCCATCTACAATAGTTTCAGGAGATATTAGAATCATGGATTCCTAAAATAAATGGCCATTAAATTCCTACAGTAAAATATCCATGCTCATAATTATAAAGAAGGAAAAATAAGATATAACATGCGAAAAACTCAACAGTGGCATTACATCACAAAATTTACTATTTCTTAGGCAACCTGACATATTTTATAAGGCTGTTACAGAACACAGACTCCTAGGAAGTTTCTGAGGGTCAAGTAAATCAACAACTAACCCAAAGGAATATGCCATGATAACAAATACCAACCACCATATATTAGCCTAGAAACTTTGCCCAGGTCTTTGGACAGAAAATTGAAATGAGACATTTCAGACTAGATATGTGTCCTGGTCTATTACTCAAACTTCTTCAGAGGAAGTGTCAGTTTAAGACACTGCTATAGCTTCCTTTTTTTTTTTTTTTTAATTTTTGGCTGCATTGGGTCTTCATTGCTGAGCACAGGCTTTCTCTAGTTGTGGTGAGCAGGGGCTACTCTTTGTTGTGGTGCGCGGGTTTCTCATTGTGGTGGCTTCTCTTGTTGCGGAACACAGGCTCTAGGCACACGGGCTTCAGTAGTTGTGGCACATGGGCTCAGTGTTGTGGCTCGCGGGCTGCAGAGCGCAGGCTCAGTAGTTGTGATGCATGGGCTTTGCTGCTCTGTGGCATGTGGGATCTTCCCGGAGCAGGGCTCGAACCCGTGTTCCCTGCATTGGCAGGCAGATTCTTAACCACTGCGCCACCAAGGAAGTACTATAGGTTCTTCAAAGTAGTAAAAATGCTAAGATCTAAACCACTGATTATCACAGTAATTCATTTTTATATCACCATCAGCTCATCTACACATACTACTGAAAAGGAAGTTTCACAAAACAGTCCCTCCTCTTACCACATGTGATTTCTATGATCTATTCTATTCTACTCTACTCTATTCTAGTCATCTCTTTAAAAAATAATGCTCATTTTTACCCAGTCACATTTTGAGACCTGTACATTGAAAAACTCTGGTCTAAAAAGGAAAAAAGTACTGGAATATGGAATTGCTTTATGTCTTATCACATGTAAACTATGAATACAAAATAAAACAAAACCACTTTAAAGCTACTGTTTCCTCTGTGAACTACAAGCCATATAACAGAAGCATGCTTTGTGTTACAAATGTGTGATGACATTCTACACAGTTGGCCAAATCTCTTGGGAAATGTGGATGGCAGCTAAGGGGCACCTCTGTCACAGCTCCTCCTTGACACATCCATTGCAAGTATCACTACCTGATCATTTCACTCTTATCCAGTAGGACTGGATGCCCCCTCAAAATTCTTCACAGAGCAGCCTTCCAGAGAGCAATCATCAATTGCTTACAAGCACTAAGTACCACTGCAGTCACTGGAGAATCCCTGTAACCAAATTCTCTGGAGTCTTGAAAATAGCAACAGACTCAATAGAAATGAATATTTCATTATACTAAAATGACTGAAGTTTCCAATTAATTGTTCTGTACTCTTCCCATGGTAAAATATATGTCAAATTTAACTACAATATTATAAAAAATAATTTCTAACTTTCATTATGGTTTGAATATTATTTTCTTCAAAGTTTAAACAGATAAAAAATCCCTAAATGATACCTTTCATATATGGTATTATATAAATAATTTCTATTAAATAACCATCTGCCAAAATAATGTCAAAATTAATTTGGACAAGATTAATTTTCCAACTAGATTTCTTAAGGCCATAAAAATTAGATATTTCTTTAAATATCTGATGCATTCAGTAAGTTAAAGAAAGGAAATTTTTGTCATTCACCATTTTACCAAATGATCAAAATTTGTAAATTTATTCTTGGAACACCCCTTTGAGTTATCTACGTAATCCAGAAATACATAACTATTTTGAGTAAATAACATACAAAACAAAATGTATAAAAAACTACTCTGCAAAAATGGTTAATAGTCTTGCTGCCTAAGGTATCCTACTACCCCCATTCCATTTTTTGATAAATAAGTTATTCAATAGGAAGTACAAAGTCAGTTAAATTTCTGGGAATACTTGATATATTAAAAAAGTTTGAAATAATGGGCTACTGTATATCTTGCCAATGGCATTTTACTCCACTTTGATGAGTGGATTTTTTTCAGTTTATGTTTAGAATTAAATATAAATCAGTTTTGACTGATTATTTTTTTTGAAAAATAGTAATGACTGTATATGGTGACTTCAAAAGTTGTCTTTCATCTTCACATGGCCTCTTTTAGGTTCAATGATAAAGAGTATTCCTTCATAAGTTGTCTAGTATTTTTCTCTTGATTGTACTTAAGGAATATTTTAGCGAACATAATGACTGTTTAAAGAAACTGCTTCCATTTCTCACAATCCTTTGTAGAGAGACCAAATTGGGTATATTTAATCCTGTGGAATATAGGTAAAGATTTTAAAGCATGAGAACATTCATAAGATGCTGAAATTTAGACTATTGAAAAAGTTCAAATACTCAGAGAAGTCTGGAATACTATTTTAAAATATGTACAAACAATTGAACTGAATTTTGTTAAGTTATAAACCTTTTCAGAGGGAATTTGACTGTGTTCATCTTAAAACAAATATAAAATATTTTCGGTATCTAAATACATGCTATATGTTTATTATTTTCTTAAAACAGAAGAAACATGTTGAGAGATTTAAAAACATAAATTAGATCAGGTCATTCCCTTCTTCACACCTCCTAGTGGCTTCTAATTGCACAAGGAATAAAAACTCTCATCTTGCCTTTTGAGGTCCTACAAGATGGTGTCCTATAGACACCTCTGATCGCAAATCATACCTTTACCATTTCTGTCCAAGCTCCAGACTCACAAGCCTCTTTTCTGTTCCTGGAGTGCCTGGGCTCCTTCCTGGCAGGCCCCTTCCCACCAAGCTGATTTTGTCCCAAGGGCTTATACATTGGTTAGTCTCTCTACCTGGTTGTACTGCTTCAGTCTTTGTGTCATCCTCAATGAAACCTTGGACTATTTTCGTTTGTAGAATTAGTACTGTCTAAATTCATCTTGTCCATTTATTGTCATGGTAATGGGTTCACCTGGTGAACTAAACTTAGTGGAGTGTAATCTGAAAATGGTTTCTCTCCTCCACTGCTGCTCTCCAAACCAGGCAGGATCTCCCTTTCCCCACCCCTGTTGTTAGGATGGTTCGCAATGCTAGAGCAGTCTCACTGTCAGATATATAAAGAAATACAAAATCAATCAACACTTTCATCTCACATCCAACAAATACTTTTCCTGATTTCTCTCCCTGGCACACCGTCCCCACTTCCAGGACTATCTACTGATTTTTCAGACTGCCTGTGAAGAAGGTAGACATGATCTGTTCTTTTCAATTCCCTGCTCTGACTTCCTCCCCTCCTGCAATCACTGTGCTAATATGGATCCTTCAGGTTACAGGATGTAGATGGGATGAGAGGTAAAAGAACAAAGGCCATTTATTTAATTGATGCTGGGTGATCTTCTCCAGCTGACTTGCTAGGTCCCTCTTTCTTACTCTTTCTAGCATTACCCCCATGTAGACTCTTCTGGGTTCTTCTCACTCTAGTAGAATGTACCTTGAGGCAGATTCTTTTAAAACAGTCCAAGCCCAGTCTCCTTCCACAGAGTAAAATCCATTTTGATCCAGAAGGTCTTATCATGTGTCAGTGGAAGTATAGGTGCTTTCACTCTAGCCATTTTCCCTTTACATACGGTCCAATCTGTGGGCAGGAACGCACCAAAATCTAATGGGCATTAAACTGTCAGTTTCCACTCCTTAAAGAAAACACCGCCACTCTCTTTGTGTTCTGGCCATGGCATACACAGGCTAGAAAGTGGATGATAGGCTAAAGATTTCTCATCTCCCTAGACACAGCAGAAATATCATTTCTCTAGCAAAATTCTGTGCTCCCCTTCATAATATAAAGATATCATTGGGTAGCAACTATCCAATCAGAGGTTACATTTCCCAGACCCTCCTGCACCCAGGAATAGCTGTGTGACTAGTTCACTCCAATAGTATGTGAGTTGAAGTGATGTGTGCCACTTCTATGTGACTAGCGGGAATTCTCTCCTCTCTTTTCTCTTTCTCCACCCATGTGCAAGAACCTTTGAGTCCCTAAAGGATGATGGATTCACCATATGGGAGGAGTCTGAATCCTGGGATCTCAACATGGAGGGCGCCAGCCACTAACCAGGAACAAATGAACCACACTGTTACAATTATTAAAAACTTTGATTGTGTTAAACCATTGAAATTCTGGAGTTTGTTATATCAGCTAGAGATGCCCTAACTTATACATTTAGTGAGTCCTAATTAAGTGGCATAGCAAAACCTTTCACAGCATGGAGAAATAATTATCTATAGTTCTCAGGTTTGTATTTTACTTGAAAATCTAAGACAACAGAAAAACTTCACATAGAGTATCGCATTTCAATTTTATTTTTGTTTCCTTTCTAACGCAACTAAAATATTAGCTCCATGCAAACAGGAGCCTTGTTTGTATTGTTCATCACTTTCCTCAGCATCTAGAATAGTGCCAGGGATACGAGAGACAGTAAATATTCATTAAATAAGAAAATATGCAATTTTTAAGAGGCTTTAATGTTTGTATATAAATCTAGTTGTTAATACGTCTAATATTCTGGATAATCACAACACTGAACTAAATAATACAGCAAAAACACTCATAAAATCTGACTCAGGAGGAGTTTAAAAATATCAAGTTAACTCAGGCTGACCTCTTTCATGAAAGTTATTGGGAAAGAACAGCTGCCTCAGATGGGAGAAAGACACTGAGTTAACTTTATCATTTGGTTGCTGGTTCACACCTTCTCTGAACAGGAATAAATTAATTCACTGAGTATTTCTACCGAAAACTTCATCAATTCCTATTCTTAATGGGTCATAGAAAATGAAGATTATTATTATTTTTGCCCATAAAAGCCTAATTGAGTCAATGACAATTCAATATGCACTAGCAGGAAGTATTTTTCACCATATCCTCTCCTAGAAGATAATCATGAGTTCATTATAAAAGGATTATTTCTGAGGTCCAAAACCACAATAACATTAATTTAAATAAGGCATATTATTGAGGAATTTTAATTTTATTCAACTTGAAAACATTATCAAGTCAATAAATAAATTGTACCAAAGGGGATTTTGAAGTGTACCATGTAATTCAGAAGAAGTGATAACTATAGTTTGTCCTAGTAATTTTTCTAAATTGAAAAGTCAGTGCTAGCAGTTCAGGACTCAGAGGAATCAGGTAGACAGCTGTAAACTACAAGCACCATTGTCATTCCTCTGCTACTGCCATCTACATGTCACTGTGTCTATGGAAGTCATGCCTCACATCCCCCCTCACCAACTCCAGTCCTTTGCCATCCAATCTGAGTCATACAGATTGCAGAGGTGCAATCAAAGTGCGAGATAACTCCAGACTGGGAGTGATGTGGGGTGAGGATGCACTGATAGGCACTGAGGAGTTGTGAAAAAGCCAGAAACTCCTGCAGAGTCTATAGGTTTGTTCACGTGTATTCAGACATTTCCCACAACCTTGAAGGGGGAAAAACTATGAAAAGCAGTGACAAATAGAAACATGTCTAATTACAGGGACAAATACCTAGGAAGTACCCTCCTGCTTAGCCTGTTTAATATAGGCTCTCTCTGTCTCAAGATATAGATATAGAGGGGACCTTCAAGATGGCAGAGGAGTAAGACATGGAGATCACCTTCCTCCCCACAAATACATCAGAAATACATCTACATGTGAAACAACTCCTACAGAACACCTACTGAACGCAGGCAGAAGACCTCAGACTTCCCAAAAGGCAAGAAACTCCCCACATACTGGGTAGGGCAAAAGAAAAAAACAGAGACAAAAGAAAAGGGACGGGACCTGCACCACTGGGAGGGAGCTGTGAAGGAGAAAAGCTTTCCACACACTAGGAAGCCCCTTCGTGGGCAGAGACTGCGGGGGGCGGAGCGGGGAAGCTTCAGAGCCACGGAGGAGAGCACAGCAACAGGGGTGCAGAGGGCAAAGCGGAGAGATTCCCACACAGAGGATCAGTGCTGACCAGCACTCACCAGCCCAAGAGGCTTGTCTGCTCACCTGCCAGGGCGGGCAGGGGCTGCGAGCTGAGGCTCGGGCTTCGGTCGGATCCCAGGGAGAGAACTGGGGTTGGCAGCGTGAACAAAGCCTGAAGGGGTTAGTGCACCACAGCTAGCTGGGAGGGAGTCTGGGAAAAAGTCTGGAGCTGTCGAAGAGGCAAGAGACCATTGTTTCCGGGTGTGTGAGGAGACGGGATTCCTTCCTCGTGTGCCCACAGAAGGCAGAGCACCACCTAAACAAGTTCCAGAGATGGGCACAAGCTGCGGCTATCAGCTCAGACCCCAGAGACTGGCATAAACCACTAAGGCTGCTACCGCTGCCACCAAGAATCTGGTTTGCAAGCACAGGTCACAACCCACACCCTTCCCAGGAGCCTGTGCAGCCCGCCACTGGCAGGGTCCCGTGATCCAGGGACAACTTCCCTGGGAGAACACATGGTGCTCCTCAGGCTGTGGCAACATCACGCTGACCTCTGACGCTGCAGGCTTGCCCCACACTCCAATTATGACTACCGTAGCCCTCCCTCTCCCCAGCCTCTGAGCAACAGAGCCCTAATCAGCTGCTGCTTTAACCGCCTCCTGTCTGGGTGGGGAGCAGATGCCCTCAAGGCGACCTACACGCAAAGGCAGGGCCAAATCCAAAGCTGAATCCCAGGAGCTGTGCGAACAAAGAGAAAGGGAAATCTCTCCCAGCAGCCTCAGGAGCAGAGGATTAAATCTCCACAATCAACCTGATGAACCCTGAGGAATACCTGAATAGACAACGAATGTTCTGAATAGACAACGAATGTTCCCAAAATTGAGGTGGTGGACTTGGGGGCAACTATAGACTTGGGGTTTGTTGCCTGTGACTGATTTGTTTCTGATTTTTATCTTTATCTTAGTTTAGTTTTTAGTGCTTGTTGTCACTGGTGGATTTCTTTATTGATTTGGTTGCTCTCTTTTTTTTTTACTTTGTTATTTAATAATTTCATTATTATTTTAAAATTTTTATTATTAAATTTTTTTTTGATTTTTTTTTTTTTTTTTTCCTTTTCTTCTGTGCCATGTGGCTGACAGGGCCTTGGTGCTCCAGCCACGTGTCAAGCCTGAGCCTCTGAGGTGGGAGAGCTGAGTCCAGGACACTAACCACCAGAGACCTCCCAGCCCCACATAATATCAATCTGCGAGAGCTCTCCCGGAGATCTCCATCTCAACACTAAGACCCAGCTCCAGCCAACAGCCAGCAAGCTCAAGTGCTGGATGCTCATTGCCAAACAACTAGCAAGACAGGAACACAAACCCACCCATTAGCAGAGAGGCTGCCTAAAATCATATAAGTTCACAGACACCCCAAAAAACACCACTGGAAGTGCCCTGCCCATCAGAAAGACAAGATCCACTCCCACCCACTAGAACACAGGCACCAGTCACTTGCACCAGGAAGCCTATACAAGCCACTGAACCAACCTTACCCACAGACACACAGACCAAAGGAACAGAATTGAGAGCCCACAAATAAACCCATGAATATATGGTCAATTATTTGATAAGGGAGCCCTCAGTGGGGGAAAATATTCTTCGCAATAAATGGTGTTCATCACTCCCAAACTCATACTACGAGGCCATCATCACCCTGATACCAAAACCAGACAAAACGTCACAAAAAAAGAAAACTACAGGCGAATATCACTGATGAACATAGATGCAAAACTCCTCAACAAAATACTAGCAAACAGAATCTAACAGCACATTAAGAAGGATCATACACCATGATCAAATGGGGTTTATCCCAGGAATGCAAGGATCCTTCAATATATGCAAATCAATCAATGTGATACACCATATTAACAAACTGAGGGATAAAAATCATATGATCATCTCAATAGATGCAGAAGAAGCTTTTGACAAAATTCAACACCCACTTATGATAAAAACCCTCCAGAAAGTAGGCATAGAGAAAACTTACTTCAACATAATAAAGGCCATATATGACAAACCCACAGCCAACATTGTTCTCAATGGTGAAAAACTGAAACCATTTCGTCTAAGATCAGGAACAAGACAAGGTTGTCTGCTCTCACCACTATTATTCAACATAGTTTTGGAAGTTTTAGCCACAGCAATCAGAGAATAAAAAGAAATAAAAGGAATCCAAATAAGAAAAGAAGAAGTAAAGCTGTCACTGCTTGCAGATAACATGATACTATACATAGAGAATCCTAAAGATGCTACCAGAAAACTACTAGAGCTAATCAATGAATTTGGTAAAGTAGCAGGATACAAAATTAATGCACAGAAATCTCTTGTACCCCTATACACTAGTGATGAAAAATCTGAAAGAGAAATTAGAGAAACACTCCCATTTAGCATTGCAACAAAAAGAATAAAATACCCAGGAATAAATCTACCTAAGGAGACAAAAGATGTGTATGCAGAAAACTATAAGACACTGATGAAAGAAATTAAAGATGATACAAACAGATGGAGAGATATACCATGTTCTTGGATTGGAAGAATCAACATTGTGAAAATGACTCTACTACCTAAAGCAATCTACAGATTCAATGCAATCCCTATCAAAAAACCATTGGCATTTTTCAAAGAACTAGAACAAAAAAATTCACAATTTGTATGGAAACACAAAAGACCCCCAATAGCCAAAGCAATCTTGAGAAAGAAAAACGGAGCTGGAGGAATCAGGCTCCCTGACATCAGACTACACTACAAAGCTACAGTAATCAAGAAGTATGGTACTGGCACAAAAACAGAAATATAGAACAATGGAACAGGATCGAAAGCCCAGAGATAAACCCATGCACATATGGTCACCTTATTTTTGATAAAGGAGGCAAGACTATAAAATGGAGAAAAGACAGCCTCTTCAATAAGTCATCTGGGAAAACTGGACAGCTACATGTAAAAGAATGAAATTAGAACACTCCCTAACACCATACATGAAAATAAACTCAAAATGGATTAAAGACCTAAATGTAAGGCCAGACACTATAAAACTCTTAGAGGAAAACATAGGCAGAACACTCTATGACATACATCACAGCAAGATCCTTGTTGACCCACCTCCTAGAGAAATGGAAATAAAAACAAAAATAAACAAATGGGACCTAGTGAAACTTCAATGCTTTTGCACAGCAAAGGAAAACATTAAGAAGACAAAAAGACAGCCCTCAGAATGGGAGAAAATTTTTGCAAATGAAGCAAGTGACAAAGGATTAATCTCCAAAATTTACAAGCACCCCATGCAGCTTAATATCAAAAAAACAAACAACCCAATCAAAAAATGGGCAAAGACCTAAACAGACATTTCTCCAAAGAAAATATAAAGATTGCCAACAAACACATGAAAGGATTCTCAACATCACTGATCATTAGAGAAATGCAAGTCAAAACTACAATGAGGTATCATCTCACACTGGTCAGAATGGCCATCACCAAAAATCTAGAAATAATAAATGCTGGAGAGGGTGTGGAGAAAAGGGAACCCTCTTGCACTGTTGGTGGGAATGTAAATTGATACAGCCACTATGGAGAACAGTATGGAGGTTCCTTAAAAAACTACAAATAGAACTATCATACGACCCAGCAATCCTACTACTGGGCATATACCCTGAGAAAACCATAACTGAAAAAGAGTCATGTACCACAATGTTCATTGCAGCTCTATGTACAATAGCCACGACATGGAAGCAACCTAAGTGTCCATCGACAGATGAATGGATAAAGAAGATGTGGCACATATATACAATGGAATATTACTCAGCCATAAAAAGAAACGAAATTGAGTTATTTGTAGTGAGGTGGATGGACCTAGAGTCTGTCGTACAGAGTGAAGTAAGTCAGAAAGAGAAAAACAAATACCGTATGCTAACATATATATATGGAATCTAAAGAAAAATGGTTCTGAAGAACCTAGGAGCAGAACAGGAATAAAGATGCAGACATAGAGAATGGACTTGAGGACTCAGGGAGGGGGAAGGGTAAGCTGTGACAAAGTAGAGAGTGGCATGGACATATATACACTACCAAACGTAAACTAGATAGCTAGTGGGAAGCAGCTGCATAGCACAGGGAGATGAGCTCGGTGCTCTGTGACCACCTAGAGGGGTGGGATAGGGAGGGTGGAAGGAGATGCAAGAGGGAGGGGATATGGGGATATATGTATATGTATAGCTGATTCACTTTGTTATACAGCAGTAACTAACACACCATTGTACAGCAATTATACTCCAATAAAGATGTTAAAAAAAGATTTAGATATAAGGATATATTCATATCTACCTGCATATATGTATCTACCTATATATGGAGAGACAGTATCTATGTTTCTCTCTATCTATGGCACAGCTATATATATATATGTATATATATATATGATTTAATATAAATAGGCCATGAGATTTTTTTAAAATCCTATTTAAGAATTTTTCACAACTTGTCAAGATAAATTCAAAGCAGAATGCTATTTTTTGCTACTTCAACATTTCATGAGGATTAAAAATTTCAATAACATGTACAAATACTCATGATATATTATTTTTAACACAGAAAAAATTAAGAATACAAAAACCTGAAGGAAAGAAGAAAATACATAAAATGAAAACCTCAAAATACAGTTTTCATATCATGGAGGCTAAAATTTTAAACTAAAAACTTATTGGAAATGGTTGGCAACTGATACATGTTGTTATATTTGATACCAAGTGGATTAATAGTGTTTTTAACTCTGCTTCTCTCTTACTAACTTGTGGAGAGGTTTCTGGGCCTCACCATTAACAATATAATGAATTTAATTGAAGTTTCATTACAGAATAAAAAAAATACGTAAAGAAATGGTCATGCAATTTTCACTGACAAGGGAACAAATATTATGAAGGCTATGACTGACCTAAAATTTAAAGCCTATAAGGTTTTATTCACAAACTTAAGATTTGTTTTCAGCTCATTGCTATATATTGAAATTACTGACTGTCAATGGGAAGACAGTAGATTACGCTCATCATTCTCCCACACCCAAACTATATGATACACAAGAGATTTTTGTGTTCAAAGAAAATGGAATAGCAGCTATTACCCATTAACATTTCCAAGACAGTAATGGTCATTTTGTAATGTATAAAAATATTGAATCCCTATGTTGTACACCAAACAAACAAACTCATAGAAAAAGAGATCAGATTTGTGTTTACAAGAGTCAGAGGGTGGTGGGAGGGGCAAAAGGATGTAGGTGGTCAAAAGGTACAAAATTCCAGGTATAAGGTAAATAAGCACTAGGGATGTAATGTACTACCTGACAAAGATAATTAACACTACTGTATGTTTTATAGAAAAGTTGTTAAGAAAGTAAATCCTAAGAGTTCGCATCACAATGAAAAAAATTTTCTTCTTTTACTTTTTTTTTTTTTTTTAAGGAATATGAATATTTATTAAATCTCCAGATTGGCAAGGGTCTCCATGTTTAACAGGAAAAGCCAGGGAAAAATTCACGTAGGAAAAGAGCAATTTGTTTGATTACTTATAAAAGTGAAACCTAAAATTTAAAGGCAAATTCACACAACTAGAAATATAAATGCCCAACAATCGTACAGAGAGAACAATGATCAAGGTCATTAATAAGCAAAGAATTAAAAGCTCATACAGGATTCCACTTTCACACATACTCTGTATGTTTGTTTGCTTTATTTTCAGTTATACAAATCTTCTTTTTCTTTTATTTTCCATCTATCTGAGATGATGGATGTTCACTAAACTTTCATAATGTATGTAAGTCAAACCATTATCCAGTACACCTTAAACTTATACAGTGCTGTATATCAATTATATCTTAATAAAACTGGAAGAAAAAAGATTCAAAAAGACATCCTAAATACTTTACACAAAAGAGAACAGACTACTATCAGCCAATTGTTGTTTATTATAAATATAACCTGATTTTTGGAACCTGCTGTAAGAAGTAAGCAAATTTATGTGCCTCGAGGATGTAAATATTTCTTACAAAAACCCTATTTAAAGAGATTCTAACCATTCATTCATCTCTAGGGAAGGTGTGGAAATTGGGTTGAATGTAACCAAAGCTGAGATACAGATGGAAAATCAGAGAAGACTTAGTGTCTTGAAACCTTCATTGCCACATCTGATGATCTAAGGATTAAGTATAGTATTTCTCAAAAGTTTAGCAAACACAGCAAATGCAGTCAAAAATATTAGGAAACTATATATAGGTGTGGATAGCCATTTTAGTGTACTTCTGAAAGTATTCAGAAAGCATGTTCTTCAAGAAGTGCACAAAGGTTTATTTGATGGTATTATTTAAAACAACCCATACCATCTCCAACGACTAAATCTTCATGTCTGAAAGTTATAGAGCTAACAAGTTTTTACCTTAGGTAATTACTATAAGAAAGGTGGGAAAACTTAGTAATTTGGCAACATCACTGTCATTGGTAGCCTATTGGAGCAAAGTTACTTGAACATTCTCCCCTTCTCCACCAACTTCTGTTGAAAGTGAACATTTAATTAGTACAGCACATCTGCCTGTATTCGCAAAGAGAGCAATCTAGTGGTGCTAAGTCTTGCTCCTTATTAGTAAGGAAGCCAATGTCTCCCTTTTTGAGGTGCCACCTCATGGTCCCAATTTCTCCTGGACCCGTTTAATTTTTTTTTTTTCTCCTGTGTCCTGATAAAGAGATAACTATTGTACTCAAGCAAAATTTGCCGCCTCAAAATGTCTCTTTGGCATGTGGATTATTTCAAACTGAAACCAATCAAAGCCCAAAAGACTCAGGAAGGAACTCTGACCTTCCCCCTAACTGCCTAAAAGAATGTAGAGAGAGGACGTATTCCAGGAAGGGAGCTATCACCACAGACTAGCGTGAACTAGGTGTGTAGACAGGAGGAACCTAGCAAAGTCTGTTTGTTAAAATTTCTCTCTGTGCCCCATTGTCTCTGCATGGCCCAGCAAATACTTATTTACCAAATATTTGCTTTTCTATCTTCATGTGAATGTCCTTCCTTCTCTGAGAAGTTCCAAAACACTAACCCTAACATCCTCTTTTGCCTATAGCTAAAGATGTAAGCGGTCTCATAATTAAAGTTATGTCATTTAAAAATAATCTTTAATAAAGATTTTATTCTGCAGTGATAAAAGGGTCACGGAAATAGGACATTTTCACTGAGTGAAATGATCCTATCATCATCCCATTAAATAATTTTCTAGATAGAAGAGAAAGCTTTTGCAAGTGGCAATTGAGTGCATTTCAATAGTTTAACCATCCATTTTCTATGCCTCAATGGAGATTTACCCAGAGATTAGGTGAGCAAATAATTGATTTACAGACAGAAATAATTTATTTTCCATTGGAGCAAAAGTTGAAGATTCTAAATAATCATTCTATGAAGAAATTCATCTGCATATTTAAAAATGAAAATAACCATTATTTATCATAAGTTTAAATATTTGATTTAAATAAATGAGTACTAACAATAATTGAAAGTTAATTAAATCAAATTAAAATGCAATTAACAACAATTAATATTGTCCTCATATTTTATTTAAATGAAGACTCAATATTTGACTTTATCAAATAATTCTGGACATGGATTTAGTAATACTTTAATAATTCACATAAGACAATCCTATTCTTTGTCAGTATTATTTAAAACCCCAAATCTATGCCAGTTGCTCGAAATATATTTCAGAGTGAAAGGCCTGCTATAGAAACCAGGAAGAATCAATACTGAAAGAGTCCAGAGAGCACAGTCCTGCTTTTATCAGATGTGTGAGGAAAGCATGTAGGCTAAGGCTAATTTTGCTCTAGTAATTCTTGAGACATGCAGGTAAAATGCTTATCGGGGCAGCCACTATGATACCACTGAACTAAAAGATGTTTTCTATAAGCATTTAAGGTACATTTTACTGGATTTAAAATAAAATTGCTATAATTTGAATAATTTATCCCAAAATGCTCATTTAATATAGATATTTTTTAGGGATAGCAATTTAGGTTTACAATAAATGCCCCAACTGTTTGCGAAAAGGAGTCTATGAACAATTAATGGGGTTCTTACCAGAGCAATACATTTCACTTCAATAGTGTTTAAGGGTGGTCCAGGAGCGCTATGGATTTCAAGATAATACCAGATTTGTAAACTGCTAATAGCATCATCTGAAAAAAGAAAAAAAACATAGCACATCTTAATTTAGGTTTCAGAAAACCATATTTAACATAAAAATTTGAGAAACATGAATTAGATATCATTTTCAAACTCTTTCTGATGGACTCATTTGTCAAGAGAGCTGTGAGCAAGGTGAAAAGCTGATTTCATCACAGTTTGTGAGCAATAAGAGAAGCCCCAGCCTGCATGGCCATGAGAATGGGCTGTGAAAGCTCCCTGCCTCATGCCTGCCCCATAACTCACTAAGTTCCCCACAAAAATAAGAGTGTTTTACTTTTAAGGATTAATATTTCAAAAGAAATAACTAATCTTTCCCCCTTAATTTCCAAAGTATTCACATATTATACGCAGAAATACCTAACTATGGTATTACAATATACAAGGCTACATTTCTAGTACCATAAAAATTTAGCCTAAGGAAAAAATCAGAAATAGTTTATGAAATTTCTGGGTTTTTGGGAGTGTGAAAGAGGATCCTAGCAATTTAGCCCAAAAAAAGCTGAAATGGGGTATGGACTGTTAAAAAAAAAAAAGAAGGAGGAGGAAAAAAAGGAGAAGGCGGGGAGGGGGAAAAGAAAAAGAAGAAAGAACAGGCCCAAGGTGGAGCCACTTGCCTCTGGGACAGTAAACCAAGACTTAACTGCAGTTTCAACCTCTCCCAGGAATGGACTTTTTGCAATTTCCTGGTCAGCTCTAGTGAGGTAAACTTGCCTGAAACAATCCTTTCTTTTGTCCTGCTAATAACCTCCTTGTCCATACCCCACCCCCTCCGCCAGCGTTTCTATAAAGCCTGGGAGTAGCTTTCTATTTGCTAGATGGGATGCCATCTGATTAATGAATTGATGAATCAGGCCAATTAGATCTTCATATTTACTCAGCTGAATTTTGTTTTTTAACAGGACTAAGCGGTGAGAAAGTAATGTTTACATCTGGGTTTTCCAACTCTTTTTTTTTTTTTTAAAAACAGGCCTTTCTGCTGCCAGTGATGTCCAAAATCACACCCTTAAATCCTGAAACCAGAACCCTGGTCAACCATAAAAGCCCTGTGTAGCAGGGTTTGTACTGGCATCAAAGCCACATGTTTTCTATTTGTTCTCATCTGCTCAGCTTCTCACTTTGATATTCTTTATTCTCCAATGTTGAGCTAGATTACAGTTTAAGATGACCTTCAGTTTCAGTTAATTGTTTGCATATCATATCAGTATTGTCAAGTTTTAAAGATTCCAAGAACTGCAATGTTTGATTAACTTACTTAGGTAAATCACTAAGCCTCTCTGGGCCTTAATTTCCTTATCTATGAAATAAGGGGCCCAGACCAGTGCAGTTCTCAGACTCTCTCTTCTGAAAAAGTGTTTTGTTTTGCACTGCATTGCAATGCATTGCATTGTATTATGTTGAATTGTTGAATTACATTGAATATATTGAATTGTATTGCATGGCTCAAATAATTGGCTCAGTAAGTCCAAAATCTGCAGGTTAGTCCAGCAGGTTGGAGACCCAGGGAAGAGTTGGAGTTCAAGTCCAAAGGCAGTCTACGGGTAGAATTCCTTTTTGCTCTGCAGAGGTCAGTCTTTGTTCTATTAAGACCTTCAACTGGTTAGGTAAGACCCACGCACATTATGGAGGGCAATCTTCTTTGAACGTCTAAAGATTTAAATGTAATTCTCATACAAAATCACCTTTACAAAAACATCCAGAATAATGTTTAACCTAATATCTGGGCACCATGACCCACCCAAGGTGACACATAAAATTAACAATCACAGGGACAAGAACACCTCCTATTTGTAATTGCTGTGTCTATCACATAAGGTAGTATTGTGATGAAGCTAATTTAATTCCTACAGAGCTAAAAATATACAATGAATATGAATTTATTGGTGAGAGTGGGATTAGTGATAATTTATTAATGAGATGAACAACAAAAATAATAATTATTAAACTTTGCTTAACTACAAGCTTTAAACATATTAAAACTTTTTTTTCTAATTCTAAAATTAGGAGTATTCACTATAGCAATTTAAGAAATTACTGAAAAACTTTAGAAACTAAAAATTATTCACCATCTCATGACCAAGAGTACTTATCTTTTTGTATAAAATTTCAAGAGTAATATATCAATAAAGACATAGATATATAGACATATACATATATAAATACACTGGGATATACACATATATAATTAATAGATCCATATATATGTGTGCATTTGTATATACACATTTCTATCATTTAGAGAATATTCAGTATTAAATTTAAGTTCATTACTAGTCATTAGGGAAATGCAAATTAAAACCACAATGAGATATCACACTTGTTAGAATGGCCATGATCAAAGAGACAAGAGATAACAAACGCTGGCTTGGATGTGGAGAAAAGGGAACCCTTGTGCACTGTTGGTGGGACTGTAAATTCATATGGCCATTATACAAAACAGTCTGGAGGATCCTCATAAAATTAAAAATAGAACTACCATACGATCCAGCAATCTCACTTCTGGGAATATATCCAAAGGAAATGAAAACACTAACTGGAAAAGATATCTGTATCTTCCTGTTCAAAGCAGCATTATTTACAATAGCCAAAACATGGGAACAACCTAAGTGTCATCAACGAATGAATGGATAAAGACGTTATAGTATATTCAATGGAATCTTATTCAGCCATTAAAAAACAAGGAAATCCTACCATGTGTGACAACGTGGATGGACTATGAAGGCATTATCCTAAGTGAAATAAGTCAGATAGAGAAGAAAAAATACTGTATGATCTCATTTATATGTGTAGTCTAAAATAAACAAACAAAACAATAACAAAAAACCCAAACTCATAGAAAAAGAGATCAGACGTGTGGTTACCAGAGGCAGAGGGTAGGGGTAGGGGGAAATGAAGGAAGGTGGTCTAAAGGTATAAACTTTCAGTTATAAGATAAATAAGTACTAGGGATGTAATGTACAGCAGGATGACTATAGTTAACACTGCTGTATGATACATAGGAAAGTTAAGAGAGTAAATCCTAAGAGTTCTCTTCATAAGTAGAAAATTGTTTTTTCTTTCTTTTCTTTTTATTGTAACTATATGAGAAGATGGACGTTAGCGGAACCCATTATGGTAAGCATTTCACAATATGTGTAAATCAAACTATCAAGCTGTACACCTTAAACTTATACAGTGATGTATGACAATTATTTTTCAATAAAAATGGAAAAAAATTTATGGGCAGGTAATACCTATTCAAAAACATTTTAAATTGAGACTTCCCTGGTGTCGCAGTGGTTTAGAATCCGCCTGCCAATGCAGGGGACACAGGTCGAGCTCTGGCCTGGGAAGATCCTACATGCTGCGGAGCAACTAAGCCTGTGCGCCACAACTACTGAGCCTGTGCTCTAGAGCCCACGAGCCACAACTACTGAGCCCATGTGCCACAGCTACTGAAGCCTGTGTGCCTAGAGCCCGTGCTCCGCAACAAGAGAAGCCACCACAATGAGAAGCCCGCGCACCGCAACCAAGAGTAGCCCCACCTCGCCACAACTAGAGAAAGCCTGCGTGCAGCAACAAAGACCCAACGCAGCCAAGAAAAAAAAAAAATTAATCAAATTTTAAAATTTTCAATTATTTAACATAATAAATCATATAAAAAATTCTTATATTAAAATATTTGTGCATATCACTGATCATTTTATTTAAAAAAATCTAAGCTGTGTGATGACAGGTTGCAAGATAGAGTAAGAGCTAGGAAAAATGTATCTACAGGTATCCGCAGTTCTTCAGACAGGCCTTCCCATATTCCTACTCAAACAGAATTAACCTTTCCATTCCCTGTAATACTTTGGTCTTTTTCTTACTGATTGCTCCTAGTACATTTCTTTTCAATTAGGGAAATTTCAGTTATGCAAAATGAGTAAGTTCTGGAGATCTAATGTACAGCAAGGTAACTATAGTTAATAGGGTGGTAGTGTATACTTGAAATTTGCTTAGAAGGTAGATCTTGTGTGTGTGTGTGTGTGTGTGTGTGTGTGTGTGTGTATGTGTCTATACAGGCTTATTAATTGTGACACATGTACCACTTTGCTGGGGGTTATTAACGATGGGGGAGACAATCCATGTGTTAGGGCTGGATGTATATGGGAAAACTCTGAACCTTCCTCTCAGTTTTGCTGTGGACCTAAAACTGCTCTAAAAATTAAATATTTTTAAATATGCCATTGGGATTGTGATAGGTCATTACATTGAATATAGATCACTTTGGATAGCAGGGACATTTTAACAATATTCAGTTAGAAGGTAGATCGTTAAGTGTCTTTACCTTCTTCCATGAAAAAGTGGTAACTATGTGAGATGATAAATATGTTAATTAAGTTGATTGTGGTGATTATTTCACAATGTATACGTATATCTAATCAAGCTGTCCACCTGAAATATGTACAATTTTTAATACTCAGTTGTACTTCAGTAACGCTGGGACAGAAAGAAATGAAAACAACTAAATAAGAATTTTCTAATCTTCCAAATAGGGAAATATGAAAAATAATGGTAACACCCAGCTTTAATGAGGGTCAGGTTGAAAGAGATAATATTATACATTATAATGGAAATTTGAAGAGCGCTTTAACATGTTTAAAATGTTTAAGAATTGCTTATCCCCTTCGAGCCAATGATTTCATTCTAAGAAATTTGTTGGAATAAAATAATCGATGATATGCACAAACATTTTAATATAAGAATGTTTCTTATATGATTTATTACATTGAATAATTGAAACTTAATTTTAAAAAATTTTAACAGCCCACACAGTCACAAGTAGATGTAATAATTCCTAACATGACTCCCCCAACCTCCCCTGCAAAGAACACTTTAATCAGTAGTCTTTGAGAAGCACTCTCCCCTGCCTCTCGTGCCTTCCCCTTGTGTGCCCCTTAGATAAGATCCCCAAGATACAAAGGAAACTTGTTATTTTTTGGAATCAATTCTCACTTCCTGTCTTCTCTCTCAAGAGAGTCATCTAATGCTAGTCTCTGAAATGTTTTCCATCTTTCATGGTATTTCTCTATCCCTATCACCACCCTAAAAGACATTCTCCTCTTCACTTCAAACCCAGTTAGCTGTTGCAGTGGCCTAGCTTTTGCCCCAACTGCTCTTCCCTTCCCAAACTATTTTGAATAGTGCCTAAATATCACTCTTAATCCACGTATTCTGTGATGGTACATTTTATGTGTCAACTTGGCTGGACTATGGTGTCCAGTTGTCTGATTACACACCAATCTAAATGTTGCTGGGAAGGTATTTTTTTAAAAAAATATGTGAATACTTTAATTGGTAGACTTTGAGTAAAGCAGAATACTCTGCTTAATGTGAATGGGCCAACTCCAGTCAGTTGGAGGCCCTAAGAGCAAAGACTGAAGTGACCTGAAGGAGAAGCAATTCTTAGCCAAGCCTGAAACATGGAAACCCTGCTTGAGCTTGTAGCCTGCCCAGTCTGCCCTGGGGAATCTGGACCCATGACTGCAACAGCAACTCTTACCTAATTGTCTACCCTGTTCGCTTGCCCTACAGATTTTGGACTTGCCATCTCCATAGTTATGTTAGCCAATTCCTTAAAATGTCTCTCTACAGATATAGGTTATTGTATTATATTGTACCATATTATATTGTATTGCATTATATTGTGTTGTATTACATTATGTTATATTATATTATATTATATTATATTATATTATATTATATTATATTATAGTGGTATCTGTTTCTCTGAAGAATCCTGATTAAACAGAAATTCATTCAATAAAGATTTCTTCTTTGGTACACCTCTGTTTCTAGAACTTTGCCCCTGTTGACCCACTCTTCTCTATTGCCCTCTTCCATCCCTGCTACTCACCCGTAAGAGAACTCATTTACCCACTCTCTAAGAAATCTGCCCTGTCTATTCCAACTCTCCATACTCTCATTTTCCTCTGAATTTCTACTGAAACGATATGATGTTTAACAACATTCAAATAAAGCTTTATAATAAGGGAAAGGGAAATAATAGCATTTGCTTTCTTTTGCATATGAGGGAGACTGCTATCATCTCCTATATTTAAAAAAGGAGAACACATTACATTGTTAAAATAATATACTTATTAACATTTTATTAGAAATTGACTGAAATTTTTTGTTTAGTAACAGAAATATTTGTAAAGTTTTTCACTTATGAAAGATTAGGCAGCCTTCAAGCTGAAGTATTATAATCTACTAATTTTAATAGCAGTACAAATCCAGAAAGTAAACTACATCAAGTTAATCCTGAAATAATACAATTCTTACAGATGATATATGAAATACACATTTGTATACGTATTATGAAAGTAAAGTATCTATTGATTTATAAGTAAATGATGAGGGTTTATGAAAATTGATCATAAAACTCTCCATCATAATAAATTTACCTGGTTTTTCCTCATCAAACTTGTCAGATGGTTCTGATAATGACTTCTCAAAGGAGGGTATTAGATCTCTATTTTATCTTCATTTGAGTCTTCCTGAGAATCACCATTTTTCCTGCTTTTAACGGAAAACGAAATTGTACCTACAACACATAGGTACAAGATGTCAGATTAACCAGTGTTTCGTTTTCTAAACTAACAATTAAACAGAACAACTTAATGGAAAGTTCAAGGAAATATTTTTAAATGTCCATTAAAATGGTAATTTTTAAACTGCTTTCTCATAGTAATTAAGAAAATGCAGCAAATAATAGAACTGTAACAGCTTTCAGAAAACATACTGGTCTTGGGTGAGTATTCTTACATATTTTCTTCTTAAGTCATTTTTAACACTCATTTATTACCTCATTAAAATACTTTGTTTAATACAATATTCTAAGCATGAACTTTCCTTTAAACATTTAATGTGTAAAATACTAAATTTTGTTACAAAAAACTGTTAGTGTCAAAAATCGGCACTCTTTATCTGGAATTTTTGTTATACTAAAATTGACTTATAAAAGATTGGTATTAACTCTTAAATTGAAGCTAACATACATATGGAAATAATTCAGAAATTGGCCCTGATATCTCAATAACAGCTTGCTATATTCACAGTCTTACTATCCATGTTTAGAGGATGGTTCAAATCTTCTTTCCCCTTCAATTTCCAATACTTCCTTCTCCCTCCTCATTCCTAGCTGATTATCTTGTTTCTATTTCACTAAGAAACTGGACACTTCCAAGAAAGAATTCCTTCACAGTCCCACCACCACATTGAACAATTCTTCCACAATGGTGACCTCATCCTCTGGCTTTCCTCTTGTAAGAATGATTGATACACTTTTACCTGGGACCAGCCCTTGGACCTGTGCACTAGATCCCATCAACTCTAGTCTACCTAAGGATCCAAGGATCTGGCTACTGTAACATTCCCCACTCCCTTCTGCATCTTCAATTCTCTCTCTGAAACATGCTATAATAACACCCAACTTCCAAAAAGCCTTCTCTCCATCGAATGTGTATGTGTAAATCTATGTATTTTTATATGTTTTTGTGTACACACACACACACACGCACACACTGCGTAATACCATGTTAGGCTTAGTACTAACATCAGGATGAAATACCCAACATAAATCACAAAAATGATTCAAGGCATAAAATAAATACATTAAAAAAAACTCAAAGTGATATCTTGGCACCGATCTATGCAGGTTTAATCAATGACTTTCAAATTGTCAAAGAATAAAATATTGTCATGATATTTAAATTTTTAGAGATAATTAAAGATAAAGACAAATAGGAGATAAAGTTACAGTTCAGTTTTTTTTCGTTTTTAAAGATTTTTTTGACGTGGACCGTTTTTAAAGTCTTTATTGAATTTGTTACAATATTGCTTCTGTTTTATGTTTCGGTTTTTTGGCCACGAGGCATGTGGGATTTTAGCTTCCCGACCAGGAATTGAACCCTCACCCCCTGCATTGGAAGGCAAGGTCTTAACCACTGTACTGCCAGAGAAGTCCCACAGTTCAATGTTTAAAGCTAAAATAACACATACCAAAATTTAATAGAGATAACACATAGGAATATAGATTCAAAAATCTTATCCCCCCCAAAAAAGCCCAGGAATTAAAAGAAAAAGTGTATTGCTCTTTCAAATTGATAACTTTTAACACTTTTGATAACATTAATTTTTGATGAGAGTGCTCAGTAACAACCCCCATCTCAGATACTGCTGGCAAGAGTAAAAATTGGTACTACATACTTTGGGGGGTAATTTTTCAACATCCACCAAATTGTTGCACATCTCCTTTGACATGTCAGTTCTGTTTTTTTATGCTATAAATACCTTATATCTTAAATCTTACCCCATAGGTAAACTAGCAGAGTTATTTACAAAGATGCTGTTGCAATATTATCGGTAATTACAAAATTTAAAAAAAAAGAGGAACTTGATTTCCACCTATGCATGACTAGTTACATGAATTCAGATAAACATTTATTTGGATTATTGTTCATCTAGTCAAAAGAAAAACCTATGAAAACCGCACTGAAAATACATCCATGATAATTTGAGTGAAAGCAGCCACTTACAGAGTTTTATGTCTCATATGGCCCATTGTGTGTGGGGGGGGACTGTGTGTGTGTGTATTTGTGTGTGTGTGTGTTTAAAAGATATATACAAATATGAGTTGGCATTTGGACAGAAATTTATTTTCTCACAGTTCTGGAGGCTAGATGTTTGAAATCCAGGTGCCAGCAGAGTTGGTTCCTTCTGGAAATTCTGAGGGAGATCTGTTCCATGCCCCTCTCCTAGTTTCTGCTGTTTGCCAGCAATCCTTGGCATTCCTTGGCTTGTAGACGTATCACTCCAGTCTCTTCCTTCACCTTTGCATGGTGTTTTCTCCCATATCTATCCATGTCTATTTTCCTCTTCTTATAAGGACAACAGTCATATTGGTTCAGGGCCCACCCTAATTCAGCATGACCTCATCTTAATTTGATTATATCTGCAAAGACCCTATTCTAAATAGGATCACTTTAACAGATATCAGTGGTTAAGACACTAGGTCCCTGGGCAGGCAGAACTGCTCCCAGACTGCAGCTGTGAGGGGCTGGAGCCGGATTATAGGAATGCTTCCAGATGTACAGACAGAACATAGTCAGTGGGCCTACCTCTGGGGCATGGACAAGCTTGTCTCACGGTAGGAGTGTTCCCAGACCATGGCTGAGAGTAGCTGGAGCTACGTTACAGGGTCATTTCAGGATCTGCAGTTGGAACAAAGTTGGAGGGCCTGTCACAGGGGCGCAGACAGGTGTGTCTTCCACCTGGTCCCCAAATGGGTAGAAATCATGGCTAAGAGGGGCTGAAGCTGGGTCATGGGCCACTTCAGGGTCCACACATGGGACTGAATTCTGTGGGCCTGTTATACAGGGCATGAACAGGCATGACTCCTGACAGGTTCCTTGGCAGATAGTGCTGATGGCAGGACCAAAGTCAAATGGGACTGTAACAGTCCACAGGGCTGTTTCCTGGTTGTAGCCAGGACCACAGTTGGCAAGTCCGTCATCTGAGCATGAGCCTGCCTTTTCAAAATGGCCCTCCTCGGTTTTGGACTCCACCAAGGTTTCATGGACTCCTACCTGGATCGCAAAGCTCCCACAATGGCACTTTTGTCCTTGGATGGCTTCCAAATGACTGTGCTGAAGAGGGATACAATTGGTGGATCTTCTACTCTGCCATCTTGCTGATGTCACTACTATCTTATCATTTTCAATTCCTTTATTTTGAAATATGACAGTCACTTAAGTTATAGGTTAAATTTCAGGTCCTACTATAAACATGGCTTTCTTAGTTTACATAGGAGCTTGGTATATGCTCACAAACACATTGTGGAAAGACAGGGTATCTAGTGGAAAGAACACAGGCTTCTGACAGAATGAGGATTCAAATTCTTGTTCTCCTACAGCTAACTTAGCCTTGAACATGTTACTTATCTCATTTGTAAAATGGTGCTAGTAGTTTTGAGGATTAAATGACTGTAGTTCATGCTTATGTAGGACTTACTGTATGTCAGGCATTGTTCTAGGGATTTACAAAAATTGGCAAATTTTTCCAAAACATACCTATGAAATTAGTCCTACTATTATCCTCATTTTAAAGAAATGCAACTGTGACACAAGAAAGTTCAGTAGCTTGCTCAAGGTCAATCAGCTTGTAATAATACAGCTGGAATTTGAACATGAGCATTGTGATTTAAAGTCCATACTCTTTGTTGAATTAATATATTTTGTTTTTCAAACAGCTTTAGGTTTACCAAAAAATGAGTGTAAAGTACAGAGAGTTCCCATATACCTCCCTTAGTTTCCCCTATTATAAGCATCCTGCATCAGGTGGTACATTACTTATAAGTCATGAGTCAATAACAATACATCATTATTAACTTAAGTCCATAGCTTACATTCTGGTTCACTCTTTGTGTTATGCATCCTATGGCTTTGACAAATGTAAAACTTCATCTATCTACCATTATGGTATCATGGAGAATAGTTTCACATCCCCCAAAATCCCCTGTACCCCACTCACTCATCCCTCCCTCCCAACGTCCCCAAAAGACTGGCAACCACTGATCTTTTTCAGAATGTTGTATAGATGGCCTTTTCGGATTGGCTTCTTTCACTAAGCAACATGCGTTTAAGCTTCCTCCTGTCTTTTTGTCATTTATTTTTATCACTGAAAAATATCCAATTGTATGGATATACCACTATTTATCCATTCACCTATTGTAGGACATCATGGTTGCCTCTACATTTTGGCAATCATGAATAAAACTGTTATAAACATTCATGTGTAGATTTCTGTGTGGACATAAATTTTCAACTCATATGGGTAAATACCAAATGGGCTTGTGATTTCTGGATCATGTTATGAAAATGTTTAGTTTTGTAACATACTGCCAAAATGTCTTCTAAAGCACCTGTACCATTGTACCATTTTGTATTCTCACCATTAATGAATGAGAGTTCCAATTTTTCTACATCTTTGTCAGCATTTGGTATTGTCAGGGCTTCTGAATTTAGCCATCCTAATACGTATATAGTGTTATCTCATTGTTGTTTTAATTTGCAGTTCCCTAAAGATATATGATGTTGAACATCTTTTTGTATGCTTATTTGCTATCAGAATATTTTTTTTGGTGAGGTATCTCTCCAGATCTTTTGCCAATTTTTAAAGTTGAGCTATTTTACTGTTGTTGATCTTTAGTACTTTAAAACATATTTTGGATACCATTCATTTATTAGATATCCAAAAAGTTTACAAGAGACAAATAAGGATACTATATATTAATAAAAGATTCAATTAACTAAAAAATCAAAAAACAAACAAACAAACCTGAGCTTATATATAGATACAGAGCACAGATTGGTGGTTGCCAGAGGCAGGGGGTGGGGGTGGGATAAGTGAAATGGGTGAAGGGGGTCAAAAGGTACAAACTTCCAGTTAAAAAATAGGTCATGGGGATGTAATGTACAGTATAATGACTACAGTTAATAATACTGTATTGCATACTTGAAAGTTCCTAAGAGAATAGATCTTAAAAGTTCTCATTACAAGAAAAAAAATGTAATTATGTGTAGTGATGAATGTTAACTAGACTTATCGTGGTGATCATTTTACAATATACACAATTATCAAATCAAAAAAAAGATTCAATTCAGCAAGAATATATAAAAATTATACACCTATACACACCTAAAAACAGAGGCCCAAAATATATGAAGCAAAAAATGACAAAACTGGAAGGAGAAATAGACAATCCTACAATAATAGCTGGAGACCTCAATACCCCACTTTCATTAATGGACAGAACAACCAGACAGAAGACAAATATGGAAATAGAGGAGGTGAACAATACTGTAACATGACTAGCCCTAACTGACTTACAAAGAACATTCCACAAAACAACAGCAGAGTACACGTTCTTCTCAAATGACCAAGGAACAATGTCTAGGAGAGATCGCATGTGAGGCCACAAAGCAAATCTTAATAAATTTTAAAATACTGAAATTGTACAAAGCATTTTTTTCTCATTACAATGGAAAGAAATTATAAATCAATAACAGAAGAATGAAATTTATGAATTTGGAAATTAAACAACATACTCTTAAACAACCAATATTTCAAAGAAGAAATCACAATGAAAATTAGAAAATATCTTGAGACAACTGAAAATGAAAACACAGTATACAAAATTTAAGGGATGCAGTAAGAGCAGTGCTAAGAGGGCAATTTATAGCAGTGAATGAATTTGTTAAAAGAAAAGAACAACCTCAAATCAACAACCTAAATGTACACTATACGAACTAGTAGAGTTTATAGAAGAGCAAATTAAACCCAAAACTAGCAGAAGGAAGGAAATAATAAAGATTAGCATGGAGGTAAATGATATAGAGAATAGAAAAACAATAGAGAAAACCAAAAAACCCAAAAGTTGGATATTTAAAAAGATCAACATAAGTGGTAGACCATTAGCTGGAGTGACTAGGAAAAAAGGAGAGGAGACTCAAATTAAAGTAAGACATTATTATTGTTTTTACCAAAATAAAAAGCAGTATACATATATAAAGAGAATATTATAAACAATTATGTGCCAAAAATTGGATAACTTAGACGAAATGGACAATTTCCTAAAAACACACAATATACTAAAACTGACTCACGAATAATAGAAAACTTCAATAGGCATAAAATTAGCAAGAGGATTAAATCAGTAATCAAAACCCTCCCTACAACGAAAAGCCCAGCACGAGATGGCTTCACTGTTTAATTCTACCAAATATTTAAAGAAGAATTTACAAGATTTTTTCTCAAACACTTGCAAATTATTGAAGAGGAGGGAAAACTTCCTAACTCATTCTAGGAGGCCAGCATTGCCATGATACAAAAGCCAGACAAAGACAGTGTAAGAAAACTAAAATCCAATATCCCTGGTGAACACTGATGCAAATTTTTTCAATAAAATACTAGAAAATTGGATTCAGCAGCATATCAAAAGCATTACATACCATAATCAAATGAGACTCATTTCAGGAATGAATGAATGAATGAATGAAGGGTAAATTTCTGTACACTAGCAATGAACAATTAGAAAACTAAGGAAACAATTCAGTTAAATAAAACCATTATTTGGATAACCTTATATGTGTTAATACATGTGCACTGAATAATAAGGAAACCTAATCAATATTTCAAATACTATGAAATATTCTCAAGAATTAAAAGTACACTTTCTCCATTCTTTCTCATTTCAGTTCATTTATATACCCCGCATATTTTTCTTCCTCCAACACACCCATTTAAACATTTTTGCATTTTTATTATCCCATAGCAAATAGAAATTGGACAGTCACTTGTAAAACAACCCAAAAGCCCTATATAAGACCATATATTGTTTTATTTCCCCTTCATTAGGGGACCAAAAGGCAAGGTGGAAAAACAAAATTATGTACTGATAAAAAACAGAGATAAAGAAACCCAGTGCTGTGGTCACAATTGCCATAAATAGAGCTCTTGTCTCCCACTCTTTCTAAATGATTAATTTTTAACGATAAAATGTACAGCACTTTAGCACCCAATCGTAGTCCTAAAGGCTCCATTTTTCTGTGTGTGTGGAATTATACTGTTTGTTCTTTCTATAATACATTTTGGCATGAATATATCAAGGCACTAAAGACAACAGGAAAGGATTATAAAGGATTATTAAAATCTATAGGATTCAGATTTCTGTTGTAGAGAATGGTTGATTACATTTTAATTTTAACAAGAACCTATGCTTTCATTTCTGGGGCAAGCAATGATAGTCTAGATTGCAATTAAAACTGCATGCTTCTTCCTGATCCGTAGAAGAAAAAACTGATAAACTGCAGTTCATTAAAATTAAAAACTTCTATAATTATTTCATAATGTATACATATATCAAATCATCACATTGTGCATCTTAAATATATACAATTTTTGTCAATTATACCTCAATGAAGCTGGAAAAAATAAAAACTTCTGCTATTTAATAGACACTGTTAATCAAATTAAGAGGAAAACTACATATGGGAGAAAAACTTATAAAGCACATATCTGATAAAGGGAATATATCCAGAATATATTTTTAAAAACTTCTAAAATTTCAACAGTAAGAAAACAGACAACTCAATGGGGGGGCTGGGCAAAAGATGTGAAAAAAAAATTAAATTAAGAAGGCATATGGATGACAAACAAGCACAAGATGTTCAACGTTATTTATTATTCATTATGGAAATACAGTTTAAAACCACACTATAATAGCACTACAACAAATTAAAATGGAAAAAATTGAAAGGACTAACCCTACTAAGTATGGTCAGTGATGTAGAGAAAGTGGAACTTTCATACACTGCTGGTGGGAATGGAAAAAGGAACAATCTCTTTGAGAAATGGTCTAGCAGTTTCTTTAAACGTTATAAATTCAATAACCATGTTACCCAGCCATCCAACATATAAGTGATTTACCCAAGAGGAATGAAAGTATATGCCTATAGAAAGACATATACATGAATGCTCATATCAGCTTTATTTGTAATTACCAAAAAATGCCAAAACCCAAATGTCCATCAATAGGTAAATAGATGAACAAAGTGTGGTATATCCATTCCATGGAGTATTAATCAGCAATAAAAGGAATAAACTATTGATAGATACACTGTGTGGATGGATCTCAAAAACATTTTGATGCACAAAAGAAAACAACCAAAAAAAGGGTGTACAATGTGTTATTATATAATATATAATATATATATACACTATATAGTGTGTATATATACACATATATACAATATACACAATACACAACATACATATACACAATATATTATTATATATATTATAATTATATTATATATTTATAAATATTCATATTTATATATAATTTTATATAAATATATTATTTATAAATATTTATTATATATTTAGTATAATATATAAAATATTACAAATTGTGTGTATATATAGTATATACATGTATATAGTTATATATATAGTGTACGTGTGTATATATATCTGTGTGTGTGTGTGTGTGTGTATATATATATAAAATGCTATAAGATGCATATAAAGTGACAGAAAATAGATAAACGGTTGTCCAGGGCAATGGTGGCATTGGGCAGGAGGGGAGCAGAGAGAAAAAGATTAAAAATGGACACAAGTAAACTTCAGGGGGTAAAATATATTATTTGAATTGTTTCAATGGATTCATGGGTGTACACATGTTAAAACTTCTCAAATTGTACTTTGAATATGTACAACTTATTGTATATCAATTATACTGCAATAAAGGTGTTAAAAAAATACAGTGTATTTCAGATGTTATACCCACCACTTCTGAGCAGAATATTGACAGAAGTTGAGAACTGTCACCCCAAATTAGAAGTACTGTATAAGTAGGATGTGTTTAAGAGAAGTTCACAGCCACCAATGAGTAACTTTCCAGCACAAGGCAATGTCATGTGCAAGATAATTAATACAGGATAATTAATGAAGCCATCATATTAAATAGCCAGAAGACTTTTATCTATCCATCTATCTATCTATCTAAAATCTCTATCTATATCTCCTCTTGTTCCATAAAGCCATGCATGTTTTGTGGATATCAAATATAATTGTTTGCTCATTTGTCTGGATTCACTGCACTGTGAAGGTGGCTTCTTAAGCCTCCATGTAAAGCCCTCATTTTTTTTTTTTCATTTTATTTTCAACTTATTTCTATGATTAATTTCTGCATGAGATAAAAATGGATTTTAGCATTAAAAAGCATCCTTAGACCCCATCCACACAATAAAAACAGGAGTCACATTTTATAAAACTGCAGAATGTTAAGAGGGAAATGTTCACCAGTATTCACAAAACTTTTTGAAGTAGATCCACGTTAAGAAAAAATATTTAAATACAGATGGCCAAGAGGCACATGAAAAAATGCTCAACATCGACAATTATTAGAGAAATGCAAATCAAAACTACAATGAGGTACCATCTCACACCGGTCAGAATGGCTATCAATAAAAAGTCTACAAATAAGAAATGCTGGAGAGGGTGTGGAGAAAAGGGAACCCTCCTACACTGTTGGTGAGAATGTAAATTGGTGCAGCCACTATGGAAAACAGTATGGATGTTCCTCAAAAAACTAAAAATAGAGTTGCCATACGATCCAGCAATCCCACTCCTGGGCATGTATCTGGACAAAAGTATAATTCAAAAAGATACATGCACCCTTATGTTCACAGCAGCATTATTCACGATAACCAAGACATGGAAACAACCTAAATGCCCACCAACAGACAAATGGATAAAGAAGATGTGGTACATATATACAATGGAATACTACTCAGCCATAAAAAAGAATGAAATAATGCCATTTGCAGCAACATGGATGGAGCTAGAGATTATCATACTAAGTGAAGTCAGAAAGAGAAAGACAAATACCATATCATATCACTTATATGTGGAATCTGAAATATGACACAAATGAACCTATCTCTGAAACAGAAACACACTCACAGACATAGAGAACAGACTTGTGGTTGCTGGAGTGGGGAGTGGGGAGGAATGGAATGGGAGTCTGGGGTTAGCAGATGCAAGCACAGGGAACTAAAATCAATATCCTGTGTTAAACTAAAATGGAAAAGAATATTTAAAAAAAGAATGTATATATATATATGTATAACTGAATCACTTTGCTGTACAGCAGAAATTAACACAACATTGTAAATCAACTATACTTCAATAAAAAAAGAAAAAAATATTTAAAAGACAAAAAATAGTTTTAAAGTTTCAGAATTTCTGAATGTTTTTCTAACCCTTCTAATTCCAAGAGGTTATGTTTAATTCCTCACATATTAGAAAGCCTCTATGAAGGATGCATTGAATTTGAAATTTTTTTTTAAAAGTGTATGAATAAATTATTTACAATAAAGCCCTCTCTCTGAGATTCTTCAGTAAAAGTTTTACTTGAGAAAAGCCAATGACTTGGGGGCTTCCCTGGTGGCGCAGTGGTTAAGAATCCACCTGCCAATGCAGGGGACAAGGGTTCAAGCCCTGGTCCAGGAAGATCCCACATGCCGTGGAGCAACTAAGCCTGTGCACCACAACTACTGAGCCTGCGCTCTAGAGTCCGTGAGCCACAACTACTGAAGCCCGCGTGCCTGGAGCCCATGCTCTGCAACAAGAGAAGCCACCGCAATGAGAAGCCCGAGCACCACAACAAAGGCTAGCCCCCGCTCGCCACAACTAGAGAAAGCCCGCACGCAGCAATGAAGACCCAATGCAGCCAAAAATTAAATAAATGATAAATAAATTTAACAAAAAGCCAATGACTTGCCAAATCATATTTTCATTTTACTATAAATAACTCCTCACAAAATACACAAATTCTTTTGACTAGTAAAGCAGGATACATACATACACACACACACACAGACACAGACACACACACACACAACATACACAAACACAGGAGGGGGGGATAAGAGAGAGAGGTGGCAAAATGAGGGAGAAAGTTTTATTTTCTTAATAACAATGATATATATGTGTGTGTGTATATACATACATATACATATATATATATCACTCATTCAAAATTCAAATATGAAGCTTTTAACCAGAATATCATGGGTGGATTGGGAAGCCACTAGAGCCTTCTTCTGAAAGCAACTTAAATTCATATTCAATAGAGCATCTACGGCCTACCTTGCACTCCCAGGGAGAACTATATCTCTGACACATGACCCCACGGCAAACACTGGAATTGCAAGAGTGTCTTCCTTCAGTTTGACAGAATATATGCAGTTTTCAAATTTATGTTTTTCTTCAAGTTTTTAAATCTTCCTTGTTCTCATATTTTACTGCACTCCTATCACTGCACTACTAAGCAATTTAAAAAATATTTTAGAAATAATTTTATTTTTGAAATGTATTGCTTCTTCCATTTGACACTGACCGAATACCTGCTGCTATATGCCAGGTGTTGGTCTGCAGGCCAATGCTAGTCTGGCACTCAAAGGACAGATCATCCCATGTAAAGGCAGAAAATGCAGGATTTGTTGTCGCTCATTGATCTATTAATGTGCATGAATTTACCTTTAGCCAATCATCTGAGTAGACCTTGAGACTAGAGTTAATACTGATTTTGATTTTGCGGTTAGGGGCAGGAAAAAAAAATCTAGTGTTCACAAGCCCCCCAGGGTAATACCATGCAGGTGGCTAGAGCTTTTACGAAACATCAGAGCAGAGGCTGTCTGGGAAAGCAGAGATGGTGAAAGCAGAGAGGAACTCCCAGAAGACCATGAGAGGATACAAACAAACCCAATTCATTCTCTCTGCAGTGCCTCAAGGCCCTGTTTTTTTTTTTTTGTAAACCATATTTTTCACCTAAAAGAGCATGAAAATGCTTTATGGCATTTAAAGCAGCCAACATTTGTTTTGAAAGACCAGTGGCATCTAATTGGTTTTTATGCTCCTATAACTGTGCACAGTCTACAACACTGGTGGGAACAGGCCAGCAAGATCCAAATTCAGTTTTAGCCAAGCTTTTGATAGCACTTTCTCTGGCATTTTCATTGAGACAAACTAGGCGAGAGTGGAGACAAAAGAAGCCCTAAATCCTTGCATATATCCATATCATGTTAGGGAATTTTAAAAAATGGGAGCTAGCATATTAAATAAGAGTGATAAACATTAGTTGAGCACCTACTAGATGAGTACTTTTCATATATTCCCATTTTTTGCCCATAACTACCCTGGGTTAAGGTTAAGGAAAGGTTAAGTATTATCTATATTTTACATGTAAGAAACCTGATAATCAGTGATGTTAAGTATACTACCAAGGTCGCCCAACCAGAGAATGATATAATTGGAGGTTGAAGTCACAAGTGACTTCAGAACGTGTTCCTTTGCAACACAATAGCAGTAAGATAAGAGACAGCAAAGGAAAAGATGTTCAATTTTGCCATTGTGATGTGCTGGTTAGCGTGAACATACTGCCCAAACTTTAAATGAAAAAATGCAAATTTAAATAGCACTACTTTTGCTCAGCATCACATTCTGAAAATACACATGACAAGCAGGCTTCTCATCACATACAATATTAGAAATCAAATTTTGAACTGAATTTCTATTTCAAGGATGGCAACTGGTAATACATATCTGTCTAGATAGTGAAGAGTAGCAGGACACCAGCTATAAAAACTATTCCTATCTTGTTTAAACATAGGCCTAACATAAGAACTTTGTTATGCTCACATTAAACATTCCATTTTGACATTAAGCAGAAGTTCATCAAAAAGAAATTTTAAAAAATCTTTAGCAAAGCTGTTGGGAGCCAAGAAGTTTTCACCATTAGAAGATGGCCGACATCCTGCTTCTCTTCCTGCTTAATGAGATGAAAGCCCGCGCCTAAAACGAAAGCCCGCGCACGCAGCACCAATGATAATTTGCCAAGTACTTCCCTTATTCTGGATCCCGCCCCCCTTTCTCTGTACTGTATAAATACAGCTACTGCAGCAATAAAAGTCTGAGGCTTGATCAGGATTCTGTCTTGCCTCCATTCTTTCGCGTCTCCTGCCCCTTCTTCCCTTTTCAACCCCTACAGGTTCCTCCTCGGACTCACAAGGATTTGTCCTGCTGGTCGGGACTCCCGGGGACGCCCGGGGCCGTGCACACAAAGCTGACTAAAAGCTTGTTTGCAATCATTTAGAGCAGGCTTTCTTGTGCCAATGTCATAATAGATCTCATTCTAGCATAAGGACTTCTGAATTGCAAATTTTCAGAAATAAATCTTAGCTCTAATTTACAGTTGTGTTGAACTGAATGAATGCAATCACTTTTCAGCAAGTGAAAAAGCACTTTCGGCTGCTGCTGAAAAAATACAAGGTAATTGTGGGCTACATCAAAATCACCATTGTTACCAACTTTCTAGAGCTATCAGCTTGTCAAGGGGCATGGATATAAGAGAGAATTTAAGACTACTTTATCGTGAATGTTCAGGGTAGAGGCTAAATTTACTAACATGACTGGAAACCATTTTAAAACGTGGATTCTCAGCATTTAGTTTTCTACTGTAGAATAAACAGTTAAAGTGCAGTATTAACCTGTGTCCATGTAGTATCCTGAACAATTAAATACTTGACACTGTAAGTGAATGGTTTATGAAAATATCCTTTAAAATTTTAAATATTTATTCTTAATTGAGATAAAACTAACATATAACATTATATTAGTTTTAGGTGTAAAAATACTCTTGTTTAATGTTTAGAGATCATTTTAGGCTACCATGCCATGATCAACATAGTAAATTATTTCAGGCTGATTTTAGTTCATAAATTTAAATGACTCATAGTTCAATAAATAGTCCTGTGGACCTCCACGACTCTGCAGACAAAGATAAGATATTCAACTACCCAAGTTTCCCACCCCACACCCTTTTTTTTTTTTTTTTTGCTGTACGCGGGCCTCTCACTGTTGTGGCCTCTCTCGTTGTGCAGCAACAGGCTCCGGACACGCAGGCTCAGCGGCCATGGCTCACGGGCCCAGCCGCTCCGCAGCATGTGGGATCTTCCCGGACCGGGGCACGAACCCGTGTCCCCTGCATCGGCAGGCAGACTCTCAACCACTGCGCCAACAGGGAAGTCCCCGCGTCCCAACTTTTTTTTGGATCACAAATAAATGTCATTAAAAATTGGAAGGATTTCTAAAGACTTCTTCCCTGGAGATGAAAGTATGTTCCTCACAACTGGGGGATCATAAGGGATAATTATGAAGTCTTATGCTTAGGTTAGATAAATCAACTGCATTGGTTAACAGCAAGATAAAAGCTGTTTAAAGATATCTAGGGATCGCCATTTCCATAATATGTTGGAAGAGATGTTCAGAGAATCCTCTCTCAACCGACAAGTTTAAGTTAAACACACATACAAGCTAAGAAAGCAGGAATCCACTGCACTGAGCCATCACTGGAGATATCTGTTCTGGAATATGAACTACTCTGTGGTATCCTGGAGTCTTGCCTTTCGGGGTCATAATTGGGAATCAGAAAACAAACCTGTCAAAGAGCCCAGGCTTGCACGGTTTGGGGTCCCGATTTCACATTATATTTTTGGACTACCAAACCCCAAATTAATTATTTAGCTTCATAACTCTTCATTTCTCTTCACAGAAAGGGGGCCCTAGTGGTATCCCCACAAGTTTAGACAGTCACCTGTTTGTTTTTATTAAAATCTGCTTTTTAAAGTTATATTATCACCCTGATATTCACAAGCTGGAGGGCACTGAGCTGATTACTGTGATTTCCTCATAAGAAACTCAGAACAGTTATGCCAGAGACATATGTGTTCCATGTAGATTACTGAAGAGCAAATGGAGCAAACTATTAGAAAAAATGATATGTAGGTTATATCCAATTGTATAACCTTAATTCTTACAAGTTCATTTTCTTAGTGCTATATTAGGAGTGAGTTGCTCTATGTTGTGAACATGCATGTTTATAGACATCTCTAAATCATATTTGTGAATCATGTTATTGCAATCAAAATAAATCTAAGGATTATTGTTACTAAAGTGTATGCTAACCGTTAATGCCTAATCATCTTCACTAAATATTGGCCTTGTACAAAAAATCAAGTTTCTACCTGAGATGAATGGAAATTTAGTTGCATATTTCACTACTACAAATAAGCCACAGGCCATTACTACATTTCTATATTTTGTTACATACTAATCCTGTAATAATGGACAGTAATATTAGCTTTTTGCATTCTAATAACCAGAGAGGTCATTTTCTGGCTGTTAAGGAGGGAATTAGGCCATTACATTTTTTTTTTTTTTTAACCATCTTTATTGGGGTATAATTGCTTTACAATGGTGTGTTAGTTTCTGCTTTATAACAAAGTGAATCAGCTATACATATACATATGTTCCCATATGTCTTCCCTCTTGCGTCTCCCTCCCTCCCACTCTCCCCATCCCACCCCTCCAAGCTGTCCCAAAGCCCTGAGCTAATACCCCTGTGCCTTGCGGCTGCTTCCCCCTAGCTATCTACCTTACTACGTTTGTTAGTGTTAGGCCATTACATTTTAATGCATTTAGTCATTAACACATTTCTGCCTTTACACATGGTGTTTCTGTTTGCTTAATTTTGTGTGTCTGTTTCCCTTTAAGGTTCTATGCTTTCATATCTAGGTTGACTGATTCAATATTTTTCCATTTTTCTGAAATTTATTGACACAAAAAAGATAATCTTCAAATCAAGATAGAACTGGGCTTTCCCTCCTTAACTAGTAAATCTATCCTGCTGATCTCTCTTTCACAGTTAATGGTATCACCTTCCTTAGAGTTGCTTACTATCAGAAGTACACCTGACTCGCCTTTCTCCCTTCTCTCTCCTTATTCACTCTTCATCAAATGCAGCTGTGATAAACATTATACTACATCAACCATTTTCCTTTTCAGGAATGAAGGACTTATTTCTGTTGCTACTAGGAATAATGCTGGAAAATGACTATTTGGTCAAGCCCTCTTTAGGCATGGCGCCTTGAGAGAAAAAACAAAAAAGCCTCACCCAAGGTCAAACCTCCTTCCACATGTAGTCCACTTTCAATGACTGATCAGCACAGCAGCATAAAGGCCCAGTCCCCTTCTCCTAACTTGTCATTAAAAATTGGAAGGATTTCTAAAGACTTCTTCCCTGGAGATGAAAGTATGTTCCTCACAACTGGGGGATCATAAGGGATAATTATGAAGAGGACCATCCCAGCTTCAGAGGGCCCAGTGAGTTGACTAAAAGCCTTCACTCCGCCTGTCCAGAAACTCAACTATTCCCTCTGGTCAGTATGTTTTCTTACCTTTTCCTTTCACAAGTGTTGATCACAACACATTCCCTAATAAATGTCCTATAAACTAATCTCCCATCTCAGAGTCTGATTCCCTGGAAACCCAAGCTGCTACAGCATCATTTTCCATTGTTACTTTTCTTGAAACTTCACTTCTGTTTTTTTTAACCCACTATCACTGGCCTAGTTTGGTCTGCCCTTAATGTTCATTTAAGTGGTCAACCTTAATTTTTTGTTGCATGGCCAAAGAGGCATTCAAATTTAAACCTCCACATAGGTACGCCTGAAACATGATTGCAGTTCACTGCAGGCTCCTGTGATAATTCCAGTTCCATCCATTTCTCAAAATTTCTACCTACCAATTAATATGCCATGACACCTACTTTAGTATATGCCACATATGACTCAGTGCCCCATGAAAATCCCCTCTGCAGACAGTTCGCATTCACACCAGTGGTTTGCTATGACTTTTCCAGTGGGAATTCACTGCCATGGGAATCTGCCCTAAGAACAAACTTTAATCATTGAGGGAAAGGAGGTAGAGGATGTTTACCCCAATTTCTTTACCCTTCAGCCTGACAATTCTCTCAGAAAGCTTCCAGTGAGGTTCCCCAGGTCTCAGCAGTAATCTGATATCTAGCTCATTTTCTGACTTTTTCCCTTCAGCATCTTACTTCCCCATTTGGTCAGCGTGCTTCCTGTGATCACCTCTCAAGAAAACTACTTGCAATTAAACTCTTTTCTCAGGGTCTGCTTTTGGGAGAAGAGGCACAAACTAATACTGAGAACTAATCAACCAGAATATTGCTAAAAGCCCCTAAATGATCTCAGATCTATCCACCCTCTCTTGTACCTCCTATCCATTTTACATGTTACCTCCAGACTTTTCTTCCTAAAACTCAGTTGACTCATGCCCCTCAGACATCTTCAATGGCTCCAACTGCAGTAAGAAGTAAAACACAACTCTGTCCAGCAAAGTCTGCCTGTTTTTCTAACTGTATGTCACTCTGCATTGGCTACCACAAACACACACTCCAGACACACCCCTCTATTCATTATTTACAGAAAGTAACTTCTCTGTGTTTTCAATAAGGTTGTTTCCTCTGCTAGAATGTGCTCCCCACCGTATCGGCTGATAAATCCCAGTTCATCCTTTGAGGTCCAGATAAACCCATTATCCCCTAAGATGCCCTCTTGGACTCCCACTGTTAGGGTTAACATTTCCCAATATCATGCTCTGCAGTGCCATGTTTAAACTCGTGGTACATCAGTGTGTACCTTGTACTGAGATGACTTATGGATATCTATTTCTATCACCAGATATGAATTCCTAGGAAGCAGGAACCATATGACATCTATCTTTGTATCCAGTGGTAATATTTGAAATAACTATCAAACCTATATTCCAGCTCTGACCAGTCAGGAAGGACACAGGATCCAAGTCCTGAGGCATGTGTTAACACTTTATTTGTTGCTGAATTGTTGGGAAGTCTGGGGGGGCCAAAGGGAGGGGCTGTGGTGGCTAGAGATCAAAAGTTACACCTAAGTGGAGCTCAAACAGTTATTTGCCAACATATGAGGAAAAGCATCTGTGAAAATATTTTAACAGAGCGTAATTGGTTAAAGATCAGCTTTGTTTATAACTACTATATTTACCAAGACTTTCCAAATTATAGGCCTTTTGTAAATAATTATTTATATAATTGAGGACAGAACTGAAAATGTGCACAAAGTTTTTTCTTTATAAGATGGATGATATACATGATATACATAACCAGCACAAATAGGAACGTTCTCATATATGTATGAAAATTTTAGTCTAGTTTTCTTTATATTACAACAGATTAACAACTGTTCAGAAGCAATTACATTTACACTGCTTAAAATATTGTAGCAGCCTTCCAACAGTAATATCAATAAAAATGGACTTTGCCTTCTTTACAGGCTCAGCTTGTCCAAATCATAATGGCAACATTAATTCAAATTTAAGGGACCGCCCTGGGAAGAACAATCATGAACATGTCTTGCAAATATTTTTCAAAATTATGAAGCCTGCAAAAGCTCTTGTGTAGCCAGCAATATTTACCAATTCATCCTCACCTAACGATGTATCCTGAGTTGCCTTTAAGTTCCCCAAATTTCTTCTAAAGTCCTTCAAATCAGCATGCTAAGAGTGCTTATATGATCAGTGAAAATACGTTTTGAAGTTTTATGGTCTCAGAAATGCTGCCAAAATCAACAAAGATGACTATACAAAGGTAAGATATATTAAATCTGATTATTTAATTCTTCTTAGCTCCCTTTCTATAACTTTAAGAGTCTGATTCATGGATCAGCAGCTCTGTTTTGCTTAAAGGAGTCATAAACACTCCTAATTCAACAATGTTCTACCGTTTGAAGTTCCTCTTACGTTCCTTCTCACACACAGCAGACCTCACTGCCTTTTATAGAACAGGAAACTCAGATTTATTACTTATATAAAAAATAATAAAGGCAATTTTGAATCACTTGCTACCCTTTACAAAAGACTAGTTAAAATTCCAGAACTAAGGAGCATTAGGATTGTCATTTGATGATTAAAATGAAAACTGAAATTTACATTTCTATCCTGTGAATTACATTAAAAATGGCAAAAAATATGCTACTTTATTGAAATGCCTGGAATAAGCTCACTCTAGTTCAAAATCTACCTATCACATGGAGAAATGTTAATGGGCTTTGTAAAGCCAAATGTCTGAAAAGTGACAGGAAGATTTCACAAGATGCTAACAGCTATGACTATGGTGACATTTGAGGTCAAGCCAACTAGAAGTAGAGAGTGGGGATGCGCGGTTGGCTCTTCACCCATAGCATATTCTATTACAGTGGTGGTAACTGGATCACTGTGGTTGCCATTCTGAAATTTCCCTTCTGCTTGTTAACAGCGCTGGCATTCATCCTACTCTCTATGTACTTTCTTATTTGGAGCAGCTCTCTACACCTCCTATGCTAGGTACAGACCTTTTCCTAAAACATCTTTGTTGAGGCAAGCAAGGATGAGGGGCTAGTACTTCCAGGCAGTAAAAGATTGCTACTGGCTGTATGCTTTCTACATTTTTAAATTGTATCCATTTACCAACATTTTAATAATTTCCTCAGCAGGATCTAACCACCATGGGACACTGAATTCTCTCCCGAATAGAACAATTATTCCTTTGATGAATTACAGTCCCTCAGTTCTTCCCTGTTAGTCTTCTACACCTCTCACCTCCTCTCTCATCAAAAGCTTTGTAGGAATACCCCTCACTCCCATTCCCAAGCAAGCAATTATTTTCAGGGACCATCAGGCAATTTGCATAAATGAATGTTTTACTAGAGAGAAACAAAGAAAACTTCACATATACCAAAGCCTTTAACCTATTTTTCATGTTCAATTAACTATATGTACATGTTTTTATAATACCTAGTCCTATAAAGAGATATTCTCATAGGACACTGTCTGGCTCATAAATTGATATAACTATTTGAAAGTGTTTACCACAATTTTAAATGTAAATGGCTTAACTAAATATTTCTACTTCCAGGAATTTGCCCCACAAATAAATATTAAAAAATGGACAAGAGAGTACAGCACTATAGACATAAAATGTATGCCCCAAAGCTCTGATTATTTAGAAAGGTAATGACTGAAATGGAAAACTAAATTTCCCTCTGGGTTATTTATTAGAAAGGGGAAATTTAAGTTACTTTTTTTTTTTTAAGTTACTTTTTAATTTATTCTCATCACGCATCTTTCCCAGTATGGTAGTTAATAATATCTCATTAACAATTTTGTTACCTTTGAATACACCACGTTTCCAAGGGCATACGTGTAGAATATAGGGAATTGCGTTATCAGGGTCTATGGTGATGTGTAGGCAGACGGACTCTCAACCATTGCACCACCAGGGAAGCCCTCCAGCTTTCCTTTGGTTTCCATTTGCATGAAATATCTTTTTCCATCCCCTCACTTTCAGTCTGTATGTGTCTCTAGGTCTGAAGTGGGTCTCTTGTAGACAGCAAATATATGGGTCTTGTTTTTGTATCCATTCAGCCAATCTGTGTCTTTTGGTGGGAGCATTTAGTCCATTTACATTTAAGGTAATTATCGATATGTATGTTCCTATTCCCATTTTCTTAATTGTTTTGGGTTTGTTATTGTATGTCTTTTCCTTCTCTTGTGTTTCTTGCCTAGAGAAGTTCCTTTAGCAGTTGTTGTAAAGCTGGTTTGGTGGTGCTGAACTCTCTCAGCTTTTGCTTGTCTGTAAAGGTTTTAATTTCTCCATCTAATCTGAATGAGATCCTTGCTGGGTAGAGTAGTCTTGGTTGCAGGTTTTTCTCCTTCATCACTTTAAATATGTCCTGCCACTCCCTTCTGTTTTGCAGAGTTTCTGCTGAAAGATCAGCTGTTAACCTTATGGGGATTCCCTTGTGTGTTATTTGTTATTTTTCCCTTGCTGCTTTTAATATGTTTTCTTTGTATTTAATTTTTGAAAGTTTGATTAATATGTGTCTTGGCATATTTCTCCTTGGATTTATCCTGTATGAGACTCTCTGTGCTTCCTGGACTTGATTAACTATTTCCTTTCCCATATTAGGGAAGTTTTCAACTGTAATCTCTTGAAATATTTTCTCAGCCCCTTCCTTTTTCCCTTCTTCTTCTGGAATCCCTATAATTCGAGTGTTGGTGTGTTTAATGTTGTCCCAGAGGTCTCTGAGACTGTCTTCAGTTCTTTTCATTCTTTTTTCTTTATTCTGCTCTGCAGTAGTTAATTCCACTATTTTACCTTCCAGGTCACTTATCTGTTCTTCTGCCTCAGTTATTCTGCTATTGATCCCATCTAGAGTATTTTTAATTTCATATATTGTGTTGTTCATCGTTGCTTGTTTCATCTTCAGTTCTTCTAGGTCCTTGTTAAAGGTTTCTTGCATTTTGTCTATTCTATTTCCAAGATTTTGGATCATCTTTACTATCATTATTCTGAATTCTTTTTCAGGTAGACTGCCTATTTCCTCTTTATTTGTTAGGTCTGGTGGGTTTTTATCTTGCTCCTTCATCTGCTGTGTGTTTTTCTGTCTTCTCATTTTGCTTATCTTACTGTGTTTGGGGTCTCCTTTTTGCAGGCTGCAGGTTCGTAGTTCCTGTTGTTTTTGGTGTCTGTCCCCAGTGGCTAAGGTTGGTTCAGTGGGTTGTGTAGGCTTCCTGGTGGAGGGGACTAGTGCCTGTGTTCTGGTGGATGAGGCTGGATCTTGTCTTTCTGGTGGGCAGGTCCACGTCTGGTGGTGTGTTTTGGGGTGTCTGTGGACTTATTATGATTTTAGGCAGCCTCTCTGCTAATGGGTGGGGTTGTATTCCTGTCTCGCTAGTTGTTTGGCATAGGGTGTCCAGCACTGTAGCTTGCTGGTTGCTGAGTGAAGCTGGGTATTGGTGTTGAGATGGAGATCTCTGGGAGATTTTTGCCATTTGATATTCTGGGGAGCTGGGAGGGCTTTTTTGGACCAGTCTCCTGAAGTTGGCTCTCCCACCTCAGAGGCACAGCACTGACTCCTGGCTGCAGCACCAAGAGCCTTTCATCCACACGGCTCAGAATAAAAGGGAGAAAAAGTAGAAAGAAAGAAAGAAAGAAAAAAAGGAGGGAGGGAGGAAGGAAGGAGGGAAGGAAGGAAAGAAAGAAAGATCAAATAAAATAAAGTTACTAAAATAAAAAAAATAATTATACAAAAACAAAAAAACCACAAAAACGGATGGATAGAACCCTAGGACAGATGGTGAAAGCAAAGCTATACAGACAAAATCTTACACAGAAGCATACACAAACACACTCACAAAAAGAGGAAAAGGGAAAAAAATCAAAATATTGCTCTCAAAGTCCACCTCCTCAATTTGGGATGATTCGTTGTCTATTCAGGTATTCCACAGATGCAGGGTACAGCAAGCTGATTGTGGAGCTTTAATCCGCTGCTTCTGAGGCTGCTGGGAGAGATTTCCCTTTCTCTTCTTTGTTCTCACAGCTCCCGGGGCTCAGTTTTGGATTTGGCCCCGCCTCTGCGTGTAGGTGGCCGGAGGGCGTCTGTTCTTCGCTCAGACAGGACGGGGTTAAAGGAGCTGCTGCTTAGGGGGCTGTGGTTCACTCAGGCCGGGGGGAGGGAGGAGTACGGAGTGCGGGGCGGCATGACGTTGCACCAGCCTGAAGCGCGCCGTGCATTCTCCCGGGGAAGTTGTCCCTGCATCCCGGGACCCTGGCAGTGGTGGGCTGCATAGGCTCCCCGGAAGGGGGGTGTGGATAGTGACCTGTGCTCGCACACAGGCTTCTTAGCGGCGGCAGCAGCAGCCTTAGCGTCTCATGCCCATCTCTGGGGTCCAGCGCTTTTAGCCGCGGCTCGCGCCCGTCTCTGGAGCTCCTTTAAGCAGCACTCTTAATCCCCTCTCCTTGCGCACCAGGAAACAAAGAGGGAAGAAAAAGTCTCTTGCCTCTTCGGCAGGTCCAGACTTTTCCCCGGACTCCTTCCCGGCTAGCCGTGGTGCACTAACCCTCTGCAGTCTGTGTTCACGCCGCCAACCCGTCCTCTCCCTGCGCTCCGACTGAAGCCAGAGCCTCAGCTCACATCCCCGGCCGCCCCAGCGGGTGAGGAGACAAGCCTCTTGGGCTGGTGAGTGCTGGTTGGCACCGATCCTCTGTGCGGGAATCTCTCCGCTTTGCCCTCCGCACCCCTGTCGCTGTGCTCTCCTCCACGGCTCCGAAGCTTCCCCCCTCTGCCACCCGCAGTCTCCGCCCGCGAAGGGGCTTCCTTGCTCGTGGGGTGGGGTGTTGCTAGAAAGCTACGAGAATGGTCAAGTTGTGACAATGTACTGGGGATGGGAATTGTGAGGAGAGCCATACTCAATCTGCCTCTTCCTTTGTTTGCAAGGTTACAGTTTTCATAGGTACTGTGATTGCAAGATTGCAGAGCTGAGGAGAGGGGGATAGAAATGGGTCAAGTCAAAATGTCACAAATCACCCTGCTCTTACCAGGATTCAGAGTTTTTCTTGAGTAAATACTCCTCAGATTGTTTGAAATCTTTGTTTTATTTCAAGATTTAAAAGTTTTGACAAGTTTTGTCAGTGTTTTTTTTTTGTTTTTTGTTTTGTCAGTGTTTTTATTGCTTTTAAGGAGGAACAGATTTATGAAACCCCTTGCTCCACCATTTTGGAAGTCCCAGGTCTCCTGTTTTCTTTATTGCATAACTATTTCCTACTCCTTGGTCACTTTGATAAAATGCCATAGCATTTTACCTGTATCTCAATTATATTCTCTGATTTTTTTATATTCTCTTTCTTGTCAGGGAAGTCTCAACCTTCTATTGAAAACTATTCTTGTAGCAATGAGATTAAATATATGTTAAAAGGCTTTTTTAAAAAAATACAAAGTATCATAAAAATCAATACTAACAGCAATGAAAAATAGAACAAGGAAAAGACATGAAAAGAATATAGTGAGTCTGAGTTGTCAGCAGACTGTCAAAGTGGAGGTGAATAGCAAGCAGTCAGAAATGAGAGGCTGAAGCTAATACAGCTTGAGTAAAAGTATGAATTTGGCATTTGTAACTAGTTGATAGTTTGAAGCCAAGAAACTGTCAAGTGGGATGTTGTACAGACATAAGAATGCTTTAGAAGGTGGAAACTTGAAGAGAAATGAGAAGGCTAGAGGAATAAAAGGACCAGATAAGTAACAATCCAGAAATAGCATGGAAATGAGGACTACAGAATGATGTAAAATAAAGGGTGAAGGGTGTTAAGAAGGCAGACAGACAGTGCCAAACATTATAGGAGTTTTGAGGCAGATAACTTGGGAAAAGAACTGATTTTTCTTGACCAAAAGGTATGGGTGATCTTTGTGGCAGAAGTTTCAACAGAGTAGAGGTGATACAAATGGACCACCATGAAATAAGAAGTGATCGTGTAAATATTGCTTTTTCAAGAAGTTTAGCAATCATGGAAAATATAGAGGGTAATAGTTGAAAGGCTATTGTTAGAGACAAGTTTTATCTTATAATGGAAAATCTTTGAGAATATTTATAGATTAAGAAAAATAATCCAACAATGAGGAAGGTATTGAAAGAGAGAGAAAGAGAGAGAGGGGTGAAAAGAATGAGAATCAGCCTTGAGTGCCCAGAGGCCAACTTCATTTTACACATTGAAGAATGAAGATTGAGAATCAGAAGCATTTCAGTAGTCTCAAAGGGAGTGCAAGATGAATCCTGACACTATAAAGCAAAGTTTCTCAGTCTAGCCTTTCTCCTTAGCAGCACCTCAGTTGTTTCTCAATAGAATTTCCATTGAAATACCAGCAATAAACTAAATATTATGAATGAAAAGAAAGGGCAAATTGGTAATGCTCATTAGTACATGCTGATTAAAAATAATGGTGATTTTCAAATTAAGAAAGGTGATACTTTATTCATAATATCTCTAGGGACAAATGTTTCTTCGGTCTTAAACATGTTTCTGTTCTTTTATAATTGTTGGTGCTATTTAAATATAGAAATATAGAAGAACTGGAATACATGAACAGTATTATTAATATCTTAATGAAATGACATTTAATTAATTTAATATGTAGTATCTTTAATTACAGAAAGGGCCTCACTGAAAACTTACACTCTAAAGGTAAAATTAACTAGATTCTTCCATTTTACTTGTGTATTGAAACCATATAAATATAGACTTTGATTATTTCCTGTAAGTACAATTCTGCTATGAATAGAATTCCACTTCTACATTTAATTAGAAAAATAGTTAATATAGCATAATTATTATTTTTAAAGGCCTACATTTTTTAAAAAATGCATTCATTCTGAAGAATAAAAGTTTTAAAAAACTACAGACATCACCTCTGCCAAAACAACAAAATGAAATAACCAATGTTAAGAAATTAAGCAATTTTTTCTTTAACCTGTTTTCATCAAACTCATAAGACAGGATTTCTTGCTCACGAGAAAATTCTGGAAGGGGAAAGGGAGTGGTGGAAAAATGATTTTTTTCCTTAGCTATAGCAAGTGCAAGTAGTCATGCTCTTTTCTTTTCTTTTCTTTCCTTCCTTCTTTCCCTCCTTCCTTCCTTCCTTCCTTCCATTTGAAAAGCCATCCATTATGTTTGTATCCGTTCATTAAACAAATGTTTCTTGAAAAACTATTATGTGCTTGATACTATGATTTATGCTAAGTACAAAAGTATGGATACGAGGGGCATGCCCCTTTTCTCACAGTTTGTAATCTGGTGGAGAAGAATAATCTGGTGGAGAACAGGTAATAGCAATAGGATGTAATGTACATGATGGTGGGAAAAGTAAAAAAAAATGCTGTGGAAGCACATGAAAGGCATCTAATCCAGGTTTATGGGGATGTAGAAGAAGTCTTGGAAAAGTGGCATCTAAGCTTTGTCATAAAGAATGAAAAGGAGTTAGACATACACAGAGAAGTGGAAGATAGGGAACTGGATAGAGATTTCCAGGCAGTAGTAAAAGGAAATACTATATACAATGGCCTAAGTGTGGCTGGAGCCAGGAGTGCTAAGAGAGAAAGCTGAGCAGATAGGCTTTTGAAACATGTGAAAGCCACTTCAGGGAGCCTGGACTCAATCCTGAAGGCAAGAGATGACAGTGAAGAGTTTTAGCAGGGGAGTGAGAAGATGAGATTTTCATTCATAATATTCACTCTATTTGCAATCCAGTAAGAAAAGAAGAAGAAAATCAATGCACATATTTTTCAAGATTACCAAAAAAAGCAGAGGAAAAACCCAGAGAATTTCTAAACTTCTGATGTACCCTCTAAAACTAGATTCAGGCATCTATGATGGACAGATATTTGAAGCTTCTTTGAGGATTCTATTGGGCACATAATTTGTAGATAAATATGGGAGTGGAGAGTAGAAAATTTTATTTTCAGATTTGCTTAAACAAATCAAGGGAGAAGGGCCAAGTACAAAACCTCATAAAAAATAAAGATGTAACTAATTATGCATTTCTTCACATTCCCACTATTATTTACACTGGTAAATGATAGGATACACTTTTGAAATTTCATGCCTGCAGATATCACATTACAATTTTAAAAGCTGTTTAAAAGTTTTTAAAAAAATATCTTTCATTGTCATGTACAATTTCTTCAAGTGAAAATACACATGACTCAAATAAGTAAATTTTAATGTATTTTATGATTATATACTAATATTTAGATATAAAACTTGTTTGGTGCTAATTCAACTTTATAATCAAAATGGCATTTTAAAAGCTGCTGGACTAATAGGAGAATTCTAACCATCTCCTTATGTCACACTGCTTCACCTAGTTAAGTAAAATTAAATGTTTTAAAATATCATATAATTCAATATACTCCTTCTGAAAACACTTTCATACCAAAAAAAGAAACCAAACCAAAATCTTACCTTAAATGTTAGGATGCTTGTTGTATAATTGGGCATCATTATGGGTTTATTTGTTATCTCCCCCACTTGACAGTCTACGGTGATGTGTTCCAAGGCCAGCGGTCTTCTTCCAATCCCTTTTATGTCAAAGATATGCTCCATACCATCTACTTCATTTTGTAGAGTAAGTTTGCCCTGTGACAAATCAGCCAAATTTCAGCTCTATAGGAGTGACAGTTGGATGCCAACCGTCTCTTCTATTTTAGTAATCTTGAATCTGATCGATGAAATGAGCTTTCAAGGAGGTGCTAGTCATTAGCTTTTCCAGTTTATATATAAATACTTCTACTGAACGAATAAAGATGAATTTCCTGTGAAAAGCTCTTCATTTCTTTTCACTTTCTCTAAGTGACAGTTTAATAGGCATTCTCATACATAGCAATTATATGCCTGTTTACATCCTTGTCAAAGAAATATGACTTAAGAAAATATTTTCTGAAGTACAGACTTCCTTACTGAATACAAAAAAAGCAATGATTTTACTTTGTTAAACATATTATGTAAAAATAATCTAGACATAAATATTGACAGCCTATGACATTGTGACTTTCAGAATATTTATCCCTCAAGTTACAACATTTATTAAAGTTTCAAGCAGAGTGAACACTAATGATCAAATTCATGGAAAATATAACTTTTTAAAAAAAATTTTTTTTAGTTTAATTTTATTTTTTTTATACAGCAGGTTTTTATTAGTTACCCATTTCATACATATTAGTGTATATATGTCAATCCCAACCAATCTCCCAATTCATCACACCACCACCCCACACCCCCCAGAAAATATAACTTTTCTGCAAGAAAATTTATCACAAATTATATATGTTAACATCACACATTGGTTTATCGACATATTAAAGCTAGGGAAAAAAATCAATGAGTTCATACCATAATCTCACATTCCAAAATAGGTTTAAATGTGAGAGGATAATTCACAGTCTCACTTGGTCCAACATGTAAAACAGGAGGTCCATAAAACCATTCTCCTTCTATAGTAACTTGACATTTCCATTCATTCTTTGTTTTATTATTCTGAAGCATGAAAATAAAGACAGAAAAATATCAGATAGAAAAATATCAGTGTAAAAAATTCAAAATTCCTTACAATTATATTACCTTCCTTGATGCTATTATCACCCACTAATAGCCAAGCTACAGCCAATCACTGTTCTTAGTGCCTATGAGCACATTTTAATCAAGTATAAAGATCACAACTGAATCTGGAGCAGAGTGATCTGAGAGACCATGACTCTGCTTGGTTTGATGATAGGTTAAGGAAGTTAGAATTAATTTTTTAAGCAAAGAGATCCAGCAGGAGTGATTAATCAGGTGAGTAATATGATAACATTTATATTCGGGAATAAAACTGTGACATCAATATGGAGAAACAAATGGCCACACATAATGCAATTAGGAATTGGTAAGAGTTCAGATGAAAGGTTTGAAGGACTTTAATTGAGACAGTGGCAGTGGGAATGAAGAAAAGTATGAAAAAAAAAAGTCTGTGCTTACTATTGGAATATTCTGGGTAAGGGCTTCAAATGCTGGTGTTTCAAAATCAAATCTGGCCTCTGGACGTTCTTCATTTACCACACCTTCAATGCAATAGACATGCACATCATACCTTGATGTCAACAAGATTTTACAAGGGTAGCGTCCAGGACTGAGAGGAACAAATCGTAAAGGAACTGGAACAGATCCATCTGTAACTATCAAAACAATTAAAAAATGGTTTAATCATTTTTGATGGTATAAATCCTAAGATTCATTTTCAGGTACAGCAATATTTTATTTTTTTGGATTTAATTGTATTATAAAATCCAGAAGAGACTAGGTTATAGCAAGGTAACACATTACCCCTCAGTCTCCTGGGCATTACAAGCAAGTTTATTTTTTATTAATGACAGAATATATCCTGCATAGGTCAGAGGAAGGTTTGCTCCATAAAGCCACTGAGGGACCCAGGCACACCACTCCTTCTTCATTTACAGGTCAGGGAAGAGTAACTGAAAGTTTGCTCAAGGGCTTTTTAGTGCTCAGCCCAAAGTTAACACACATCACAGTTAATTGGTCAGACCCAACCACAGGGTTCTTTCTCAGCTGACAGGGGCTGAGAACTGAGAGATATATGGAATATTTGGCAAGCAATATTATCTGCCACATTTCTATGACATAGAAATGCTCTGTCCCATAGCAATCAAAATAAGTTGCAACTTGACCAGCAGATAGAAATAATTTTTCATAGTTAATAACCAAGGGAAGCCAAAAGAGGCATGTCCAATGAATACTTTTCATATCACCTTGTTATACCATATACCTTAAGTTAATAGCTAATATCATTTCTTATGGTGGGCAGGATGTCTATGCTGGTCCTTTCCTTCCAGGCAATACTACTTTTTCTCTGAAGGTCACCATTTTCTTATTCTCCAGGAAATGAGAAAACAGTTATAAAAATCTCTCAACCCTAAAGTAGGATGCAGTATAATACTATAATACAAATTTCACTGCTAAAGCCAAAGTATTTAAGTTATAGATGAGAAACAAGTGCTAAAAAATGTTTAGAAGCCTAACTCTGTTCAAGGAAATTCTCCAAAACCAAGAAGACAAATCAAGCTTATCAACCAATGGACAAGACAAGTATTATGACATTAATTGGCTATAATTTTAATTCACTCACATTTAACACCCTGAATGTTAAAAATGGCAAACTTGTTTTCAAATACACTGAAGTCTATATGCCAAGAAGACCAGTCATTCTTGCAAGAACATTAACTGTTTTAAATCATTTTTAAAACATATTGAAGATGTGTATGTATGTGTTATACGTTCTGTTACACGTTTTAAAAATATATTCATCATATATTATATAGAATGTATTATGTGTTGTATATGTCATATATTATGTATAATGTCATAGTTATATGTTAAAAAACACTGACAGTGGATCACACTTGAAATCTATATTACATCTAACCAAAGTCCAAGATTCTCAGCTGGTCTAAGGAGGAAACAAAGGCTGTCAGAATGTTGTAATTTTTATTTCGTCCTTTTCAAGTACAAATCTAATTTTAGAATAATTTTTTTTTTCTTGTCAAAAAGGACTCCAGGCACATTTTATCATCTGTTGTTCACTGATTACTTTCATTCTGAGAAAAGTATTTGAATTGTGGCAACACCATTAGAACAAAACAGGTGAGATAATTATTTGATTAAAATTTGTTGCTTTATTATCAGAAAGGAAGAAACCACATTTCTCTCTTGCATGAACAGATTGAAATGAAAATACTTAGATTAAGTAATTTAAATAAAATTAAACTTCTTAGAATACGAAATTTAATCAACTTAACAGTAATTTTTTTAACTTTATTGGAGTATAATTGCTTTACAACAGTAATTATTATTTTCATCATCAATAAAGAATAACTAGCCATTTCATGGTAAACAATAACTGAAATGCACAAGCTCAAGTATAAAGCTTCTATCAAAAGCTTTATGTTATACACTATTTCCTTTTCCCTAAAAATATGCACTTCCTATTGATACTGAGTCTGAAAGTGAAAGCCAAGGACATTCTTCAGTGTACATTTTCCAACTCATGAAATGTTCATGAGCAAAGACCCTAAGAAATAAGCCATGCAAGCCCCTCTCCCTTACAAGTCCAAAAAGAAATTCATCATAATAGTGGAATTCATGGAAATGATAGTTTTGTTGAAGATATATTGATAAAACAATATTTGTTTTACTTAAACATCTGAAATAATTTAATTAATTCATGCTAGAAAAAAAGAGTAGGAATATTATCATATATTACCAACATGAAGCTACTTGTGGATTAAGGTATTCATCACACAGTATCCGCATCACCTTAGATGTAAAATAGCAGAGGTAGAGACTTTTCATATTTAGAAACTTGGAAATTTTCCTGGCCACACTGTGCCACCTTAACATCATTCTCCTTTAAGGACATGTTTTCTCAAAGTCTTTTCCAATTCTGCTCTGTAGCAGATGTCATCCATGCCCTGCCATGTCCCCTTAGCATTTAATCCTCCCTGCGGGCCAGTGGCTTTATGGAAAACAGCTCCTTTCTCCTTGAGGGCTTCCTTTAGTCATAGGAAGGTGCTTAACCCTCGCATGGATCAGGCCAGAAGTGACAGTTAATGCCTGCAGTTGCAGTCCTCAACAAATAATGTATCAAACTGGTGGAAAAATAACCCAGCTTCTTTATCCTTGGGTTGGAATAACTCTGAGGTGAATTCTACACCAACTCACAGAGATTCCCCAGTGCAACTGAGCCCAAATTGCTCACAGTGGCAACTGCTCATTAATACTCCCTGAATTGGCTTCCTCTCTTTACTGTCTCTCACTCTCTCACACTTCTACCTACGGTTCCTGAGATCACTTCTCAAACTACTTGCTCTCAAGGCCTGGTCTCAGGGTCTGCTGTTGGGGATCCCCAACCTAACACATACTCTTAGACCAAGGAAACAGAGCTTGCTGTCCTGGGCCTCATGCTTTCTAGAACCTTACTCTGAATCTCCTGTCATTGTCTCTCTGCGTATGCAAGGAGGACATGGGCCCACTGGGACAGGCCTATGTTGAGCCCAGCCCCATCCTTATTCCAAATTCATGGGATGTCACAATTCACAATCGAAAGTGCTTTGATCCCATTTCCAGTGCCTGCACAGAACTCTTCCCTATGTCAGTCCCCCTGTTGGAAAATGTACACTGAAGTACTCTAAGAGGTGGCTATTAACGGGAAGATGTCAACCAAGATTAATTATGTGGGCTGAGGTTCCTACAAATTTGTACACAATCCCTCTTACAATACATGCTAGATGTGAAGGAAAAAAGAGAATGGGGTGGGCACATGCCCAGGGCCCAGCTATCCTGTGTTTTCATGTTCTAGTGCAAAACTCTGAGGAGGCCAAGAATTCTAAATTCAACTTTGGTCTTCTAGGTTGGTATAAAGCTTTATTTCTCAAGGTGGAATAATAGACTATATTCTATTTAAAAATTTGTTAGTTTGATTTACCACTTTTAAAATTTAGATATATGGTATATGGGCTTCCCTTTGTACTTTTGACCTGGGCATTACAAATGTCAGGGACAATCTGGACCTGTCCCTTCCATCCTTACTCTACTAGATGTAGCTCACCTGGGGCCTTTTCTCTACAGGTGATCCTAGTAACTATGGGAGTTGCTAGGGTTCTGTAATTAAAGATAACCAAAGATACGTAAATTTACCAGATTATAGTTACTAAAGAAAATAAAGGAACATAAACAGAGAATCTCTCTAATGAAAAAATACTTAATTTTATATAACTTTAGCTACTGGAAGAAGTCAGTGTGACCTACCATTTTTAAAATAACCCATAAAAATGGGCATCCAGCACATATAATCTAACAATCCCACTCCTGGGTATATATCTGGAGAAAACTCTAATTTGATACATGCACCCCAATGTTCATAGCGGCACTACTTACAATAGCCAAGACATGGAAGCAACCTAACTGTCCATCGACAGATGAATGGATAAAGAAGATGTAGTATATGTATACAATGGAATACTACTCAGCCATAAAAAAGAATGAAATAATGCCATTTGCAGCAACATGGATGGACCTAGAGATTATCATACTTAGCGAAGTAAGTCAGAGAAAGACAAATATCATATGATATCACTTATATGTGGAATCTAAAAAAAATGATACAAGTGAACTTATTTACAAAACATAAACAGACTCACAGACATAGAAAACAAACTTCTGGTTACCAAAAGGGAAATGTAGGGGAGGGATAAATTAGGAGTTTGGGATTAGCAGATACAAACTACTATACATAAAACTACTATACATAAAATAAATAAGCAACAAGGTCCTACTGTATAGCACAGGGAATTATATTCAGTATCTTGTAATCTTTTCAATGGAACAGGATAGAAAGCCCAGAGATAAACCCACGCACATATGGTCACGTTATTTTTGATAAAGGAGGCAGGGATGTACAGTGGAGAAAGGAGAGCCTCTTCAATAAGTGGTGCTGGGAAAACTGGACAGGTACATGTAAAAGTATGAGATTAGATCACTCCCTAACACCATACACAAAAATAAGCTCAAAATGGATTAAAGACCTAAATGTAAGGCCAGAAACTATCAAACTCTTAGAGGAAAACATAGGCAGAACACTCTATGACATAAATCACAGCAAGATCCTTTTTGACCCGCCTCCTAGAGAAATGGAAATAAAAACAAAAATAAACAAATGGGACCTAATGAAACTTCAAGGCTTTTGCACAGCAAAGGAAACCATAAACAAGACCAAAAGACAACCCTCAGAATAGGAGAAAATATTTGCAAATGAAGCAACTGACAAAGGATTAATCTCCAAAATTTATAAGCAGCTCATGCAGCTCAATAACAAAAAAACAAACAATCCAATCCAAAAATGGGCGGAAGACCTAAATAGACATTTCTCCAAAGAAGATATACAGACTGCCAACAAATACATGAAAGAATGCTCAACATCATTAATCATTAGAGAAATGCAAATCAAAACTACAATGAGATATCATCTCACACCAGTCAGAATGGCCATCATCAAAAAATCTAGAAACAATTAATGCTGGAGAGGGTGTGGAGAAAAGGGAACACTCTTGCACTGCTGGTGGGAATGTGAGTTGGTACAGCCACTATGGAGAACAGTATGGGGGTTCCTTAAAAAACTACAAATAGAATTACCATATGACCCAGCAATCCCACTACTGGGCATATACCCTGAGAAAACCATAATTCAAAAAGAGTCATGTACCAAAATGTTCATTGCAGCTCTATTTACAATAGCCCGGAGATGGAAACAACCTAAGTGTCCATCATCGGATGAAATGGATAAAGAAGATGTGGCACATATATACAATGGAATATTACTCAGCCATAAAAAGAAATGAAATTGAGCTATTTGTAATGAGATGGATAGACCTAGAGTCTGTCATACAGAGTGAAGTAAGTCACAAAGAGAAAGGCAAATACTGTATGCTAACACATATATATGGTATTTAAGAAAAAAAAATGTCATGAAGAACCTAGGGGTAAGACAGAAATAAAGACACAGACCTACTAGAGAATGGACTTGAGGATATGGGGAGGGGGAAGGGTAAGCTGTGACAAAGTGAGAGAGTGGCATGGACATATATAGACTACCAAACGTAAAATAGATAGCTAGTGGGAAGCAGCTGCATAGCACAGGGAGATCAGCTTGGTGGTTTGTGACCACCTTGAGGGGTGGGATAGGGAGGGTGGGAGGGAGGGAGACGCAAGAGGGAAGAGATATGGGAACATATGTATATGTATAACTGATTCACTTTGTTATAAAGCAGAAACTAACACACCATTGTAAAGCAATTATACTCCAATAAAGATGTAAAAAAAAAGAATATATAAAATATATATATATAAAACTAATCACTTTGCTGTACACCTGAAACTAACACAACATTGTAAATCAACTATACTTCAATATAAAAAAAAAATTCAGTAAGAGAAAGAGCTTGGATTGAGGGCTGTCCATGGGTCACAGGGTTTCCAGGCATTCTCTCTATATAGAACATGCCTTTGTATTTCATGATTTTTTCCTGAAGCATGTATTGACGTTGTCAGGACATCCTAAATTTCCTATATTCAGTCTTTTCCAACAAATTGCAAAATTTTGCTGTTAAAAAAAATGTGCAATTTCAGATCCTAGAATACGTCATGGTTGGGACAATAAATCAATACTGCTGTTTTGGTCAGCTAAAACAGCATAACAAACTCTCCAAAACTTAGTGGTTAAAAAAAAAAAACAACACACCGTTTATTTGTTCATGATTCTGTGGCCTAACCTCATTTGGGAAAGCTTACCTGCTTCATGTGGTATTGGCTGGGCTCACTCATGCATTAGGACCTCAACTGGGAATTCTGTCCATGAGCTCTCTAACCTTCTATGAGATGAGCCCAACATTTTTCATACAGTACAGAAGAATGACCAGTAGCAAAAGAATGAGAGCCTTGTGCACAAATGGTTATCATATATCTCCTTCTTTCGAATTCCTTAACAATCCATTGGCCAAAGCAAGTCACATGGCCAAGACCAGGGAGCTGAGACCACATATAACATGTGTACAGGCAGATAGGATCCACCTGGGCTTTTACTGAAACAATCTACCATATCTTAACTCCAAAGCAAGATACATGCATTAAACTGGTGAGGTGAAAGATGCAATCAACTAACAGTTAAAAGCTCTGTTTTCTAGTTTTAGTTCCTCTTCTACATTGTGTGATCTTGGGCAAACAACTTAGAGGTCTTTTTTCAGAATTCAAGTTCTTAATCTGTTTAAATTAAGGAGTGAGATTTGCTCAGTAGCTTTCAAACATTTTATTTTTTGGCTTGGTGGGGCGGGGCGGGGTGGGGAATGTATCTGAACAATACCTAAGACAGAATCTCAGTATATAAAACAAATTAACCTAGAGTCAATCTGGTTGAAGTAAGACACTAGAAGCTCTGATTCACTTCCACAGCCTCCCTATAGACAAACCAAAGCACTTCAGAAGAATGTTACAGCTCTAAAGAATATAATTTCATTAACTGATCTCTTAGGTTTCTTTCTGCTTTAACATTCCATGATTATATGAAAGTACATCAGAAAAGTGGAAGAGACTAAGTAATACAGTAAATTGGTCATTATCTTCTATAGTTAATTATATAAGGATATTACTAGCAAACAATAGTGAGAAATCCTTAACTCAGAAAATGAGGTATCGGGAGAATGAATAAATTTATGATATGAATTCATTTATAAAATGAACTTATAATAAACAGATATTTGTTATAAATTAATGTATGAGTAATTATACTTTCAAATCATGTTTTGGCCTATTTGCTAATCCCACTTCCATCTACTACTGGAAAGATTTAGCGTAGGTTTTTTTCCCATTACACAAGTAAAGGACCAAATCACTTGCCAGTTGGAATTTTACCCATTTTAGTTACTTTATTATGTTCTTTTCGGCACATGAGCATCTACCTCACAAATACTCTGGCAAAGTAAGTGATAGATTCATTGTGTGCTAACAAGTTCTCATTACTGAGTTTACTCATTTAATATCAAAATCATGAAGTGTGCCAAAAGACTTCATATAAAAAAGAAAAAAGTTCAGCAATTGCAATTTAAGAGTGTGCTTGATTTATTTTGTAAAATGTTTTCATTAGCATCATCCACTCAGGTAAAACCATTTTCTGAAATGGTTCACTGCTTAAATTGTCAAATTTAGTATACTATTCAATAAAATAACAATAATTTAAAATGATAGAAACCCATACTAATTACTGACAAATTCAAGTTTTGAAATATTGGTTAAAATGGGTCTTATCACTTCAAAAGAGGCTGGCTGAATTACTTTTGCTTTTCTATCACCAGGAAGATCTAAAATAATATTTAAAGGTCAAAAGAAAGAAATAGGAAGAGAGAGGGAAAGGGGAAAAGGAAAAAAAAGAAGGGGGCTTCCCTGGTGGTGCAGTGGTTGAGAGTCCTCCTGCCGATGCAGGGGACACAGGTTCGTGCCCTGGTCCGGGAAGATCCCACATGCCACGGAGCGGCTGGGCCCGTGAGCCATGGCCGCTGAGCCTGCCCGTCCGGAGCCTGTGCTCCGCAACGGGAGAGGCCACAACAGTGAGAGGCCCGCGTATCGCAAAAAAAAAAAAAAAAAAAAAAGAAGAAGAAGAAGAAAGGAAGATGGAAGGAGGACAAAACTAAAGGAAAAAGGGAAGTTGGAATTGAGGAAGGAAAAAGAATGTTTGGGGGATGCTAAGAGAATGGCATGTGACCTTTCCTAACCAACTCCAAATGGTTGAGAGCATCAGACTTGTTGCCCCATGAAGTTTCTAAGTATCTGCAAGCAGAAAAGACTGGTATGCAGTTCCCTGTCAGATTTTGCTGAAAGGCAATACCTATACATCCCCCCAGGTGCTCTAAAGCACAGGAAAAAGACCAGAGAGGGATATCAAAGTGCTATAATAAGCAAATGGCAAGAACTGCCAATTATTTCCAGCACAGTCAAGCTAGGTTTAATAGGTACAGGAATACCTAATCTTGTTAATTGCGTTGGTCAAGACTAGTAGGGCCTTACTAATGTTCTGTTGGCTTGATGTATCAATTATTGAGAGATGTGTAATAAAATCTCCTGCTCTGTGGATTTGTTCATTTTTCTTCCATATTTGCCAATTTTTGCTTTGTACATTTTGAGATTATGTGATTAGGTGGAAATAAGTTCAAAATTTCTCTCTACATTCAAGTATTCCTTTTTAAATTAACACATTTATTTGCCTTAAAGTCCACTTATTCTTTTTTTGTTGGCAGCACTGCATGGCTTATGGGATCTTAATTCCCTGACCAGGGATCGAACCCGGGCCTGGCAGTGAAAGTGCTGAGTCCTAGCCACTGGACCACCAGGGGATTCTCTAAAGTCTACTTATTCTATATTTATGCCAGCTATTTTTTGATTAGCTAATACCTGGCATAAGTTTTTGGATATTTTACCAGGTAATTTTGTAAACGGCATAAAGCTGTATTTCACCTTCCATTGTGAAAATATCAACTTTTATATTTATCATGACTAATGACATATTTATGTTTAATATCTCATTTTGTGATTATTTTATTAATTACAGCTCTTTGATTCCAAGTTTTTCTTCTGAATTCAATTTCCTTCATCCGTAAGTAGATCCTTTGTTCTTTTAGCAACTATTTGTGAGTTTTAAATTGTCCTAATTTCACTGTTGAATTGAAAATAATTTTATTTCAATCTTACTCTTGAGTGATAGTTTATTGGGATTTAAAATTCTAGGCTGACAGTTAATTTGCTTCAGCACTACAATACCATTGTCTTCTGGATTCTATTTTTCCTATTGGTAATTCTGCCTTCAGTATAATTTTTGTTCCTTTGAAACTAGTATGTCTTTTTCTCTTGTTGCTTTTCAGAATTTATCTTGTTTTTGCCATTCAACTGTTTCACGATAAACTATGAATTTAGGTGTCACTCTGTTAAATTCTAGCATTTAAAAAACTATTCTGTCTTTTCTTTTTCATTTGCTTCTATAAATAGGAGAGGGTTATCTTTCCTAAGTGGTCACCTGTACAGGGTCTCACTCGCCTTTCATTCTGCAGCGATCTCTTAGATCTAAATGTGGAGGTAGCTCAATGCATACCCTTGGGTCAATTTCCTGTATCAAACAAGCATATGTCTGTTAGATGTAGGGGGGATATTTCTTATATCCACTGGCAGGTTTCAAATCACCTAAGGGAAAATTTACATCTTAGAAAATTTCATGAACTTCCTGTCACTGGATAAACTCTAATCCCACCAACAACATGAACCAAAAATCACTTGGACTCTTCCAATCTCTGTTACCAACACCAGATCTACATGCTAGATTCTATACATCCTTATGATAGAATGATGTTCTTCCACATTTTCCTCATACAGTTACAGTCATTTTAAGTTCAGGGGGTTTGTTTTCTTAAAAGAGGTGCAAACAAAGAAGTGTTAATAGAGGATCACCTTGGAGAGTATTTCACCTATATTCATTCATTAGAAAAATATTTTAAAACACCTACTATGTACCAGGAGATATGCAATTAGGAGGCAGCTTCCTAGTTTTCTGGTATGTTGCAGAAAATAAATTTCTGAGGAAAAGGCAGAGATCATGGGACTGAACTGTTTTCTTTTTATACCTAAATTATGTTTTAATTAAGCATGAGCCTATGGAGGTTATTAAATGTGTTTTTCAATCAGGCCACATCCTTTCAGTGACTACTGGGAATTCCTCATAGGATTTATGCAAATGAATAGCTGTTATCTTTACTTTACATTGATATTGCATTTCTGAATTTCTGTATGTCTTCAGGGATCATTTAACGGAAAATTAGGAGAGAGCCTATCATGGAATTGTAGCTTGCCGGTATTTAAACTAGGAAGTTGTCTTTTTCATATAACTTTTCTCAGAAGACAAAATTTCCAACAGAAAAGAACTAAAATAAGATTTCACTTTATGGGCTTCCCTGGTGGCGCAGTGGTTGGGAATCTGCCTGCCAATGCAGGGGACATGGGTTTGAGCCCTGGTCTGGGAAGATCCCACATGCCGCGGAGCAACTAAGCCCGTGAGCCACAACTACTGAGCCTGCGCGTCTGGAGCCTGTGCTCCGCGACGGGAGAGGCCGCGACAGTGAGAGGCCCGTGCACCATGATGAAGAGTGGCCCCCGCTCACCGCAACTGGAGAAAGCCCTCGCACAGAAACGAAGACCCAACACAGCCCAAAATAAATAAATAAATAAATTTAAGATTTCCCTTTCTAATTAACCCCTCCATGGGGATGGAAGCAAGAGATTGCAGACAGCAAATTAACTTTGTGTTTTGCATTTTTAATTCTGAATACCATAAACTTTCTCTAATTGTCTTGTATTAAATATAAAATGTTTTGAACAGAGTTGAGTTTTAAATAGATTGATTTACTAAGTGTGTAAATTAGTCTGAATGAACTGTTAGGAAGCCAATAAAAAGCACATTCTCTAGGACTTAGACCAGGGGAAAAGGTTATACAATTTTTGATTAAATGTCTCCCTAAACGTACTATTGCACAGCATGTATTCACTATTGAACACCAAATAGGAAGAATAAGACACTGCTTAAAGTTCACATTTTTTTTTTTACTTGCAGGCTTTATGTCCACAGCTATAAAACAATAAAAGCCAAAGTAAGACATTTATCAAACTGAAAATATCTTATATTAAAACTATAAGGATAAAGAATACACACTCATGGATATTATAATTATTTTGACTTGGTTATGCAAATTATTTGATTTAAAGTATATTTTCGTTGATAACATAGGACACAATCATATCTCATTACTGCATGGTGCAGAGTAAAAAGAAAGAAGCTGGAGCTGGCAAAAACCCAAGCGTTAGGACAGGACATGTATAGGCAACTCAACAAGCTGTAAACTCTGACTATGGGAGGACAGGTATAGGAAGGTAGCCAGATAAGAAAGTCATTTTAGTCAAACAATAGTTATGACTCGGATTTTCAAAAGTAGGAAGTGAAATTATAATCACGTAAGTGGTCCAGAGAAAAGGGGAGCTAGGTCAGGCTGATGTCAGAGGCCAGTCTGCAGTCAAGAAAGACCCAGGATCCCAAGTTCAGGGGCAAGATTCTTGTCTGAGGGGCTTTGGGCTGTCAGAACAAGGGTGGATGGCAGGAAAAGTGTACCAGTACCCAGGGAAGGAGTCTGGAAACAACACACCTGGATTTTAAGAAATAAAGTAGAAACCTATGCCTGGGTAGTGGAACACACCAGAAAGAGAGAGATCCATCACAAGGATGACAGCATATGAATGCGGAGCCAGGGTTGCCAGATTTAATGTCAGAATGGAACCGAGAGGGACCCTATGGGGACTTCCCAGGACAGACACCCCCCCCAGCCCCCACCATGTCCTCCACCTGCCTCTTGTTTGTAGAAAAGCTTTAGTTTCCCAGGCCTGCCCTGAGTCACAAAAGGTTGGCTCAAGAATTAATGATTGAAAGTATGTGGACATATAGTAACAACAAAAAAAAACAGCAGTTAGGCCAGGAGAACTGGTAACAATTTAAATGATAAATCGGTCATATAACGGTCACAAAATCTTTAGTTCCTCCCTAAAGGACAAAGATTACAGTCTGATGCACATTCCTGAGTTGTTTTGCAGATACTAAAACCTCCACCAGATGGAAGAAGTTAACTGCATGATGACTATGAGCACATAGTCCCCAGACCAGCTGGAGCCTGAGGATTGATGACATTAATCCCTGTGACACTGCCCTGGTTACCTCACCATCAACCAATCAGAGAAGTGTGCACAAGCTGATCGTGTACCATGTGACTCTCTCCCTCACCTTGCCTTTAAGACCCCTTCCCTGAAACCCATCAGAGAGTTTGGGTCTTTTGAGCATGAGTTGCCTGGACTCCTTGCTTGGCACCTGCAATAAATGCTGCATTTCCTTCACCACAACCTGCTGTCAGTAGATTGGCTTTACTGTGCTGGTGAACGGACTCAAGTTCAGCTCAGTAACAGAAATATTACTCATGAGACAACGTGGATGACACTGGAGACTGGGGTGGGGGTGGGAGGGTCAGCACAGATGAGCCCCTAGGTGCTGGGTGTGAGAAGAGATTTGGCTCAGGGCCCGTGATTGAACCATGTCAGCAGAGATGGTAGGGGAAAGGGAAGGAAATTGGACAGTGTCTTTCTTGAAAGCTGCAGACAGTTTATCTAGTGGAATTCTCTAAAATATTAATAGTAAGATAACATTGGTATAATGGGTACATTTTATGTGCTTCCTGAGATTCCCTTGGTTCCACCACCTCCAGCAACTTCAACCACTTGTCCCACCTCCGTGTTCCTCTGCCTGAGGATGACCTGTAACTTCCTCTAGAACTAATGAAGTCAACCCCTTGGCTGCTGCTCTACACACAGGTAGATCAGTCCCAATCTCGGAATTTTGGGCTCCTCTTGCCATGATAGGGCATAGAACCTGGCATTCCATGGGGCCAGGGAATGCCACCTTGAAGCCTAGGACCCTTAACACCCATGGAGTAAAATCTGGCAAACAAGAGCAGGAGACAGGAGATATTCCTTTCCTTCCTCTCTCACACTGACTGCTCAGGGGCACTTTCTTTTCACATAGCTTTTCAAAAGTGACACTTGCTGAGCGACCTGTTGCATCTCATCCTAGAGGTAAGTAGTGGACACTAAGGTATTAGCCATGTGGCATTCATTGCTTCCCATTCTTCCCTTCCTTGTTTCTCTTTTTTCTCACACGCACTACCCTGAGTCTGCACAGTAGGGGAGCAGAATTTTACCACCTTAAAATATGTCTCTTTAGCATATTAATTGTTTTAAGTTGGTTATTTTCTGAGACACAGCAGATCTGCTAAGGGCTCTGAAAACCAAGTAAGAATTGCCCTTTTGTAAGAAACATTTACATTGTAAGGGAAATCTCCGTTTGAAAGGGTGTCTCCCTCTATGTATCTGGAAGAGAAGGATGACCAAATCTCTAGAAACTCTTTTATCAATGGAAAAGGCAATGACTTAAGTCTGCATCATAGTCACCCTTGCTTACTGTGTTTTTCCAGGTCACCTCACGCAACTGACTCTCCCCACCCTCAATACCCTCTTATGTCTTTAGCTGAGGATGGTATTTAAGGGGAGGGCTTCGGCCATTTTGGTGGGTTACTCGGTTTTCCTGGGTTTCTCCCATGTCTACATGTTATCAAACTTTGATTTTCTCCTGTTAATCTGTCTCATGGTAATTTAATGCTTAGACCAGCCAGAAGAACCTAGAAGAGTAAAAGAAAATTTCTTACTCCCAGATAGCACCATACAAGTAAAGCATCAGTATTTAATTCTTGCCTCAGACTTCATTTTCTAGGGGACTCAAACTAAGACAATTACTAACCTAAGAAGAAAGAGCAATGTGACTATTTTATATAGCATAGCACAATGGAAACAGCAATAGACAAAGACTTAGTAGACTTAAGTGCTTACTCAGGAGACCTGATGTGACCATCTTACATGGCCTCCTGAAGGACTTAAACGTTTTGAGTCTGACTTTCTCCACTTGTAAAGTGGTAGCATTATGCTGTGGAGCAGTGGTTTCCCAATTCTAACATGCGGATTAACAATGACAGTGATCTGGAGGGAAACTTTTAAAATACAAATTCCTATACCTTTTCCAACCTAGGATTGATTCAGTAGGTCTAGATTTGGGCCTGAAATCTGTATTTTTTAAAAGCTACCCAGGAGCCACTGGTGTACAACCAGGGTTGGCAACTACTGGCAATGTGGAAAGAGCACAGGCTTTGGATTCTGCATTTCTCAAATCACTTTCATTTATAAGTGTCAGAAACCCACCCAAAACTAGCAGGAGCCACAGAGGTAATTTACTGACTCAGTAACTGGCATGTACAGATGGAATGGCCACTTTAACAATGAGAGCATCCAGGGACACACCTGAGCTCATGAGATATCATCTTTCTTTCTCAGCCTTTTGACTTTGCTTTCCTCTGTGCTGACCTCATTCTTGTAGACTCTCCCAACTTATCCTACCAAAAACTGGAAAAAAAGTGCCATTCCTTTCTCAAAGTTCCAGCAAAAGTCCCAGGTTTGCCTCTCCCTGAATCAAATATGGTCAACTCAAGCCCTAAAACCATTTCTGTAACCAGGTGAATAAACACTCCAGTGACCAGAAAGCTAAGAAGAGATGTAAGCAGATGGGGTAGAGGGTCTCCAGAGAAAAAGAAGCAGGCATGGCTTTCTTGACATAAGAGAAGCCATTTTTGGCCTAAGCCATTTTGTGATGTAAGCCTGGCCACAATGCTTACCCTTGAACAGGTCTCCGTAATTAATTTTCTTAAGGGAAGTGAGGGAATGCAGGAACAAAGGAAAAGCAGTCAGGAAACAATAGTTCAGTGATCAGAGTTCTAGTTCCTCCTCAAGGGATATACATAACAACATAACAATATGATACATATCTTTGAGTTCCCAGGTAGAGGATGGAATAATGAGGTTGACCTTTTCTTTTTTTTTTCAAAATGATCACAACACTGTATTTGAAAGGAAAGAATCACAGATAAAAGCTTTGTGAAAATTAAAAACAAAACACACTGAAATCACCATGGTTGTCTCCCTGAGGGAGGAAGGGGGGCGGGGGGGTCCGTGGACAGCCAGATTTACTTTTTCTGACGTGACCAGTTTTCACAGCAAGTGACCACACCACGTGGGAAGGAAGAGGACACTTCATTGGCAGAAGAGGAATTTTTAAAGTCAGGAAGAGCTTAATTGAATAAGAATAAAAACTGTTGAAAAGGCATTTCTCTTTGGCATGGGTGGGCTGCCAAAGGAGTGTTTATTGACAGCATCACTGAAGCCTGCCAGGTTGGCCCCCTCTATGGGTACATGGAGATCACTGCAAGAGCCCGGAAATCCAGCTGGCCCCTCTGGCTGGCGAAGTGTGGACTAGTGTCCTTTAAGACAGATGTTGACCTTTTCTGACTTCAGTCAACTAAAGCTTGGACTTTGTCAATCTTTGCCCAGATTTTATGCTGAATTCTCCTCTGCTCAAGCCCCTTCATGAATACGCATGTACCCTTAGCTTAAAACTTCCCCCAATGTTGATGTTCAGGGAGACACTTCTTTGGGAAAGATCCCTGGTGTTTTCCTTACTTGCTGAAAGTAATAAATCCTTCCTTCTCCCATCTTTGGCTTGGCTGTGTCTTTTGACTCAACACCCACCAAGAGGTGAACACAGTTTTTGGGTAACAGAGAAGCATTTATCACTTTGAATTGCATATTATGGTTATTATGTGCCCACTGCGGTCATTTACACTAGTCTATAAGCTTCCTGAGGATAAGAACTTAGATTTCTTCATCATTTGAATCCCTTGAAAACAAATCCAAATGAATGAATGAAACTCTTTTTAATTTCAATAAAATAAAATGAAATTTCTAACAAAAATAAGTTTTTTAAAGTAACGAAACGTGAAGAATGGAAGAGGTACAAATACTACAATTAAATGAGAAATTTTTAGGACAAATAATTAAGTGAAATGGAACACAGATTAGATATGAATATAGGTACAGATTATTGATTAAATTATTTTTATAAGTGAGATAACATGTAGTATGCCAAGTCAATCCATGTTGTCAATCCTCCACAGAAATTCTTTCCTAACTTTTTCAGTAAGCATTTCCAGTTCTTTCTTTCCTATTATCTTAAGATTTGTTGGAATCGCATAATTGTAGCTCACATATTTTGGTAAAAATTTATATATTATCATATAACATTCATCTCAAAAATCACAGTATTAACTCCAAGTCTAAAACCATTTTTTCTGAGAAACACCAAGGTTGATGGCTAGAAATAAAATGAAAAGAACAACATGATGTTTGTAAAAGGGAGTTCATACAGAAGGGAGAAACTCAGTGTCCCCACAGGTGAGGCAAAGAAATGAAATGGAAAAGAGTAACCTTGAAATGGAAAGAGATGGGAGTGATCATTCTCAGCAGCTCAATCATTTATCCACCATTGAGGCCAGATAACAAAAGCACATGACCAATTTTCTGTCTCAGCCAAGGAATGGGTGAGCAGTGACATTAAACACCCTTGTGAATTGAGGACAATACTTTGATCAATGGGACTGACCCCTGCAACCTGAAGCATGATTAGGGAATGGGAACAGAGGATTGTCACTGCCCTTGAATATATTCTCCAAAGGTAATGCATGTCATTGACTCAGATTAGAATAAAAAGCATGACAGAAAGCAGAGTAATCACTAAAATATAAGTATCAATGGTCAGACTTTGAAATGTGTAGATAAGGTGCTCATGGTTTTACCTTTTAAGTAACTACTCACCTACCAACTGCTGAAACTAACATCACCCCCTCTTCCACTGCATCACCAGACGCCCCTTTTCCTAATGTTAGATCCAAATACGCTTCAACATGAAGTCTAATGGTTAGGTGCACCTGGGGAAGCCCTTCACCTCCCAGAGGTGGTCAAGAGGCACCTCTCTGAGGAAAGACAGCATTATGATTTCCTTCCACAAGAACTATCATGACAGTATCTGTCATGATACTTATTAAAACACGAAAGACAAAGATCAAAATGTTTGAAGCATAAAAGACAAATAAAGTCTCTAAGATTCTATGTTTAGTGGTAAAATCCAGAAACTTACTAAACGTAGGAATGGTAAATTATCATAGACACAATGCTTAAAAGAAACTGACTTCATATACCTTCTTTGCACTTTATGATACCCATGTGTATATTACAATGGAATGTGCCACTAGCTAGCATCCTGTGCATTCAACTGAATATACAATCACCCACAAACTTAAAAACAAAATTCTGGTTCAGCCACTATTTTTCTACTGACTTTTATTTTTAAAAAATGAAAAAAAGTTTTACACTCTGTTCACCAAAAAATAAAATGATATAGCAGTGACAAGCAAAATCAGAAGATTTTCCAAACTATGTTAATACAGTTAACCTACCTAACTACTTTTCTGATTGCTAAATGTCACTATACTAAAGTCTTGTGCATGAAATTTAATACACCTTAATTAAAATCCCTTTTGAATCACCATGCATGAAAATATAAAATGGACTTCACAAAAAATTGCACCTTCATTTTGTTTTTCTGAAAAATAAAGAGTGACTATTGCACCAGAACCTTCAAGCATTACATGAAAAGTTGATCAAATAGGGGAAGAAGACCATGCAGTTATTTTCAATCAGATATTATGTGGTAAAAACAACTGATTTAAAATATAAATGGCTGAGACTTATGAACAGAGCTGATAATTATACACATATAATAGGTCAACCTAGCCACTAATAATTGGTAGACCATTTAAAATTGAAAACCAGAGGCAATACCCTTTTTATTAAAACAATATTACTACCATTGTAAAGCAATTATACTCCAATAAAGATGTTAAAAAAAAAAACAATGTTATTGAAGTAAAAATTTGGGTTAAGTTCTCATGTGGCTCATCATATTTCTCTATGCTACAACCACTTTCAGTATATCTAACTGGCTAATTATCCAAAAAAGTAATACCCTCAGTCAAAAAGATGGAATGAAAGAATGAGTCACAGAAGAGCAGGAACCAATACTGAAAGTGCCATTCAAAACATATGTCCCAAGGATGGCAAACACTAGGGACAACTTTTCGTATCAAATTTCTAGAAGACAAGAATGCTCTCTATTGTGTTCACTGCTATATCTCTGTTGCCTGAACACTGCTTACACACAGCAGGCTCTCAATAAATATTTGTTGAATAAAGTATCACATCATTTAGCATCTTTGTTCAAAGAAGGTGAAGACTTATGTTCAAAAGTGAATTTGTGGGCTTCCCTGGTGGTGCAGTGGTTGAGAGTCTGCCTGCCAATGCAGGGAACACGGGTTCGTGCCCTGGTCCGGGAAGATCCCACATGCCGCGGGGCGGCTGGGCCCGTGAGCCATGGCCACTGAGCCTGCGCGTCCGGAGCCTGTGCTCCGCAACGGGAGAGGCCACAACAGTGAGAGGCCCACGTACCGCAAAAACAACAACGACAACAACAACAACAACAAAAAGAGTGAATTTGTAATAGGGAAGAAACTTGGTATTCTATTACAAGTTAATCACTAAAGGTATTATACCTATAAGCTTAAATTACACATAATGGCCCATCTCTGGGAACCCTGCATCCCATGTAATGAGTGTTAAGTTAAAATACCTTTGTTTGGCTCACAGGAAACATCCTGACCAGGCCCACCTGTGAATAACTGCAGGAAGGAAGAAATTAATGCATTCCCTCCTTAGGCTGACCAGAACCAGGATATGTTTGACGTTACTCCCTCCTCTTTCAGTATAAAAGAAGTCTAAATTCTAACTCAGGCAAGATGGTTCTTTGGAACACTAGTCCACCATCTTCTCAGTGTGCTGGCTTTCTGAATAAAGTTGCTATTCCTTTCCCCAACAACTTGTCTCTTGATTTACTGGCCTGTTGAGGGGACAGCAGCATGAGCTTGGACTTGGTAACAAATTCTGTCACTAACTACTTGATTCTAGTTAAATTGTTGAACCTCTCTGTGTTTTAATTTCCTCATCTATAAATGTGGAGGCTGGAGCAAATCAGTGGCTTAAAACCTGTATTCACCAGAACCCCAGCCTTATGAGAATCTGCTTCATGAACCACTACTGGGGATACAATAGGAGGCAGGGAAGGACAAGCAAACAGAGCTCTGGAGCATCTTCTCTAGTTTTGAACAGAGAAGCTTTCCATTTATCTAACTTATATATTGCGTGGATCATAATATTTCAACCTGCCTTTCAAAATATCTATTATTATTCTTTTTCTTTTTTAATAAATTTATTTATTTATGGCTGAGTTGGGTCTTCGTTGCCGCGCACGGGCTTTCTCTAGCTGCAGCGAGCGGGGGCTACTCTTTGTTGCAGTGCACGGGCTTCTCATTGCGGTGGATTCTCTTGTTGCGGAGCACGGGCTCTAGGCACACAGGCTTCAGTAGTTGTGGCTCGTGGGCTCAGTAGTTGTGGCTCATGGGCTCTAGAGTGCAGGCTCAGTAGTTGTGGCACACGGGCTTAGTTGCTCCGCGGCATGTGGGATCTTCCTGGACCAGGGCTTGAACCCGTGTCCCCTGTATTGGCAGGTGGATTTTTAACAATGGCACCACCAGGGAAGTCCCTCTATTATTATTCTTAATACACTCTTAATCAATGAGTCAAGAAGAAACCGGGGAAATTAGAAAATATTTTAAAATTAATGAAAATGGAGATAGAACATACAAAAACATCGGATTCAGCTAAAGCAGTGCTTAAGGGAAATTTACAGCTGTAAATGACTATTACAAAAAGAAGAATGATCTAAAATCTAAGCCTAACCCTCCACCTTAAGATACTGGAAAAGGAAGAACAACCTAAGCTTTAAAAAAGTAGAATGAAAAAAAATAATAAAGATTAAAGGAGAAATTAATGTAATAGAGAAGATAAAACAATGGAGAAAAATCACTGAAACTATAAGATAGTTCTTTGTAAAGATAAACAAAATTGACAAACCTTTAGCTAAATGGACCAAAAAAGAGAAAATATTCAAATTATTAGAATCAGAAATGAAAGTGGGGGCATTAATTCTGTTTTACAGAAAAAAAATGGAATGTAAGAGAATGCTATAAATAACTGTATGCCAAAAATTAGATAACTTAAATGACACAAACTAGGAATAGCTGGAAAGTTCCTCTGTCTCATAAAGGGCCTCTATGAAAAACCTACAGCTATCATGAGAATTTAAAGACTGGATTCTTTCTTCTTAAGCTCAGAAAGAAGACAAGGATGTCCCCTCTTATCACCTACATTTAACATACTGGGCATATTAACCAGATCAATTAGGCAAGGAAATTAAAAGAATTCATTTTAGAAGGGGAGATGTAAGACCATCTCTATATGCATATGACATTATCTTATACATAGAAAATCCTCAGGAATCCAGTAAAACATATTAGAATAAAAAATCAGGTCAACAAGGTCACATGATATAATTTCAATATATAAAAATCAACTGTATTTCTATATATCTGCAATGAATAATCCAAAAATGAAATTAAGAAAACAATTCCATTTACAATGTTATGAAAAGGAATTAAATACTTAGGATGATATTTAACAAAAGGAATACAAAATTTCCACTCTTAAAACTACAAAAAAACTAAGGAGTACCTAAAGAAATGGAAAGATATTGCATGGTCATGCATCAGAAGACAATATTAAGATGATAATCCTTCCCAAATTGATCTACAAATTCAATGCAATACCTATCAGAATGCCAGAAACTTGTTTGTAGAAACTGACAAGCTGATTCTAAAATCCATATGGAAATGTGAGGATCCCACAACAGCCAAAACAGTATGGTTCAAAAAGAACAATGCAGCAGGACTCACAGTTTCTGATTTCAAAATTTACTACAAAGCAATAGTATTAAGAAAAGTGTGGTACTGGCATAAAGATAGACCTACAAATCTATGGGATAAAACAGGATTCAGGAATAAACAATGTATCTATAGCCAACTGATTTTCAACAAGGGTGCCAAGATCATTTAATGCCAAAAGAACAGTGTTTTCAACAAATGGTGACAAGCCCACTGGATAGCCACATGAAAAGAATGAAGTTAGACATTACATCAAACACTATACAAATATTAACAAAAGTAGATCAAAGAACTAAATCAGGAACTAAAGCTGTAAAATTCTTAGAAGCAACAGAGGACTAAATCTTCATGACCTCAAATTTGGCAGTGGATTCTTAGATATGACATCAAAAGCAAGAACAATAGGAACAACTAAACAAGATAAACTGGACTTCATCAAAATTAAAAACTTTGTGCTTCAGAGAATACTATCAAGAGAATGAAAAGACAACCAAAAGAATGGGATAAAATATTTGAAAATCATATATCTGATAAGGTATTGTATCTAGAATACATGGAACATTTACAACTCAATAATAAAACGGCAACTCAAAGATAGGCAAAGGATCTCACTAGACATTTATACAAATAAAATATATAAGTGGCTAATAAGCACATGGAAAGATGGTCAACATCATTAGACACCAAGGAAATGCAAACCAAAATCACATGAGATATCATTTCCACCCACAAGGACTGCAACAATAAAAAAGTCAGACGATAGCAAGTGTTACTGTTGATGTGGAGATATTTGAACCCTCATACACTGCTGGTGTAATGTAAAAATGGAACTGCCACTTTGGAAAACAGTCTGGCAGTTCCTCAGATGTTTAAACATAGAGTTACCATATGATTCAACAATTCCACTCCCAGCTATGGATGTGTGCATGTGTGTGTGTGTATGTGTGTGTGTATATGTATATGTATATGTATTACACCCAAGAGAAATGAAAACATCTGCACCCAAAAACGTGTACACTAATGTTTATGGCAACATTATTCATGGTAGCTAAAAGGTAGAAACAACCCAAATGCCCATCAAATGACGAATGGATAAACAAAATATGGTATAGTCATACAATGCAATATTGTTTGGTCATTAAAAGGAATGAAGTTCTGATACATGATAAAACATGGATGAACTATAGAAACATTATGCTAAGTGAAAGAAGCCAGTCACAAAAATACCTCATATTATATGATGCTGTTTATATGAAATCTCCAGAATACCAAATCTATATATAGATAAAGTAAATTAACGATTGCTTAGGGCTAGCGGGAGGGATGAATGATAACAGGTTGATAGCTAAAGGTTACTGTGTTTCTTTTTGAGGTCATATAAATGTTCTAAAATTGAATGTGGCAATGGTAACATGTATCTATGAATATACTAAAAACCACTGAATTATATACTTTAAGTTGGTAAATTACACAGTATGTGAATGGTATCTCAATAAAGCTGCTAGAAATGGAATACCTAAATAAATAGGAGAATAAAGTTTTGAGAATGAATATAGGTGAATATCCTCTTAGTTTTCACTTGATGTAAATTCAAGTGACAGGTATTAACTTATATGACTATACTTGCAAGTATTCTCAGAAGCTAGACTATAACAGAACCTATTATATTCATAATTAAATATAAATTTAAAGACCAATAACAGAGCTGTGTGTCCCTTGCCTTTCTTGAGAGATTTCGATGTAGTATATGGATTACAAATTTCCTTCCAAAATCTATTCCCATTCTTTTATACACTGTAATCGAACTTGATGGCTTACTATTGTGGTGATCCTCTTTGGAAAATGCAGAGGATTTGAATTATATTTCTAAGTGAATTAAAGTAATTTTATTTCAAAAAGCCTTTGCAAATTTGAAAACAGTTTTTGCCAAAACCAAATGTAATATAATAATAATACAAGTTTAACTCAAGATATGTTGATGAAAATTAATTAAAGCACACTTTTGAAATTAGGTGCCCACTGGCAATGCTGACAATATAGTAGTAGATTGTTTCAATTAAGTTTAATCACTAAAACTAACATTTTAAATGAAATTTATTTTTTATTCTATTTGAAATACATTTGCAGTTATTTGATATAATGCAGATGTAGGGTTTATTTTTCAAAGAATACTTAATAAATTTTAAGCAGGAATTTAGGTTCATTCTATTGCAACAATTTTACAGTCTTTTTCATACTGAAGGATAATTTAGGCATTACAATAATGCATTTAATCTTTGTAAAATGGGTAGAACTACCTATAGTGTTAGTTATTACTAGCAAATGTTTACTACATGTTTATGATCACTTTACATGATCATTGTCATGGAAGGATTTAGTGGATATTTGTCACCTATTTGACTGCTAATTATTAGTAAATATTAGAAAATTAGGAAAACTGGAATTAGATGGGGGGAAGGAAAGAAGGAAAACACTGTTCCTACAATATGCATTTCCAATATGTCTGCCATGTATCCCTTGGGAGAGAAGAAGAAACTGGGTCAATAGCACAAAGTGCTAGAAACTGAAGTGATAATCTTTAGTAATGAGGGTTTGAGCTCTGGTTAAGGTGATCAGCAAAATCAGCCCAGAGCATTTTGTTTGAGTGCCCTTGAACAGAGTTTTCATGGGTGGCACAGAACACACAGGACCTTCGACATTGGGGAGCTGACTCAGATAAGTGCTCCTGGATCCACTGGAGTTTTCTTGCTTACCTGTATCTATTTAAGGTCCGTGGAACTCTTCCTGTTCATAAATTTCAACACCCCCAGAACCACAAGTAGATGAAATTTTAAGTCAATATCTACAACCAGGGAAAAGTCCAGATTTTCTGCAGCCTGAGGCTTTCACAATTTAGGGGGCCTTCTTCAAGAGAAAGAATGTAAAATTACAAATATAAAAGTAGGTATAGGGTCTAGAAAGGGGGGTTGAAAAAGTGAAGACTCATAAAGTTTATGTTCCTTTAGAATCACAGTAAGTCTGTACCTAAAATCACTAAATGTTTCAGTAATATTTCACAGTCAGATTTAATCATTCTTGTGCCTAGAGGTGAAGTGTAAAAAGGGTGATGGGATTAGAATATTATTAATAGCCAACATTTATTAGGTATACCATAAGGCATTTAAATTCTTGACATGTTATCTCCTTAAATTTGCACCAAAGAGAGAAGAGAGAGATGTGATTATTTTCTCATTTCGTGAACTGATGATGAACACCTGAATCATAACAGTGGGAGTAGAGAAAAAGAAAAGGAAATAAACTACAGAAAATTTAGAACTACAAGATGAATTTCAGGTATGGGCTCAGAAGAAAAAAGCTTCAAGTAGCGTGCCCAGATTTCTAATATAAGAGACAGGTCAAGTCCCACCATCTGAAATTATAAAGATTATGTAGTGAGAAACAAATAAATGGAGAATAATAATGCATTCATTTTGAGTTAGAGGGATATATCTCTATATCTTTCTATCTGTCTATCTATCTATCTATCTACTTGTATATCTATTTGCATATATATCTAGGTAGGCATGACTAGTCTGCCTCTGAATATATAAGTTGGAAACAGAAGGAAAAGGTTAGGAATAGAAATAAATACTGGTGATGTAAATGGTAGTTGTAACTATGGGAGTGTACAAAATCCCCTAGGGGATGGGTAAAAAGTAATAATAGCCCCATTAGGGCAAGAAGAACCTTGAAGACTCCCATATTGATGGAGTAAATGGAAGAACTCACAAAGAGACTAAGAAGAAATCTTGTCAAGGGGATGGAGAAGAAATGCAGGAAACAAGGATAAAGCCTTGATATCAAATGCCTAGAATTCTAAGAGTAGATGCTTAATCATCCAGGTTAAATGCTATAGAGGTCCAGTAAGATGTAGACGGAGAATGGTCCACTGAAAGCAACTAGCTGTTTTGCTACAGTGGTAGCACAAGCCAGATTTGAGAAGTTGAGAAAGTCATGCATGAATAGAAACTGCAAATGCAGATCCCTCTACTGAGAAATATGTTTGCCAAGGGAAAGGTAGGAGTTTCTTTAGTTTTTGAAGTTTGACAACACTTGGGAGCCAAAAGTGAAGGAACTATTCTCAGAGAAGACAAAGCTATGATAAATGATGGAGAAGAGCCCCAAAACAGGTTCTGAGATAAGATAAAAGGTACACGTTGGAAGGCTGATAGAGTAGATTCCTATTATTCAGAGAATGGGGTGAAAGCAATAAGGGGGTTAAGGAAGAGTATATGTTCATGAAACCCCTATTCCTCCATGAGAGAATAGATGCAGTCATTGTCCAGTGGAGGCTGGAGATGGGGAAAAGACTGGAGTGAAGAGGATGTTTGAAAAGACTAATAACACTTTGGAAAGATTGCTGTGAGAAATGCAAGAGTACACAAATTAGCAAATAGAAGTTAATGCCTAAATAGGGTCTGAGACAGAAATATCTATCAGGAGAATTAAATGAATAAATGTACACAGGACTTCCCTGGTGGCGCAGTGGTTAGGAATCCGCCTGCCACTGCAGGGGACACAGGTTCGAGCCCTGGTCCAGGAAGATCCCATGTGCTGCAGAGCAACTAAGCCCATGCGCCACAACTACTGAGCCTATGCTCTAGAGCCTGCGAGCCACAAGTACTGAGCCCACATGCCACAACTACTGAAGCCTGCACACCCAGAGTCCATGCTCCGCAACAAGAGAAGCCACTGCAGTGAGAAGCCCACACACCGCAAACAAAGAGTAGCCCCCACCGCTCGCCACAACTAGAGAAAGCCCATGCACAGCAACGAAGACCCAATGCAGCCAAATATAAATAAATATATAAATAAATTTAAATAAATAAATAAATTGGAGGAAAAAAAAAAAGAAAATGTACACAAACCAACCCTTGCAGTGCTTTGTGTATTGTCGGTGTTCAACAAACGTTAGACCCACCCCAGTCCACTATCATAAAGGACTCATAGGATCTCTGAGAGCAGTGAAGCGGGACAAGCGATGTCTCCTTTCTATGGGAAACTGTTGTCATATATGTATATCTGTCACATCTACAGAGATGGATGCACCTACTACGTGCACATGCACTTCCTTTACAGCTTCATTTCCTTCTGATGAAAGCATTATAATTAAATGGTAGAGTGGAAAAAAATATTTTTCTAAATGATGGGGCTGAAATAAATACAGATTTAAGTAGATTATTTTTAATAATTTTGGTAATAGCTATGTAAGCAGAATTGTGGAATTTTATTTACGAATTTCAAAAAGGTATAGACTGATAGGCAACATTAATATGAAGGGGCCGAAGACAGCCATTTTTTAATACATCAAAACTAGTTCTTTTTAATGAGTTTAGAACTTCAAGAGATTATATGACTCTACTTCCACCCCTTTCCTGAAATTAGCAGGAAGACTGGGCTACCTCTACTCCTCCACATAAACACTTGTCATTTCCTTCTTTCTCTAAGCCACCCATAAAAAAAAAATTGCTTTTACATTACTATACTTATTGCTAGGAATTTGCTGGTTTGTTCTCTTCAAATTAGTTTATACCATAAAAATAAGTTTTTTAAACCCTTAAATCTAATATTCTTTGCTTCAAATTCTAATAGGTTATTTATTAAAGTAAAAATGCTTATATTCTTTTCCTTTTCATTAATCAAGTCCACTGCTTCACAACAGAATGTAGATTGCTAAGGGTATGTATTTATATGACCTGCTACTATCCTGAGTTAGAATATTCTGTTTATGTAAACTTACTTTATTTAAATGTATGCTGAAGGAAATGAAAACAGAAACTTGGGCTCAAAAGTTCCTCTATAAACTCAACTGCACAGACAATTAAGTTAGACATGAACCATGACTGGCTAATTACATTGTAAGTTTTATGATAATCCTCTAAAATTGTTTGTAGTTCTATTTTTTCTTAATTTTCACAATAATTTTCTTACCAAAATGGATAGTTAACAGTTGATATGAAAGACACATATTAGTCTTAGAAAAATATCTGAGTGAAAGACTTTCAAATATAAATCACTTCATACTTATTTATAATTAAACAGCATCTTAATATGCCACAGTCTTCATTTGTAAGACTATACTGTGAGTTTCATGGCAAGCCTACGCTATGTATCCTTAGTTATTTGTTTCCTCAAAATGAAAATTCTTTTAAATTTGAATTACCCTCTATAATCAACTGTATTAATGTTAGTTTTATTTGTAAACATACTCTATATAGGTGCCTCTCTATCAATACTTATCCCATTGTATTACAAGAGCTACTTATCTATTAGTCCTTCAAAGGGACGAATACAGCAATTTTCATCATTTTGCCTAAAAGAATCAATGCAGAACAGTGTTGTTGAATGAACAGCTGAATAAATGAATGGCCTGAACGGACAATCCTAGCCAGGTTTATAGTGCACACAGCTTTATCCAGTTATCTCAAAAGGGATTAAAATGTTATGAAAATAAATTCTTCATTTAAAAATTTAATAGCACACAGAAAAGCTGGAGGTAATAAAGATTAAAAAAAAAGACAACAACTTAACCTGAAAGGTCTCAAACTGACAGCTGGTCAGTCAAACATGACCTCACACTTGTTTGTCTAGCTCAGGATTTTATTTTTATTTTTATTTTTGGAATTTGAATGTCTAGACAGGGCATTTACTCTTCAGTTTGTCATAGGCCCCATCATCCCTATTGCCATAGACCAGACCCAATTCATAAATCCTTGTTACCTGCTTGGCCATTTGGCATTTGAATCTGGGTTCTCAGATATCCTAGGAAGGCAAAGTGAACAGATTACCCTGTACCTTATTATTTGCAATCACCTTTTCAGATTTAGAAAAACTTTATGGTTAACACAAAGCCATAGGAAGATAAAAAATAAAAAGCCCTAGTAAAGAAATTATATTCCTACTATTATCCACCAACTAGGAAAAAAGTGAACAAAAAATGTAAATTACTTTTGAATACTTTAGCCTACCAAAGTTGAATCAAGAACAAATAGATCATTTGAACAGACTGATCACTAAAAGTGAAATAGAATCTATAATTTAAAAACTCCCTACAAACAAAAGTCTAGGACCAGATGGCTTCACAGGCAAATTATATCAAACACACAAATAACTTATACCAATCCTTCTCAAACTCTTCCAAAAAACTGAAGAGGAGGAAACACTCCCAAAGACATCCTATGAAACCACTATCACCCTGATACCAAAACCAGTCAAAGACACCACCAAAAAAGAAAATTACAGGCCAATACCTTTGGTGAATATAAATGTGAAAATTCTCAACAAAATGTTAGCAAACCAAATCCAACAAGACATAAAAAAGATCATACACCATAACCAAATGGGATTCATCCGAAGTTCACAAGGATAGTTCAACATTATGCAAATCAATCAATGTAATACATCACATTAACGAAAGAAAAAGACAAAAACCACATGATCCTCTCAACAGGTGTGGAAAAAGCATTTGACAAAATTCAACATCCATTCATGATAAAAACTCTTACCAAAGTATAGAGGGAACATATCTCAATATAATAAAAGCTATTTATGACAAACCCACAGCCAATATAATACACAATGGTGAAAAGCTGAAAGCCTTCTTGCTAAAATCTGGAACAAGAAAGGATGCCCACTCTCACCTCTTCTATTCACACAGTATTGGAAGCCACAGCAATCACAAAAGAAAAAAATATGAAAGGTATCCAAATTGGAAGGGAAAAGGTAAAACTGTCATTATATACAGATGATATGATACTATATATAGAAAACCCTGAAGATCCCACACAAAAAAACTACTAGAACTGATAAACAAATTCAGCAAGGCAGCAGGATACAAGATTAACATACAGAAATTGGTTGCATTGTTGGTGTAAACCAACAATGAAATATCAGAAAGGGAATGTAAAAAAACAATGCCTTTTAAAATTGCACCCCCCAAAATAAAATGCTTAGGAATAAACCTGACCAAGGAGGTGAAAGACTTATATGCTGAGAACTGTAAAACATTAATAAAGGAAATTGAAGACAACTCAAAAAAATGGAGAAGTATCCCATGCTCTTGGATTGGAAGAATTAATATTGTAAAAATGGACATACTGTCCAAAGCAATCTACAGATTTAATGCAATCCCTATCAAATTACCCATGACATTTTTCACAGAACTAGAACAAATAATCCTAAAACTCATATGGAACCATAAGTGACCCAGGATCACCAAAGCAATCATGAAGAAAAAGAACAAAGCAGGAGGCATAACCCTCCTGGACTTCAGACAATACTACAAAGCTACAGTAATCAAAACAGCATGGTATTGGCACAAAAACAGACATACAGACCAATGGAACAGAATAGAGAACCCAGAAATAAACCCACACACCTACAGTCAATTAATCTTCGACAAAGTAGGCAAAAATATACAATGGAGAAAAGACAGTTTTTTCAGCAAGTGCTGTTGGGAAAGTTGGAGAGCCACATGTAAATCAATGAAGTTAGAACACACCTTCTCACCATACATGAAAATACTCAAAATTGTTTAAAGACCTAAATATAAGACATGACACCATAAAACTCCTAGAAGAGAACATAGGCAAAACATTCTCTGACATAAATCATACCAATGTTTTCTTAGGTCAGTCTCCCAGGGCAATAGAAATAAAAACAAAAATAAACAAATGGGGCCTAATCAAACTTACAAGCTTTTGCACATCAAAGGAAACCATAAGCAAAATGAAAAGACAATCTACAGAATGGGAGAAAATATCTGCAAATGATGTGACTGACAAGGGCTTAATATCCAAAATATACAAATAGCACACACAACTCAACAACAAAAAAACAAACAACCCTATCCAAAAATGGGCAGAAGACCTAAATAGACATTTCTCCAAAGAAGACATACAGATGGCCCACAGGCACATGAAAAGATGCTCAACATCGCTAATTATTAGAGAAATGCAAAACAAAACTACAATGAGGTACCACCTCATACCAGTCAGAATGCTCATCATTAAAAAGTCTACAAATAACAAATGCTGGAGAGGATGTGGACCAAAGGGAACCCTCTTACACTGTTGGTGGGAATGTAAGTTGGTGCAGCCACTGTGGAAAACATTATGGAGGTTCCTCAGAAAACTAAAAATAGAATTACCATATGATCCAGTGATCTCACTCCTGGGCATATATCCAGACAAAAGTATAATTCAAAAAGATACATGCACCCAATGTTCATAGTAGCATTATTCACAATAGCCAAGACATGGAAACAACCTAAATGTCCATTGACAGATGAATGGATAAAGATGTGCAGCATATATACAATGGAATACTGCTCAGCCATAAAAAAGAATGAAATATTGCCATTTGCAGCAACATGGATGCAATTAGAGATTATCATACGAAGTGAAGTAAGTCAGAAAGAGAAAGACAAATACCATACGATATCACTTATTTGTGGAATCTAAAATATGGCACAAATGAACCTATCTATGAAATAGAAACAGAATCACAGACATAGAGAACAGACTGGTGGTTGCCAACAGGGAGGCGGATGGGGGAGAAATGCAATGGGAAGTTGAGGTCAGCAGACGTAAGCTTTTATATATAGAATGGATAAACAACATGGTCCTACTGTATAGCACAGAGAACTATATTCAATATCCTATGAAAAACCATAATGGAAAAGAATATTAAAAAAACATACACATACACACAATCACATTGCTGTATAGCAGTAAGTAACACAAATACACAGAATAAAGGAGACCAAAAGTAGGTACTCAACTAAAATAGGCCCTTGTCCAGATGAAAGATAAATTGCTCATAAATGGCTTTTTTCTCCTCTGATATGTTCTTCCCATCAATATCCCTCCTATCCTTTAGGGCCAGCGTAAGTCTCAACTCCAGGGAAACTTTGTAACCAAGTTCCCTGTGAAAGCAAGAGCTCACCTTCTTCAAAGAGCGCTTATTGTCTTAATCAGATAACCACTCTTTACCAAAGACAGGTTGGCAAATTTCAGTAAATTTCAGTACCAGTATTTGGCACCCAAATTCAGTATGTAATTTAAATTACTATGATGTAGTACATTGGTTATTTATAATGTAAAGTACCATTCAACAATTGGTATTTATGTAGCTGGACTATCTCTTCAATTATATTACGAACATCCTATTAGTTAACATAATCTCTTCTTTGTATTTTAGTATTGCAGGTACCTGAGACAGTGCTAGATACTGCAGTGTACACATTATTGGTTACCTGTTTTTTCTGCAGATTTAGTTCCTTGATATTGAATCAATTTAGCTTGAGTTTCCGGAATCCAAGGAATGCAGATTGTCTTGGGGATATCAAAATGTTCTGGAAGGCTCAGCTCTGTTAGGTATAAAATGGACTTTGGCTTCTTCAACTTTGAGATATTAAAGAACATACAAATCTGCAAATAAATAGAAACTAAAATTGGAATGTAATCCTCTTACCCGTTGCCTCCAAAATAAACAAACAAAAAAGACAGCATTATGTACTTAGACTCCATATTTGGGTGAAAAAAATCCCTCAAGGGATTGAATTTGTTCATTTCTTTAGACATACTATTGTTTACTTGGTAGAGGACAACACTAACATGTTTCATAGACTCAAAAGAGTCATCCTTTATTGAGAGATGCTCAATGTCACCCGCTCTAGTCCTTTCAGTGATGAGGAATTCATTGTCTCAGGAAGGAGTCATTCCACTAGTGAACAGTACTGAGAAAGCACTTCCCTCTGTGAGTCGAACCTGGTGTTCCTTAACATCTTCCCATCAGCTCTAGTTCTTATCAGCAGTACAGTTAGTCCCCTCTCTTTTGCTAATGACAATTTTGGGGAAAAGAATATGCATCTATAAAACTAGGTCCTATCCCTCCACAAACCTCCAAACATCCCTTTCAAATAGGTCTGATTATTTTTAGTCCATTCAACCTTTACTTATATGATGTGGGTTACAACTTACCCCCATGCATATGCTTCTCTAGACACAATCTAGTTCAACACTGTCATTCCTAAAATGGGACCCTGAAGATAAACCCAGCTAAGTATGAACTAAGCAATGCAGAGCATAGAAGTAGGCAATCGTTTCGTTTTATCTGGACCTTCTACTGCTAAACACGTAGTAGAGCCTAAGGGTTAGACCAAGTCTTCTTGAAGACAGACTGCCTGAATTTATACCCCAATTTTAAACAAGCCTGGCCAGGTTATTAACCAAAGCCACAAAGTCTTCATTTGGGAAACACGGGCAATAATAGTACACATTGCCTATCCCTGGTATATTTAAAGTATAAACAAATGCCAGGTCCTTGGAGCATATTTTAAGAATTCAATAAATGTTGGCTGTCATTATCATCACCATTGTTGTCCTTGTCATCAACATGATTGTAACCATGATATCATTACTCAGCAAAAATAAGCTTTAGTTCCTTTGGCAATTATCCCATTCACTAGATCATTATCTATAAAATCCACAAGTTTTTTTTTTTTTTCCTCACAAAGCCACATTTTCCACCTACTTTATTTCGGCAATTAAAATCATGTAAATGCAGAAAGGTAAATTAATTCATTTACCACTGTTTTGGCTTGGTTTATTTTTTTAGTTATCATGAAAAAATTATCTATTCATATAAGCAACTAGTTCTTTATCCCAAAGTGGATCATCTGCCTTCTATATCTGCAAGTCATTCAAAATAATATGCACGGGGCTTCCCTGGCGGCGCAGTGGTTAAAAATCCGCCTGCCAATGCAGGGGACACGGGTTCAAGCCCTGGTCGGGGATGATCCCACATGCCATGGAGCAGCTAAGCCTGTGGGCTACAACTACTGAGCCTGCGCTCTAGAGCCCACGAGCTACAAGTACTGAAGCCCGCGCGCCTAGAGCCTGTGTTCCGCAACAAGGGAAGCCACTGCAATGAGAAGCCCACGCAGTGCAACGAAGACCCAAGGCAGTCAAAAATAAATAAATAAATAAATTTATTAAAATATATATATATATGTACGGATACACACTCTCTTCTTGATCAAACTCTAGTCAGGCTCCTCCAAGCCATCTTCTCAACCAGGCCTCAACTTTAGCCTATAAAAATGCAGATTCTCAGCACAAATGATTTTGTCTACCCCTTTCCCTCACACACACACACTAAGAGACTTGAACAAGCACTAACAACGTTTCTAACAGCTCAAGGCCATATTCCTAGGACGACTCCAGTCCCCCTTAAGGTCCCTATTTGGGAAAGTTCAATGCTGCAAGGATAATTTACTGTTTGTCCCAGTCAAAATCTGGTGATAGGTAGATAGGCTCCTGAACCCCTCCTAGAGCAGTTACTTTAGAAAGCTTGCAATTATAACTCCCTTCTCTCTCCTTTTGAGATGTAAATCTACCACCCAGAACTGTCTTCTTCTCAAGGACCTCAGAGCCCTCCCTTTGAAATGCAAAAATTCAAGGAGATAATGCTCCCAGCCAGGTAGGTACTTAGTTCTAACTTGCATCACTACCTCCCTCCTGTCACAAAGATTCCAGAACTTTGTTTCTCTTTATAAGCATCAATTGACAAGTCCAGATTGCAGTGACCAACTCCCTCCTGCTTCTTGTAAACTTCACGTCCCTGACACTTCTCAGGCCCCAGCTTATTCTCTCTCCTGAGTTCAGCTCATACTGGATCCTCCTCCCTGATGCAACAGTTACTGAATAAAGTCTATGCTTGTTTTAACTAGTGTCTGGCTTTGTTTATCTTTGACAGTATCGACAGGTACTTATTTCACGATTTGAAGTGCACTTAAATTATTCAAATGCAAAAACCTTTTCTCTACTCTACCGAATCCTCACCAAGGGGATCTTTTAGATTTCCTTTTTAAAAATGTCAAATTTCAAAATTTCAATGAGTTTCCTCACCATTTATCCCAGAGTACAAAGCATGGCTTTTAAAACATAAAATTGAGGAAGTTAATAGAAAACATAAGGAAACTTCCTTGCAAGCTCTGAATCTTCCTACTACCAATGAGTATATCACTAGAGTTAGTTTATTAATGGCCAGGAGAATATGAATTCAATACATGAGCGCTAAGTGTAAAGTGCCAGCTATTCATGCTCCTGACAAAAGATCCTGTCTCTCAGAGTATATAAAGTAGATACATCATAATGCTATTACCTTATAAATATTTCAACAATTCAAATTGCACATGGCTGTATAATAAAAAATTAGACATGTCACTTTTCTTTGGTGGAAAAGTAATTACATTTATTCAATTAGATTTTGCTCTAAACAGATTTATTTCAAGGATAATTTTAGATTTTATTTGTTATATAGTTATTTTATGCTATAACAGAGAATTCTAGACTTTCATTTATTCCATTATACAATTTCATGGCAGTAAACTAAGAAATGAACATATGATCTGGAGGCTATGCAGGGCAAGGAAAAGAGTAATGGACTCTGGGAGGTAAAAACCTAGGCCCATTTCTAATCTGTCACAAATCAGTGGTGTCACCTTGGGCTACTATCTTACTATTTTGGCGTCTTGGTTAATAGGTCTGTAAAAGTAAGAGGTTGTACTATGTGTCTCTGAGTGTTCAGCATTATTTATTTTCCAGCTTTCAAATACAATAATGTCTCTACCCTGATCTAGGCTGTAATCTCTGCCCTGTCAGTGAGGGCAACTTAGGTCTTTTTATACCTCAGTCATTCCACTTGTTTTGTATTACAAGTGTAATCCTATCTTCTCTCCACTTCTCCATGGGGTCATGGAAATAATTTGAAAAGTGTACATAAAAGTATTTGGGGAAAAAAAGGTGTCAAATACTATACAAGGAGAAAGAACTTTTAAAATCAATTCTGTTTACTGTTCTGCTGTATTAGCATTATTATATTTCAACAGTGCAGTGATAACTGCACTTGAAAAGAAAACTCTATGACTACATGTATATCAACAGAATAAGATGTGCCTATACGTTCTGATTTGGTGTAGCTGATTTTCTTAGACTGGCATATTCAATACTTCTGTAGTTATTTTTTGCATTTAGAGAGTTTTTGCCAAAATAAAAAAAAAAATTCATGATATTTGTAGACTTCAAAGAAAACTGTAATCTTCAAGTGAAAACAACTTCTCATTTTAAATTTACAGACTGCTTAAAATTTAAATTTTAAAGAAGTCAAGATTTAATCATAAATAATAATAATTATTACTATTTCCACCAACAATTTTGGAGAAGTGGAGACATACATATACCCATCCTGCAAAGGTGGGAGGGAAATAAGGATAAGTAAACAGCAAGATGACTTTGTGAAAAATCAGGCTATGAGGCAACCTGGATTGACATTAGCCTATACAACGAAGACTACAGGTTTAAAGTACCATTTGTCTGTCAGGTACATGTTCAATCCAATTAAACAATGACAGCACTTCTCATGCACAAGACACTGAGGGACAGACAAAAAAACACATGACAAAAGTTTTTAGATTTCTAGGAATTCACAATCTGATGGGGAAAATAGGTAAATTTAAAAAAATCATATACAAAACATAATTTGATAAATGCAATAAGAAACAAAAAGTGTGCTGGGTTCCAGGGAGAAAGTTAAAGAAGAGGGAGAAAGATAGAAACTATATACATGCATAAATAATAGAAAAGGGATCCACAGACAAAATCCATCTCCCTCAAGCATTTTTTCATTTACATAAAATTTTCGACAAAAGGTATGAATGAAGACAATTTAAAAGAAAAGAGAGAAAGAGAGAGAGAGAGAGCACTATAATAGGCATGAATTTTGAAAAAAGCCACCTATTGAACATTTTTATTGTAATAGTGCACTGAAAGTTGAACATAAACCTTCCCAAATGCACTGCTCTATAGCAGAAGTAAGCATTTTGGTATGAGCTGAAGAGAGAGCCATTGGCTTCTTAGATGCACAGTGTGTACAGGTCAGTCTGGAGGATATCAGAGCCTTGGGCCTTGATATTTTTGACCTTATCAGAACTTAAAAAATCCAGGTCATCCATAAAATAACAGCACAAATTGTTAGAAATTGGTGCTTAGACTATATTCATTCTAGCATTCTGACAAATAAAAAAATAAATCACCCCTACAATGCCAATGGTTTTGTTGTAACCTATGTAAATCAAGACTAACATTAAACAAGCAGGATTCTAAAAATTACTATTTATTCCTTCAGTGAACAAAGATTTAGTGACTACCTTGGTACAGTGCACACTTTTCTAGGCACTGGTGATATGAGAGTTAACTAAACAAATATCTTCTCACAAATTCCCTTGCTGGAGATAAAGAGTAAACACATAAATATACTACTCTCAGATGGTAAATGCTACCGACAGAGAAAACTGAAAGAAGTTTAGGGTTCGGAAAGTGGCTGGCGGAAGTAAGGGATTCTTTTAAAAATGCAAGCTGGTAAAGCAGAAGCTCAGCGGTAGCATTCCAGCAGACCTGAAGTAACTGAGGGACGCAGCCTCTCACGTCCAGAGAAAAGCAACAAAGGACAGACGTGCACAGGCCGCAGGGAGCAGGCCTTCTTCGGGCGCTGGAAGAACAGCAAGAAGGCCTGTACACAGGGAGGGACAGGAGTGAATGGGCTCCAGTGGAGATGCTGAGGTCAGGAAAGGGGATGGGCCTGACCAGGAGGGTCATGAAGACCACCGTAAAGATGTTGGTTTTCATTCTGACACAAGCTAGAAAAGCCAGGGGAGCAAAGGAGCAAAGTGTGCAGGTTTCCATTTTAGAAGAATCGCTTTCGTGGCTCTGTGGCGACTCGACTGTACCTTATTTCAATTATAAGATAGAGTTCAAGCTGTAATACAGTAGAGTCTACAGTAACAACAACAACAACAATGCCATACATCTAGAGAGCACTAATTATATACTAGGTACTACGCTAAGCATTTTATATAATTATCTCACTTAGTTTTCATTAATGACCATTATCTCCTTATTACAAATGTAAAAATCAAGGCTGGAGGAGTTTTAAGTTATCAGCTCACAGTCACATAGCTGGACAGTGTTAGAGTCTGGATTCTCAGCCTGGTAATCTGACCCCAGAAATGATCCTCTCTGGATGAACAACAGAATATCCTGGACAACTTGTAGAATATGTCCCCACTCACCCTCTTCCAGAGATTGATACTGAATTGTTCTGGTGGGGCCTGAGCACTGGGATCAGTTCTCCAGGGCATCCCAATGTAGAGGCAGAATTGAGAACTACTGTGAAATATCAACCATACTGTAATGCCTAAAATTACCTAGCAGAACAATTTGTTTCAGATTTATCATTTAATGAGGTAAAAAAGAAAAAAGCTACTGAGCTGTCTTTCTGAGGAAAAGCAGCTTTCATCATTTTTATATGTAAAAACATTGTTATGATCTCTGTACATTTTTAAAGAGAGACTAATTTCAGCACATCCTCTGTCCTCCATTCCCACCTCGATCTTGGTCAGCCCCAGGAGGGCGATGGCCAAGCGGATGCTACTGCTCTCCAGAGTGCCTGTGATCAACCTTCTCTCATACTCTATCTTCGATATCTGCTGCTGTGCTGCAAAAGCCAAGGCCTTCTCCTTGGCTTCATTAGTCAGTGGCAATTTAAGGTCCACATCCAGGATTTGATGGAGCTTACATTTCAAATACAGAACTGGATCTTCCTTATTAAGCACTAGGGGAAGCAAAAACATTCATGATTGCAATGATCAGTTACACCCTTAATGTTGTTATCCAGGATGGACTTGGGAGGTCTGAAATATAACACTGCAGTTATGGCCTTTATTAACCAGAGTAGAAAGAAATAGGCAACACATTTCTAGTAGTCCTAATTCAGTAATTCAAGAGTAAGTCTTCAGGAATTAAAGATATTTTTCTCTACAAAGAGTTCTAGTCAAGTGGTTCTTTCGTAGAAACATCATCAACTTGCTAAAAATTCAGTGGCCATTGTGCTCCTATCAGTGGTTAGAAGGTAGGAGGAACAGAAAGAAATGTAAAGAAAGACACCTCTCAAGGACAGGCAAGAATTGCCATTTTCTTTCAGTAATAACCTTACACTTTAAACTAGGACACTGGGTAGAAGTACAGGTTATATTATAGTATATAGAATTTGACATTGTAGTTATTTCCAAGTTACTTGGAAAATGGAAAATTTTGCTGAGTAAATATTTTGAATGCCAAATTATAATATTTACCTGAAGACTAAAAGAAATAAAGATTTAAAAAAGAATCACCATCGACATTTTCTTAATTGTTAAAATGGTACTCTATTCCATGTATGCTGACATAATAAAGTTAAAAGGGAGCCTTCAGAAATGTAATCATATATTGGAAAAATGTGCTGTGAGGGTGCTTAGGTGACTATATGAGGAATGGTACCATCCTTCAACATTAGAAATGAAATAAATGCACAGATACTCTACCTTCTTCTGGAGAACTGCTATGGTCAAGCGGAGTTGAAGAATCCATTGGAAAGAATCTGGAAGGCAAGGGGATCATACCTCTTCTTGCCAAAACATATATTAATTCTCCAATCTAAAACACAACCACACAATAATATTAAATTTTAAAAGTTCAGAAAAAGATTAGGATAAATCTTTCACCTATGAGAAAAATCTTTGTACTATAAAAACAGGTATAGTGCATTACTAAGCAACATAGGCCCTAAATGGGTGGAGAAAGGTAAGGATGAAATACAGCCCTACCATAGTATGAGGGAAACTTTGCATGCAACTAGAACAGAGATGGATTGAGAAGGTCTCAGGGCGGCACTGACAGCAGTTGATCATTATAGGTACAAATATCCCTGGAAGACTGTTAGCTTAAAACAAATGAATTCAAGCAAATGAGAAAAAATTTTCCTTCATTCTGTGATTTATTGTTGGAAGGGAGTGACATCATTTTTGCAGGGTGTCTGGATCCCTAAGAGTCTATATTTTAAAGTGGGGGGTTTCAAAATGTGCATGTGAGGGTCTGAAGATCTTTTAGAATAAGTGATTAGGCAAGAAGTACAAAAGACTAAACAGCATGAAAATGAAAGTGGGAACAATGCAAGGGCAACAACATGATATAGGGAAAGACCAACAGAGGTGGACAAGCCTGGTTTTAATTCTGGCACTGGCACTTACCACCTACTAATAAGCCTCAGGCAAGTTTACTGAATCTCTGAGTTTCAGTTTCTTCCTCTATAAAATGGGATGAACAACACTTTTATGTTAGGAACCCAGAGATTAAATGAAAAAGGAGAGGGAGAAAGTCTCAAAAGACACATCATACAATCACAATGGATAAATATCATCTAGATCTTGATTCTTCAGTGCAGCAGACTATGTTATCCCAAAACATGACTGTAGGAGTTCAGAATGTGCCACAACAAAATATGCTGCTTTGGTATATTGATTCTTTTGAGCTGTAGGCACCTGAAAAACAGGGAGAGCTTTCTATGAACTTCCCTTATCTGCCTAAGACAGATACTCCAAAAGGAACTCGATTGTTGTAAATCCCCTCCCTGAGAGTTTCATCAACTAGGGAATATTGACTCTTGTCACAGGAAGAGACTAGAAGTTGACACCACAACCAAACGTTGTCACAAACTATCATATCTTTCATCTACTCTTCTAAGAGTAGTCTTCTAAGGGCCTATTCATTTTTCCCAAAAATCATTTACTCTCCTCTAAGTGGCTGACATCCCTCCCTCCCCTTTCCTTATTAAGATGGTATTTAAGCCTGAATTCTAAGCCACCTCAAGGAATTAACTCCTTTTTCCTTGGGTATCTCCCATGTATATATGAGGTATACATGTTAATACACTTCTGTTTTTCTCTTGTTAATCTGTCTTTTATTACAGGGGTCTTAGTCAAGAAGAACTCAGAGGAGTAGAGGGAAGATTATTTTTCCTCCCCTGTAGTTCAAACAAAGAAACTTAAAATGAAATGATAAAAACAAACAAACAAACATAAAAACAATAATGAGACAATCAGGGAAATACGAAGAATGCCTTGATTTTTGACGCTATTTAAAAAAATACGATATTTTTAGTAGTAATGGTATCATGGTTATGTCAAAAAAACAAAACAAAACAAAAAACAAACCCAGAGTCTTTTTGTTGTAGAGACACTTCCTGAATTATTTGTGGACAAAATGATGTGATGACTGGGATTTGCTTCATGAAACTTGCTTGGCAATGCACTGTTGAAACTGAGCAAAGGATACAGGGGGTGATATACTACAGTTTTATTTCTACAATTCTGTGTATTTTATATGTTCCATAATACAGTCTTTTCTTTGTTTCTTTTTCTTTTTTTAAATTGAGGTATATTTGCTTTACAATATTAATGTAAGTTTCAGTGTTCAACACAGTGATTCCCAATTTTTAAAGGTTATACTCCATTTAAAATTATTATAAAATATTGGCTCTAGTCCTTGTATAGTACAATATATCCTTGTAGCTTATTTATTTTATACATAGTAGTTTGTGCCTCTTAATTGCCTACCCCTATATTGCCCCTTCCCCTTCTCTCTTCCCACTGGTAACCACTAGTTTGCTCTTTGTATCTGTAAGTCTGTTTCTTTTTGTTATATTCATTCATTTGTTGTATTTTTTAGATTCACATATCTAAAATATCACATACAAGTGATACAAGATATCACATATAAGATATCACATACAAGTGATATCATACAGTATTTATCTTTCTCTGTCTGAAAGCCTTTTTTTTAATGCTGATATTTTAAGAAGTAGAATGATAGTAAAGATGTGGTGAGGACTACAGGGGGTCATGCAACAACTGTTGCCATTTCACTTGTTATCTAAGATATTACAATTTTTTGGTATATTTTTATCATGTGATTAGTTTACTTTTATATCATTTACATATACATTGCTTGTTCAAACACAACTTTAGAATAATCTCTAACCCTTTGCCTGGCACATACCAGGCACTTAAGAGATCCATTTAAATGGAGTGAGAGCAGGCTTCCCAAATTTCACGTGCATGTCAATCACATGAGGGTTTAAAATAAAAATTAAATTAAGTAAAAACCAAAAAAAAGATCTAGGGTGGAGCCAAGACTTGAGAGGATGAGTGAAAACATGGACTGACAAATTTCGGTTTAAGCCACACAATGGATAATCTTGTACCAGAATGGGCTTGTGACAGGCATGCAACTAACTACCAGGCAAGCAAAAGGAAACCTAACTTCGAAGCTGAGACTGTAACTAGTTTGAACTGTTGCACAGTCTTAAAATAATCTCAACTGTATGTTTGAGAGACTATTCCAAAGATACCTTTGAACAAGCAATACACACATAAATGATATAAAAGTAAACTGATCACATAATAAAAATATACCAAAATGTTATAAATATCTCTGATAACAAGTGAAGTAAAAATCTGGAAACAATATAAGAATGAACAATTTCTGATTGTGAGGACAATTTATTTACAGCTTCATTATCCCTCCCCAAATGAGATTTGTATATAATAAAATTAACTTTGTCTTCTACTTTCACGATAATGTTCAATACAATTTTATTAATTACAATCCACAATTATCTTTAGTTCCTGCTGAAAAATGGAATATGGAAAACTTTGAATGTTTTAAATTGCTTAGCATTTAAATCTGTGCACTCCTAGTAATAAATAGTATGTTATATACAATTTTCATAGAGTAATTTTTACTAAGCAGCCATGTACTTTTCAAACATAAATGCAAGCTAGCAATCTGAAATGTGTTTACTGTGTATGTGTGTGTTTTAATACATACAACTGAACGATCGATACTAACGTTATAAAATTTTCAGATCCCGCAAGCTGCACAGTGCAGCCAAAAAAATTTTTTCTCAATGATAATTGGAGTGCAAATGTATCGGTTCACCAGAGACTGGAGAAAACAATATGTTAATATTTTACTTTTAATTTTTTTCTCATGTTTATTTTTATCTAAAAATCAGTTGTTTCACCCAAAGTATAGTTGACAGAAGACATTTTCACATGTTGAGGTATGGGGAAATCATTCTGGCTTATATATGATTTGGCTCAAACTTTATGCTAACTAGAAGAGCCTGTCTTATGGCCTGTGAAACACGAATTTTACATCTGCCTTAACCACTAAAGAAAAGAATAAAAATCATTGGAGTAATCGTGGTTCAGGCATTCAAAATGGATGCGGGTGGCTATTACAGATGTAGTTTCAGACACATTCCTGCATCACTGAGAAACTGACCTTTCTGAATTGTTTCAAACTTAAGGACACCGCTAGCCATTCTCAAAACAATACCTGCTAGCAGCTGCCAGCTGCAACCTTATGATCTCAAGGTCTCCTCTTGTAACTGTGAAAACACTTCAGAGTCCAACCAATCCTTGCTTAACAAGATCCTTACTTCTTGCCAGCTCCAATCCTATTTCTTGACAATCAACTTATGTAACTTTTTGATTTTTGCCTATATTAGCCTCCCACATTTTGTAGTATGGGAGAACACAATTCAAGTGCCTCTTGAATCTGTGTCCCAGGCTACAGTCCCCAGTTTAGCTCAAATAAAACTCTTTTCCTTTCCTATTATAGATTGTTAATTGATGATTTGTGTCGACAGAGTCTTCGTAAGAAATTAGACTTGGTGAGTATAGAATTATAATAATTGCTTTTTTTTTTTACTCGGTACGCGGGACTCCCACTGTTGTGGCCTCTCTCGCTGTGGAGCACAGGCTCTGGACGCACAGGCTCAGCGGCCGTGGCTCACCAGCCCAGTCGTTCCGCAGCATGTGGGATCTTTGCGGACTGGGGCACGAACCCACATCCCCTGCATTGGCAGGCAGATTCTCAACCACTGTGCCACCGGGGAAGCCCATAATTGCATTTTTTTTTAATGTGTACCTGAATGAAACCAGATCTATATAGCTTGTCTACTCCATAAAAATGAATACCAATTCACAGGATTTAATACAAAAGGAGTAAACTGTTATTTTCCAGAATATTTTTCTAAAATGTAAATTATAAACAGCTTCCTAGCCACTGATTAGCCACTTGAAATGTCAGTTACTAAGACTCCATTCAATTCAGCTGTACATCTTAAACAAACAATATGTTATCATTTCTCAAAACAGTATGTCTAACTTGTTCACTTTCAAAGTTCTTTTTTATTAAAAAGAAACAATTTAATTGAATATAATGCCTGTTCCAGCAAATTATTTAGGGAAGTCATTTGTAGTATCACTTAATTATTTCCCTCCACTTTTCTTGAAATAAAATCAGACCAGGAAAGAATACAAATGCAATAAAGAACTCTTTTAAAGTGGAGATGCACTTTTCATTTCAAGTCTAGAGGCAGAGACAAGGATACTGACAGTATGCGTCAGTACCTATTATCTGATGCATAATAGGTACTTGTCAATGTGAGCTATTCTAAGAGTCACCTATTAAATTTCCTTTCTGCTCTTAATTTCATATTTTACAGTCAGCAGGTTTACTTGAATTTATATTTTCCAGAAAGATGCCAATGCCCATTGTCAACGATAAGAAAGCCTCACAAAAGATATTTTGTTCTTCCTGTGTATCTAGTTAAATGAAGTCCTCAAACAATAAAGTTCATGCAACTTTAACACCCCACTTACACCAATGGACAGATCATCCAAAATGAAAATAAATAAGGAAACACAAGCTTTAAGTGATACATTAACCAAGACGGACTTAATTGATATTTATAGGACATTCCATCCAAAAACAACAGAATACACATTTTTCTCGAGTGCTCATGGAACATTCTCCAGGATAGATCATATCTTGGGTCACAAATCAAGCATTGGTAAACTTAAAAAATCGAAATTGTATCAAGTATCTTTTCCGACCACAACGCTATGAGACTAGATATCAATTACAGGAAAAGATCCGTAAAAAATACAAACACAGGGAGGCTAAACAATACACTACTTAATAACGAAGTGATCACTGAAGAAATCAAAGAGGAAATTAAAAAATACCTAGAAACAAATGACAATGGAGACACAACGACCCAAAATCTATGGGATGGAGCAAAAGCAGTTCTAAGAGGGAAGTTTATAGCAATACAATCCTACCTCAAGAAACAGGAAACATCTCGAATAAACAACCTAACCTTGCACCTAAAGCAATTAGAGAAAGAAGAACAAAAACACCCCAAAGTTAGCAGAAGGAAAGAAATCATAAAAATCAGATCAGAAATAAATGAAAAAGAAATGAAGGAGACGATAGCAAAGATCAATAAAACTAAAAGTTGGTTCCTTGAGAAGATAAACAAAATTGATAAACCATTAGCCAGACTCATAAGGAGAAAAACGGAGAAGACTCAAATCAATAGAATTAGAAATGAAAAAGGAGAAGTAACAACCGACACTGCAGAAACACAAGAGATCATGAGAGATCACTACAAGCAACTCTATGCCAATAAGATGGACAAACTGGAAGAAATGGACAAATTCTTAGAAATGCACAACCTGCCAAGACTTAATCAGGAAGAAATAGAAAATATGAACAGACCAATCAGAAGCACTGAAATTGAAACTGTGATTAAAAATCTTCCAACAAACAAAAGCCCAGGACCAGATGGCTTCACAGGTGAATTGTATCAAACATTTAGAGAAGAGCTAGCAGCTATCCTTCTCAAACTCTTCCAAAATATAGCGGAGGGAGGAACACTCTCAAACTCATTCTAAGAGGCCACCATCACTCTGATACCAAAACCAGACAAGGATGTCACAAAGAAAGAAAACTACAGGCCAGTATCACTGACGAACATAGATGCAAAAATCCTCAACAAAATACCAGCAAACAGAATCCAACAGCACATTAAACGGATCATACACCATGATCAAGTGGGGTATATTCCAGGCATGCAAGGATTCTTCAACATATGCAAATCAGGGCTTCCCTGGTGGCGCAGTGGTTGAGAGTCTGCCTGTTGATGCAAGGAACACGGGTTCGTGCCCTGGTCCAGGAAGATCCCACATGCCGCACAGTGGCTGGGCCCATGAGCCATGGCCACTGAGCCTGCACGTCTGGAGCCTGTGCTCTGCAACGGGAGAGGCCACAACAGTGAGAGGCCCCGTGTACCACAACCCCCCCCCAAAAAACGCAAATCAATCAACGTGATATACTGTATTAACAAACTGAAGGAGAAAAACCATACGATCATCTCAGTAGATGCAGAGAAAGCTTTCGACAAAATTCAACACCCATTTATGATAAAAACCCTGCAGAAAGTAGGCATAGAGGGAACTTTCCTCAACATAATAAAGGCCATATATGACAAACCCACAACCAACATTGTCCTCAATGGTGAAAAACTGAAAGTATTTCCACTAAGATCAGGAACAAGACAAGGTTGCCCACTCTCACCACTCTTACTCAACATAGTTTTGGAAGTTTTAGCCACAGCAATCAGAGAAGAAAAGGAAATAAAAGGAATCCAAATCAGAAAAGAAGAAGTAAAGCTGTCCCTGTTGGTAGATGACATGATACTATACATAGAGAATTCTAAAGATGCTACCAGAAAACTGCTACAGCTAATCAATGAATTTGGTAAGGTGAAAGGATACAAAATAAATGCACAGAAATCTCTGGCATTCGTATACACTAATCATAAAAAATCTGAAAGTGAAATCAAGAAAACACTCCCATTTACCATTGCAACAAAAAGAATAAAATATCTAGGAATAAACCTACCTAAGGACACAAAAGACCTGTAGGCAGAAAATTATAAGACACTGATGAAAGAAATTAAAGATGATACAAATAGACGGAAAGATATACCATGTTCTTGGATTGGAAGAATCAACATTGTGAAAATGAGTCTACTACCCAAAGCAATCTACAGATTCAATGCAATCGCTATCAAACTACCACGGGCATTTTAAACAGAACTAGAACAAAAAATTTCCCAATTTGTATGGAAACACAAAACACCCCGAATAGCCAAAGCAATCTTGAGAACGAAAAACAGAGCTGGAGGAATCAGGCTCCCTGACTTCAGACTATACTACAAGGCTACAGTAATCAAGACAGTATGGTACTGGCACAAAACAGAAAGATAGATCAATGGAACAGGATAGAAAGCCCAGAGATAAACCCACGCCCATATGGTCACCTTATCTTTGATAAAGGAGGCAGGAATGTACAGTGGAGAAAGGACAGCCTCTTCAATAGCGGTGCTGGGAAAACTGGACAGGTACATATGAAAGTATGAGATTAGATCACTCCCTAACACCAAACACAAAAATAAGCTCAAAATGGATTAAAGACCTAAATGTAAGGCCAGAAACTGTCAAATTCTTAGAGGAAAACATAGGCAGGACACTCTATGACATAAATCACAGCAGGATCCTTTTTGACCCACCTCCTAGAGAAATGGAAATAAAAACAAAAATAAACAAATGGGACCTAATGAAACTTCAAAGCTTTTGCACAGCAAAGGAAACCATAAATAAGACCAAAAGACAACCCTCAGAATGGGAGAAAATATTTGCAAATGAAGCAACTGACAAAGGATTAATCTCCAAAATTAATAAGCATCTCATGCAGCTTAATAACAAAAAAACAAACAACCCACTCCAAAAATGGGCAGAAGACCTAAATAGACATTTCTCCAAAGAAGATATACAGACGGCCAACAAACACATGAAAGAATGCTCAACATCACTAATCATTAGAGAAATGCAAATCAAAACTACAATGAGATATCATCTCACACCAGTCAGAATGGCCATCATCAAACATCTAGAAACAATAAATGCTGGAGAGGGTGTGGAGAAAAGGGGACACTCTTGCACTGCTGGTGGGAATGTGAATTGGTTCAGCCACTATGGAGAACAGTATGGAGGTTCCTTAAAAAACTACAAATAGAATTACCATATGACCCAGCAATCCCACTACTGGGCATATACCCTGAGAAAACCAAAATTCAAAAAGAGTCATGTACCAAAATGTTCATTGCAGCTCTATTTACAATAGCCCGGAGATGGAAACAACCTAAGCGCCCATCATCGGATGAATGGATAAAGAAGATGTGGCACATATACACAATGGAATATTACTCAGCCTTAAAAGAAATGAAATTGAGCTATTTGTAATGAGATGGATAGACCTAGAGTCTGTCATACAGAGTGAAGTAAGTCAGAAAGAAAAAGACAAATACCGTATGCTAACACATATATATGGAATTTAAGGGAAAAAAATGTCATGAAGAACCTAGGGGTAAGACAGGAATAACGACGCAGACCTACTGGAGAACGGACTTGAGGATATGGGGAGGGGGAAGGGTGAGTTTTGACAGGGCGAGAGAGAGTCATGGACATATACACACTAACAAACGTAGTAAGGTAGATAGCTGGGGGGAAGCAGCCGCAAGGCACAGGGATATTAGCTCGGTGCTTTGTGACAGCCTGGCGGGGTGGGATGGGGAGAGTGGGAGGGAGGGAGACGCAAGAGGGAAGACATATGGGAACATATGTATATGTATAGCTGATTCACTTTGTTATAAAGCAGAAACTAACACACCATTGTAAAGCAATTATACCCTAATAAAGATGTTTAAAAAAAAAAACAACTACAAATAGAACTACCATATGACCCAGCAATCCCACTACTGGGCATATACCCTGAGAAAACCATAATTCAAAAAGAGTCATGTACCAAAATGTTCATTGCAGCTCTATTTACAATAGCCCGGAGATGGAAACAACCTAAGCGTCCATCATCAGATGAATGGATAAAGAAGATGTGGCACATATATACAATGGAATATTACTCAGCCATAAAAAGAAACGAAATTGAGCTATTTGTAATGAGGTGGATAGACCTAGAGTTTGTCATACAGAGTGAAGTAAGTCAGAAAGAGAGAGACAAATACCATATGCTAACACATATGTATGGAATTTAAGAAAAAAAATGTCATGAAGAACCTAGGGGTAATACAGGAATAAAGACACAGACCTACTAGAGAATGGACTTGAGGATATGGGGAGGGGGAAGGGTAAGCTATGACAAAGCGAGAGAGAGGCATGGACATATATACACTACCAAACGTAAGGTAGACAGCTAGTGGGAAGCAGCCCCATAGCACAGGGAGATCAGCTCGGTGCTTTGTGATCGCCTGGAGGGGTGGGATAGGGAGGGTGGGAGGGAGGGAGATGCAAAAGGGAAGAGATATGGGAACATATGTATATATATAACTGATTCATCTTGTTGTAAAGCAGAAACTAACACACCATTGTAAAGCAATTATACTCCAATAAAGATGTTAAAAAAAAATACTACTTTTCATAGAATGATGGAGGTTGAAGATCCAGTGAGGGTGAGAAGAAGGCATATGAAAAGATTTATTTGCCTGCACTAAAAATTTCAACTTTTTAAACACTGTTTTAACACACTGTTAATTGCATGCCCCAGCGATTATTCCACAGACATTTTGAGGAGGCAACATATATTTAAATGGCATAAAATACGAACTGATTGATAAAAGCACACGGTATATTGTAGGAAAACATCTCTCAAAAAAACAGGAAGCTGGGCCTAGACTCTAGAAGCTACTGTGGCAATGAGATTAACAATCTCTCTTTGCCTTTATCACCATATTTTTCAGAAGTTTCTATTCAAATTTTTTGCCACCAATTTGCTCTGCAAGTATTGATAAATGAAAATTTGCTTTCCCTTCAAGTGTGAACATCACTGAAACTGCCATTAAGATTGATCTTTATAACAATATTCTTCACAGTTCTCTCTTGTCCCCTCTTCTTTCCCCCAAATCCGACATCATCACCTCTTCTTTCCCCATTGCTTCTCACATCCTTTTCTCTATTTGATTGGTGGTAAGTGAAAAGCAGAGGGCAGTAGAAAATGGAGGTGTGTGGAGTAGTGTAATAGACTGCAGGAGTCTCCTAGCCAGTCTCTCGGTCTCCAGTTTCTGTCTCCAACTCTTAATTTACTCTCTGTTTTGGCTCCAGAGATGCTTTCTAAAACAAAATGAAATCAGATCACGCCTATGCTCAAAACCTTCTATTGGGTTCCCGCTTTCAATAATAATAATAATATTAATAAATTAAGTTATTCAACTTAAAATTCACTGCCCTCCTCATTATCAGTCTGACTTACCCATCCAATCCATTTTCTGTCATTTCCAACATTCCATGCTCAGAATTGGCAATTCAAGTATTCATGAAATTTCATGCTTAGTTCTTTTACCTAATGTTCTTAGAATCTTCTCCTGAGCACACTTCTCTCCCCAAACTCTGTTTATTGGCAAATTTCTACTCACCCATCTTAACCAAACACCTCAATTAATCAATTATCCCTGCCTCTGCTATGCATTCTTCCCTCTATTCTAGAAATGGTCACAATCTATATTATAGAAATGAGTGGACATGTTCCAGGATACGACACACACAAGAAAAGAGTATATCTTGCAAGGGGCATCTTGTTGAGGGCAAGGTCGTCCCAGCATAAGGTTGCATCCATCGAAGGAAGGAATGCATTTTTCTAATTCTCATGAATGTGCCATATGTTCAGCAAGCATTTTTTGTAAACCTGGAGGGAGCACCTACTTCAAATTAACACAAAGTTTCTGTGTGAGCTGGGCCAGCCTTGTGCAAGTTTGTTTTCTCCACTGGAATGTAAGTCCCTTGAGTTGTGTTCTTGCCTTTTCTGTGTGTTCACTCTCTCCATACCTAGAAAATTGGCTTTATACAGTTGGTGAATTAAACTGTGTTGGGCGGAGTGAACTGAATGATAAAACGAAATTACTGAGAAAATAGCTTGAGGGTGCCATATTTTAACTTACAATAAGGGTGTCAAATTTTAACTTACAATAAGCCATACTCCATATTCTACAGTTTCCTTCAAGAAGGAGAGGGTTCCAAACCTGCAACTATCAGATAAATAAGTTCGAGAGATCTAATGCATAGCACAGTAATTATAGTCAAAATTAGTATTTTATAAACTTCAAAGTTGCTAAGACACTAGATCTTAGTTGTTCTCAACACAAAAAGAAACAATAATTGTGTGATGTGATAAAGGCATTAGCTAACGTGACTGGTAATCATATTGCCATATAGAAATGTATCAAACCAACATGGTGTACACCTCAAAATTATAGAATGTTATCTGTCAATTATATCTCAGTAAAAACAAAAGGATGAGAGGGTCCATAAAGTTAACATGGATTTGGGAAAATAGGAATTACTGTTTCCTCATATTTTAGATGTCATTTGAAGTGCAGTCCTCTGGAGCTAATATACTGGTACCCCAGAGATATGTGGAATCTTTACAGACTAACTGGTTGTATCATTGATAAGGAGCCCAGAGGAGACCCCCCAAAATAAATAACTACCATTGGGTACAAAATTCTCATTTTCAGATTTTCTTCTCATAGTTTGCTTGAAAAAGGCTGCAGTGCTTATTGTATGCTGATGGTTTCACAGTAACAGGGGTAAGGAAGGTAGGTGAAGCAGGAGAAGGCCTTGCAGTGTGGAGGGGCTCAAACTATGCATATATTTGAGAACATTCACCACATTGGTGAAAACTTCAAAGTTCACCTAACCTACCACCATACTGCCAGCAGGCATCCTGTGGTTAATAAATGTTTCAAAGTGTTTATGAGCCAGACGGGATTTCATCTCTCTGTTTCCCAGGGAACAAATCAGGGGTATGGCCTGTGGGAAGGAGTGTAGTTACCAATAGAAAAAAAAAAAAATGCAGTTGTAACAAATCGAAAGAAAAATCAAAGGGCGAATGAAATGTGGCTTGCTGTTAAAAATCATGGAAAATAAAAGAAACCGCCCGCAAATAATACTCGGTCCCTCCAGCTATAAAAATAACTTTCATAAAACTGAAGTTAGTTTGCCTAAATGTTAAATTATACAAAGATTTTAGCATAATATAATTTAAGGTTTTTACCTTGACAGTCTGTAAAATTACACAAAAATCAGTATTATTTAAGTCTGCATCTTAAATTGTGATTGAAAAAGTTGCACACTGATTGCAGAATAGTTACAAATATACATAACAGAGACTGCCAGCTTAATCTCTGCATCAGCAGAGACAGAGAGACTGAGGGAGAATGAGACGAGTGACAGTGCAAAAAGTCACGCGAGGGGTTCCACTTATTTACACAAATCTAAGGGAGATGGACAGAGTGACATACTATATATATATATACACACATTTTTATTTATTTATTTTTTTGCGGTACGCGGGCCTCTCACTGTTGTGGCCTCTCCCTTTGCGGAGCACAGGCTCCGGACGTGCAGGCTCAGCGGCCATGGCTCACGGGCCCAGCCGCTCCGCATCATGTGGGATCTTCCCGGACCGCGGCACGAACCCGTGTCCCCCGCATCGGCAGGCGGACTCTCAACCACTGCGCCACCAGGAAAGCCCCATACAATATATTTAACAACTGGTATGGCACGGCCTTAGACTAAATTGTTGTAAACCATAAATCAACAAGAAGACCTTGTGGGGTCTTCTACCAGGCAGTGGGCACCGTCGCCCTCTCAACTCTTGATTTGACCTGGCAAGGCTGGAGCTCTCTTTGGTGTGGAACAGGACCAATCTGCATTGCATAAATTGCTCAGGGATGCTGACTCCCATTTACTCAAGTCAGCAAGATATGGACTTTGGTTTCTATTTGTTTTGACCAAATTCTGTAGACAATAAAAGGACAATGTAGGACTAGAAGATAAATCTACTGGGGGGGAGAAGGAGTCTGGTGTGGTTCAATAAAAAGGCTCATGTATTGATGGAAAAGGGCTGGTCAGGCCACAGTAAGTAGCTACAGATGGAGTCCACTCTTAACCCAGGCCCCACATCAAGGATCCCTGCCTGATCCCCCTGCCTCTCTCATAAGGATGATCCCAGCAATGCTGGGTGGTTTCCGACTTTGGAACGTAGGACTACACAGAGCAGATGTTCACACGGGCACCACTGTGAAGACAGAGTCCCAGGGTTGTGTCAGTACATGGCTTTGTGCTGTGCAGTGTTTGTGTGCTCTTTGTGGGTGTCTGTCAACCCCTCCTCCCGGAAAGTGCATTTCCTCAGGGACTGGGTCATGATTTTGCTCCAGCTTCCTCCATTCAATCTGCCCCTGTCTACACATGAGCAGAAATCTCTTTGGATTTCTACATTTAAGAGCATGAATTTTTAGGGCTTCTGTAGATTTTCCCCTAATTGAGGAATTTCTATGAACACTGATGGAAGTTTTGTAAAACTGTTTCTACTTTCAAACAGCTATTACATACGTCATTTCGTTTTATTTGAAAGTTCAAAAGAAACAACCAAAATGAAACAAATGGCTGACCCTTGATAGCAGTTTTAGTAGAAACATTTCTGTTTTACACTTGGACAGCTATCAAATTGGGGCCTAATTACTTTACAGTTTTCAACAGGTGGTTCTTAATGGCAAGGCAGTTATCACACATTCAATAAGAAAAGGAGCTAACTAGGTGGACTTGGATGTTTGATTATCTATTTAAGCGTGTAATTGCATTTTTCAATATAATTAGCAATAAAATTGAATGTGTAAATTAATAGATGTGTTTCCCCACTTAAGTAATTATAATTCAATGCAATACTTTAGGGGCATTATTTCTCAATTGATGGCAATATAATTTCATGATCATTGTTTTTCTTAATATTTTTTCTGATAAGAACAAAATATATGTAATCAAAAGACTTTTAATAAACTGAGATGCCACGTTAAGTGTAATTATATTTTGATTAATTTAGATAAAATTTATGGAAGTAAAGATTAATACTCGAATAGTCTAATTAAAAGAATAATGGGAGTTCACTGGAGGTCCAGTGGTTAGGACTTGGTGCTTTCACTGCTGAGAGCCTGGGTTCAATCCCTGGTTGGGGAACTAAGATCCCGCAAGCCGTGAGGTGTGGGCAAAAAAAAAAAAAAAAAAAAAATTTGAAGAATAAAATCAAACTCCTTACCATGCTATTGAGAATTAACCCTAGCATTTTTCTAGGGCTATATAATAAATTGATATAAAAAAAGGGATTGTGAAACATTTTATTTAACTATTGGTCAACCTATAGCTATTATTTTTCACAAATTTTGATATAGATGAATTCAGTTAAATCCTAAACTTTTTTAAAAGAAATGAAGAACAAGATTTAGCATTACTATAAAATAGCATTTTTTCTTCCTGAATGGTAATTTTCAGTGTAAAATTAAACTATTTTTTACATGTTTAAGAAGCTATACTATTTTTCAGGTGTAAATAATCCTATAGAAAACAGATCAATATAATACCTCTTTCCAGTTACCATTATTTCATTGAACATGCATTCAATATAGTACATAATTGACACATAACTTAAACATTTGGGACTATCTCCTGGAGGTTATAAATTCCTTTCTCAAATCAACACATGGCAGTGTCTTTCTCGAAGGGAATAATGCCGTAAAACGTTTCCTCTAAGCCTGTCTTCTTTCTTTCTCTCTCTCTCACTCTGTCTCTGTCTCTGTCTCTCTCCTTCCTCCCCTGCCTCCTCTCCTCTCCCTGGCTCTCTCCTTCCCTGGCTTTAGAGAAGCAAGATGCATGGATCCCAGAGCCAGGAAATTAATTCTGTCAACAAGTTGAGAGAGCTTAGAAGCAGCTCCTTCCTCAATTGAGCCTCTGAGGAGAACCCAGCACTGGCCAATCCCTTGATTGAAGACTTGACAGACCTAAAACAGAGGACCTATCTAGGTCATGTCTGGATCTCTGATCCATGGAAAATGTGATATAATAAACACGGATTGTTTTAAGCCCCATGTTTGGCAACTTGGTACACAGCCATAGATAACTGACACAGATAGGGCCCAGCAGGTCAGGCTTGCCTCCACTCTGCGCCCATGGGACTTCCTTATCCAACCATTATATTGGGCTGGCCAAAGGGTTCATTTGGTTTTTTCCATAAGATGACTCTAGTAAGTGCTTAGTTGTCTTTAACTTCATTAGAAACAATTTTGTTAGATTGTATTGTGACAGCTGTCATATCAGAGTGCATTAAAAAAAAAAACTTATCAAAATTGGTGAATTTTTGTGTAGCCAATTTGATATTGAAGATGGAAGAAAAAAGCAACATTTTTGGCATATTACAATTTATTATTTCAAGAAAGGTAAAAACACAACTGTAATGCAAAAAAAATGATTTGTGCAGTGTATGGAGAAGGTGCTGTGACTGATCGAACGTGTCAAAAGTGGTTTGTGAAGTTTCGTGCTCGAGATTTCTGGCTGGACGATGCTCCAAGGTTGGGTAGAGCAGTTGAAGTTGATAGTGATCAAAGCAAGACATTAATTGAGAACAATCAACGTTATACCACACGGGAGATAGCCGACATACTCAAAATATCCAAATCAATTGTTGAAAATCATTTGCACCAGCTTGGTTATGTTAATTGCTTTGATGTTTGGGTTCCATGTAAGTTAAGCAAAAAAAACCTTCTTGACCATATTTCTGCATGTGATTCTCTACTTAAACGTAACAAAAAAGTTCCATTTTTAAAACAAATTGTGATGGGCGATGAAAAGTGGATATTGTACAACAGTGTGGAACGGAAGAGGTCGTGGGGCAAGCAAAATGAATCACCACCAACCACACCAAAGGCCCGTCTTCATCCAAAGAAGGTGATGTTGTGTACATGGTGGGATTGGAAGGAAGTCCTCTATTATGAGCTCCTTCCGGAAAACCAAACAATTCCAACAAGTACTGCTCCCAGTCAGACCAAATGAAAGCGGCACTCAGTGAAAAGCATCCAGAATTAGTCAACAGAAAACGCACAATCTTCCATCAGGATAACACAAGACTACATGTTTCTTGGATGACCAGGCAAAAACTGTTATAGCATGGCTGGGAAGTTCTGATTCATCTGCCGTATTCACCAGACATTGCACCTTCGGATTTACATTTATTTTGGTCTTTACAAAATTCTCTTAATGGAAAAAATTTCAGTTCCCTGTAAGACTGTAAAAGGCACCTGGAACAGTTCTCGGCTCAAAAAGATAAAAAGTTTTGGGAAGATGGGCTTCCCTGGTGGTGCAGTGGTTGAGAGTCTGTCTGCCAATGCAGGTGACACGGGTTCGTGCCTTGGTCTGGGAGGATCCCACATGCCGCGGAGCAGCTGGGCCCGTGAGTCATGGCCGCGGAGCCTGTGCGTCCCAAGCCTGTGCTCCGCGACGGTGAGAGGCCCGCGTACAGCAAAAAAAAAAGTTTTGGGAAGATGGAATTATGAAGTTGCCTGAAAAACGGCAGAAGGTAGTGGAACAAAATGGTGAATACATTGTTCAATAAAGTTCTTGGTGAAAATGAAAAATGTGCCTTTTATTTTTACTTTAAAACCGAAGGAACTTTTTGGCCAACCCAATAAAATTTACAACTAGTGTAACTCTTTGCTTATTCTTGAGGATAAAATCTTTGTTTAGCAACTAGAGGGCTGACATTGTTATCTACATTCCTATAGTCTTCAGCTGCCTTCAAGTTGCCTGCATTGGTTATTCCATTAAAGTGCCAGCCCTTGATGAAAACACACACCACAGTTCCATTCTCACCTTTTTGTCGCTGAGGATGATGACACAGTAGCGGGTGTGCATGCCAAAGGGGAGAAAGAAGACCTCCAGGCTTGAAGTCCCTTTCGCTCCCAGGTGAAGAGTATGTGTAGAGCAGAAGAACTCTTTGATGAAATTGGACTTAATTACTGCCAAAACATGAAGTAGGGCTTGTTTACGTATCATTTCATAAGTACTGTTCAAAAAGCAGCTGTTTCAATTAGTGATTAGAGTTTGGGGATGAATTTTTAAAATGTTCAAAGCATTAGCACACAAAATTAGATGATGCATTTGTTAATGAAAGTATGGGGGAACCCAGCCCAAGCTTGACATAATAAAAATGTGTAATTATGACCCTCTATTAAAGATTCCTTAAAAAACAAAAGGAACTTCACTAGTGTTTAAAATTAGCCTAGATATACATATAAAAATAAATAGCAAAGAGATCATTCCAGAATCTTCAGCTTTTTTGTGGACTATGCAATGATTCAAATTACAGGGTGTAACAGACAACTTAAACTGGAAATAAAGGACTGTTTATAGTTTTATCTTTTTGTTGGTTTTTAAAACATATCCACAAACTCCTCAATACTGTCTCTCTCCCCCGCTGCAGAGCATAGGCTCCGGACGCGCAGGCTCAGTGGCCATGGCTCACGGGCCCAGCCGCTCCGTGGCATGTCGGATCCTCCCGGACCGGGGCACGAACCCGTGTCCCCTGCATCGGCAGGCGGACTCCCAACCATTGCGCCACCAGGGAAGCCCCCTCAATACTGTCTTGAATGTGGAGATACGGTGGGCCAGTCTTACTGACCTGATCCTAACGGACAGTATGTTAGAATGCAGCAAAATCAAGCAGTATGACTTCTGATACTAGATCAGAAAATGTAATACAACTTCTTCCTAATCATCTCTCCTTCCTGGTTCACTTGCTTTTAGAACCAAGTTGCCATCCTGTGAAGAAGCCAAGGCCACATAGACAGCCCGCATGTAAGCGTCCAAGACAATAGCCCCACCCTCGATCTGACAGCAACTGCCTGAGAGACCCTGAGCAAGAGTCACCTAGCTGAGGCCAGTCACCTCCGAAGTGTGAGAGATAAAAATATAATGCATTTTTGTTATTTAATACCACTACATTTGAGGTGATTTGTTCTGTAGCTAGAGATCACCAGAACATCCCCATATCCATTTTCTTATCCATCATTCTATCCACATTTTCTAAATCTATAGTTATTTCATAAAACAAAGTAAATCTGTCTTCTGCTTAACATTTTAAACATGGTGAGACCTGTCACCTAAATAGGTTTAAACAGTTCAGAATAAGCCAAAGGAAACATAAAGGTCCCTTATTGAAATACATTCATTGTACAGGCGAGGAAACTAAGACTCAGCAGTGAAAGGCAAGATGTGGACAGAGTTTTCCAAAGGGTCATGGTGCAGAAAAAGCTGAGGACCAACACCTCGGGCTCCCATGTGGCTAGCAATCCCCAGGGCTTACCGTTCTGTCTACAGTCGCATTTACTATTTCATTTCATATTATGCTCTCTATATAAAAATAAGATATGCAAAAAGATAAAAGCTTTTATTTGCAGCACTCACAGGTTTTTAAGGCATCTGGGGCCTGGGAACAGCCCTCAGCAACATCATGTTCACTGCTATTCACAGCACCGCTGTTGTAAGGGAACAGGAAGACAACATCAACAGCACAAACAAGACTCAAAAACAATATTCTATCTTAATTCAATCTTTTACACATCCTTAAAAATTATGGCTACCTACAATATGATATGCAAAGACCACAGATGTATTTCCAAGATCATTTTTACATTTATATCGTGTTAGAAATTTTAAAAATAAGAAAAATCATTTATATCTTCACCATTGCTTTTTTAAAAAATTGGTAAAAACAATTCCTTTTTACTTGCAAATACTGTAGAGAAGTAAACAGTTGATAATAAAAACCCAAATCCTCAGACTCCAAAGGAGGGTGTCTCAACTTAGGACTACATAGGCAGTCTCTCCAAAAATGGTTCTAGAACCTGATTTCTTGAAAAATTCTCTTCTCTAAGCTAACTGCTCCCACATTTGTTTCTTTCTCATAAAGGTAGAAGGAGACTTGGGCAGCTGTTTAATCTCTTGTTGCACTTCTGAAAATTAGCCAATCACAGTCTGAAGCAAGGGCCTCCCTTGGAAGGTTCCATGTCTTCCAGAACCCATCAATTTTCTCCAAATTGCTCCTCTTGGTATTCATGATTATTTTGCTGTCAATTAGGACCTAGGCTCTAAGACATTGTTTGCCTGATTTTTTTCTGAGAATATAAAAATCCCGTATTTTCTCACCTTGCCAGCTGATTTGTTTGAGTTTGATGCTGTAAAAATATACTATTTCTAAGTAATGTTCTTCCAACCATATCCATTCCTTTTCTCCAAACACTGTCTTTTCTTTACACCACATTCTTAATAAGGTTATTTACCACCTCTTGTCATTATTCTGTGCTTTACTTCTACTCACAGGCATTCTATTGGTTTCAGTAATTCCCTTTTTTAAAAAGAACATTTAATACTTTTATGTCATTTGAGCATTTGATAGATCCCTAAAGGCTATGACAGACATAGTAGATGGATATTTTAGCATTTATAAGAGAGACAATACAAAGAGTGGAAAGAACAACAAAGAATGCTTATTTCTCAATGTACCGCTCTGATGCCATCTCTTTGATAATGGAACTCTGGGTAGAATGCCTGATTAAAATGCTCAGATAATCTCCAAACCTCATTTTGTTCAATACTTGCAATCACTAGACCTTCAGTCATTTTTGTTTTTTCATAGTGAATAGAAAAGCAGAACAATTTGGGCTTCGTCTCCTTTTTCTTTTCTTTACCTATTTTGTTGGAGAACAGCTAATGAAAGTACCTTTTTGAATAAATCAGAGTTGTCTTATCCTCAAAGTCTCAAACCCAGAAAAATTGAGTTACCTGTACTATTTATGGTAAAGACAAATAAAAATAATTTACAGATCTAAGAATTTGATTGACTTGCTCATAAAGCTAATGATTGTCATGATTAATTCAGAGACATCAGAAAATAAGTTAATAAAATAATCTGGCTCAGGAAAATTCTAATTTACCTGATCAATGTTCTTGACCCTAGAAATTTGATGACAAACCCAATTTGATTACAAAACCAGTATCTTGCATGTTCCAAAGACAGAAAAGAAAACAATTCACTTACGTTTTTGTTAATCCCCATACCTCAATCCATGCTATCACTTTCCCAAATGCTCATTGATTATTGTTGAAGCTAAGGCAGAGGGAGCATTTCAAAGCCTTGGTCTTAAGGAAGAATAGCATCAAAAGAGGCTAAAATTATACAAAACACTGTAGATCAAGCAATGGAATATTTTCTGCTAATTTAGTAGTAGGCCAAAGTCAGGGAGTAGAACTTACTTATGAGGTGGGATGGGATGGCATTACTTTTTCCTCTGCAATAGTGGCAATACAGCTCTTTTCAAGCTAAAATAATCAAAACGATATTGAACTGGTTCTAGTCAGGGCATGAATAAATCAGCTCCAAGAATGGCTTCCTTCTCAAGCTTCTCCAACAGGGAAGGAAGATCTTTATTATAAGCTTTCATACTTCTGGGTTAGCATTCAGGGCTGCATCCAAACCAAACAGCAAATGATCTTGTTCAAGTCTAGTTTTTATGCATCACAGGAAGGAATATAAGAGGATCAATTTTTAGATTCATTACATCCTCCATGTTTCCATGAGTTTGTCAAAATAGGGCCCCATGGCCATCTGGAGGGCTGTTAAAATGGAATGTTTGCTGCCTTTTGTACCACTTTGGCTCCTGAACAGTTGAGAAGCCTCTAAAGCAAGGGGTGCTAACCTGTGGTACAAGGACAGAGTGAATCTGTGAATTTAAATGGGGAAAAATTCATCTTTATGTCCACTAACTCTTAATAGCAATTTAAACCAACCCACAGTAGTAGTGGTTAACTATACTATGAATTGATCACCAAACAATCACAAATATGTATACATCACATTTCAGTTCTTGCACATATCTTGAGCTGTCATTTATTTCACTGCTACTTTTAGAGTATGGTAGTTAATCTCTACCAGTAGATCTTACTATGTATTGTGTTAATGAAGAAGTATATATTTTAACATATTACAATTTTTAAATATTTTGATAATCCTCTAGACTATTACTTTCTTCTATGCTATGGACTGAACTGTGTCACCCTTAAATTCATACGTTGAAGCCTTAACTCCCAAAATGACTGCATTTGGAGAGAGGGCATATTGGAAGGGAATCAAGGTTAAATAACATCATAAGGGTGGGGTGCTAATAAGACAGAATTAGCATCCTTACAGAAAGAGACACCAGTGAGCTCAACCTCTCTCTCCATGTGTGCACAAAGAAGAGGTCATGTGAGCACACAGTGAGATGGCCACCACCCATAAGTCAAAAGAAGAGGCCTCAGAATGAAACCTAACTTGCTGGCACCTTGGACTTTTCAGTCTCCAGAACTGTGAGAAATAAATTTCTGTTGTTTAAGCCACCCAGTCTATGGTATCTTGTTATGGCATCCCAAGTAGATTAAGACACTCTGTAATCCTTGTATCTTATTTTATGTATTTATAAAACACTATTCTGTGAAGTAGAATAGGTTTCATAAGACTACCAAAGAGCTTGACAACATTAAAACCTCATATGAAACCCTAATCGAGAGCAAGAGGATCATGGCAGATTGTTACTCTTAGTATATACATCTGGTTTTTGATTCACTCTGCTTTCCTTACAGACTTGCCTAATTCTAACTGTTACTAATTATTCAGTGTAGCAGAATGAAATATTTTAAAATCATGGCTTTCCAGAACCCAGCTTTTTTTTTAAACAAGACTCAGAAACATCTCTCTACCAGGGCCTTCTTTCATTTGGGTGGCTATTCTGGGCCAAGCTATACTGGGAACAATGACAAATGATGAAACCCCTCAGTTCACAGAGTATCCAGTCTGTCATGCAAAGTAGCTCTACAAGAAATAAGTACAAAGCAGAATGATAAACACTTCAATACCTCTTCAACTTGAATTCACACTTTCCTATGCTGACCCTATAGTCCATATTTATAAGCATATGCCTTGTACTTCCCCTTGCCTGCCTGTCCCCCACTCCCCCCAATGCTTCTGCGATTCCCTCTTCCTATGATATTTCTATATTTGTAGGATATTTGTAGGAAAGTTCTGCCCCTGCTTTAGATTCTGGCCGTCAAGATCATACTCATATTTCAGATCCCAATTTGTATATGATAAAGGAGAACATGGTGTACACATGGAAAAAAGGTTACTAGGACCTCATTTTTCTCCTTCAATGTTTTATCTTTCACGAAGATCTCAAAAATATCTACATAGTGATATTCCTTGCCAATCAGCTCACAGAGCATACACACATATATATATATTATTTTTTGGTATAACACATACTACTGAATGCATTCTGCCCTGTACAATTGCTTCCATTTGTGTAGATTTTTTCTTCTTCTCTGCTTGATGGTTGGCAACTTTAGGGCCAGAATCTGTGACTTATTTATCCCAATATTTCTCCAGTACTAAGAACAGTACTTAAGGTGCCACTTAGTAAAAATTTATTGAGTGATAAGTAATTCAAAATTGCTGGAAAAAAATTGCAAGTCATATCACTGTAGGAAATTATTTACAAATTGCCCATTTCTGAGCACTGCTGATCCATCACTCAATTTTAAAGTGCGGCTAAAATCAGTCTCCTGTCCTGATCCTTTCTGATAATCCTTGGGATTTAATTAGAATAAAAACTTCTTAACTACTCTTGCTTATGCTCAGGGATCATGTTCACATAAAGTAAAATATGTGATGAACATAAAGTTTCTTCATCCATGTGGTTTCAACTGTGTTGTTTTATATGTATCTGTTGCTTAAGAAGACCAGTTTACAGAGACATTTTACATTTTTAAATAGGAGATCCTTTTTTATGCCATCTAAAAGATAATTTCAGCACTTTACGGCTCATTTGAGAAGAGGTTATTTGTCATGTGGGGAGATATTAACAGAAGTGACTCTGAAGAGGAGTATCAGTTAGTATACGCTAGGTCATGCTACAGTAACAACTCCACATCTCAGTGGATTAACACAATAGTTTATTTCTTGCTCACACATGTAGTGATCTTTGGTGAAGGAGGCCTCCATTTCTAAATGTGCCTCTAATAACTGTGGCAGGGAGAGGGGACAAGAAAAATTGCTCACTGGGTCTTAAAGCTACCACCTGGAAAAAACAGTCAGCAGTTCTCACATGTCATTGGCCGATTGAGTTATGTGTTCATGGATAACTTCAACATTAGTGGGGAAGTGCAATATTACCATGAGCCTAAAAGAAGAAAACAAGGATATTTGTAACAAAGATCTAAAAATAATCCAGTTAGCTTATGGAGATTTTTAAAAACATTTTCTTGTTCTCTTATGTTACCTTGATGATTAAACCTAGAGACCAGACCAGGGCTTTACTGAGATAATGTAATACTTATTATATCGTGTATTACATATGAAAGTTAATCATAGAGGTACTGCACCAGACTTCCATTCTGGTCATGATTGAAATGCATGTTCTTAAATTTTGTGTCTGGAAATCTGTTCAAGACAGATTTTATTAAGGAGAGCTTTAATAAAAACAGGATGTGTCACATTATTAAGTATTGTTTTATTAAGATTATATTTAAAGATCAAAAGGCCTCATTATGCTGATGAAGCCAGATTGATGAAATATTAGATAACGTCGTGTTATTTGGAAGAAAAACACTCTTTTGTGTTCCCCTCACGGTGGAACTTGTTGGTTGCCTATCCCAATAACCTCTGGTCCTTCCCTCCTCCCTGACAAAACCCTCATTTTCTTTTGATATGTATGTGGAGAAGGGCAGTTTCTCAGTCTTCCTTCCAGCTAGGGTTGGTCATCTGATTAAGATTGGATCAATGGCTACAAGCAGAAGTGCTATGTGGTATTTCTGGGAAGCTTCCCTAACAGAAAAAGGGCACACTCTTATCCTTTCTGCTGCCTATAAAGTGGACTTGATTGCTGGAGCTCTGGATACTTCAGCTGATCCTTGAGAAAATGAATAAAGGCTTGCCAGTTACATGAACCGGAGCCTGGAGGTGTTACACAGAAAGCAGTCAGGACCCTAGAAGAAGGAGCCACAGTAATGCTTCTAATAAATCTGTTCAGAATTGTCAGAAAAGCAAGCTTTTTGGTGAACTTGAGACTATTCTATCACAACTCAACATATGGATTTGGGGCTCAGTATTCAATCCATGTCAATGCTGAAATGACATACCAAGGACCAGCCCTTTTCCTTGAGGAACTGTGTGGCTTTCGCCTTTGTCTCACCCTTGCCTTTGATCTGGGAGACAGTCTTTAAAGAGGTGCACAGGAGTAAATCTGCGATCCTTTAAATTAACGGCTCTGAATTTTTCTTTGAGAGCTAATCTGCTGAAGCCTGACTACTCTATGTTCTCCCTGACCCAACACTCAATGTTACTGCATCTTGTTTCTTTCCTCACAGGAAGACTTGAGAGAAGAACTAAGACAGTACAGTATTATAAATACAAATGGAAGAGACTATATGAGAAATAATGATCAATAAAGTTTGAGACTGTGATAGACACACTTCTTAAGCGATACTTCACGCTGAATTGGGAATTATTTTGCATGAGTATTTCCAAAGCTTCCTTCCTTTCCTAAATTAAATTACAAATGCTTTCATACTTGTTGACTCCATTTTGTTTTTGATTTGAAAGGCATAACTTAAAAAGATATCTTTACCTGTAGTTTGAGATTCTATGGCTTCAATAATTCTGGAACTTTGGGTCTAACTAAAACCATTTCAGAACAGTGCATGAAGAAAAATCATATTAAAATCTGGATACAGAATTTCCATATTGTGTTCCAAATTATGAAGGTAGACTCATTATTCTTGCTCTTCATTAAACAGATCCACTTTGAGTTACTTCTGCTCACAGATACCTACAGCATTTCTTTGAGATTTGACTCTAGTTTAATTACGTGATACTATAAATTATTTGCAATTAATGTGAAGAAATTGTTTCAAAGCCATTCAGGCAAAATCTGTGACCACAAAGCAACTTCTTGATCAAGAAGCAAGGGACTGAAAAAAAAATCCAGGAGAACTGTTTACCGAAGTTTTTTTGCCAATACTAGCATTTCACACTACAAAGAAATTAACATAAATGCTTACAATACTGCATTCCTATGATATCTATAATGCTGCTTTATAGCTCAATGTATCAACACTGCCAAATCCTTGCCTCTTGCAATATTTTTGCAGCTAAAAGGATGACACTGATGCTGTCAAGCATTACACAGAGACAATGGTATAAAATAAACTAACAACACAGTAGTAACGGTCAAATGCACTTCTATAATAGAAACCTGCATTATTTTGTTTCTGCCTGACTTTCTTCAACCTTTATAACACTGTTTTATTCTACTTCACTTTAAATAGCTATTTTATAGTTTAAAGCAGATGAGACATATGAGGCAATCTAACTTTAAAAAACTCTACTTTTCTATTGAGAAGTCAAAGTTCCTTTCTAAACTAAATACAGACTTCATAACATGGGTCAAATAAGCTTAAATACAGTCAATCCTCATTATCCACCAATTCCATTTTTGCAAATTCACCTCCTCACTAAAATTGATTTGTAACCCACAAATCAATACTCATGGCACTTTCAGAATTGTTCGCAGGCATGTGGAGAACGGTGGAAAGTTCCAGTAGCTGGTCACACAAGTTCCCAGCTGAGGTCAAATAAGGTGACACTGGGCTTTTCTATTTCAGTTTTCCAGCATAGATAAGCAGAGGATGGAGACAGTAGCGGGTAGTATACAAGTACAGAAGTGCAAGCCGAGGGACTTCCCTGGCAGCTCAGTGGTTAAGAATCCACGTGACAATGCAGGGGACACGGGTTCAATCCCTGGTCCAGGAAGATCCCACATGCCACGGAGCAATTAAGCCCGTGTGCTACAACTACTGAGACTGCACTCTAGAGCCTGAGAGCCATGACTACTGAAGCCCATGCGCTACAGCCTGTGCTCTGCAGCAAGAGAAGCCACTGAAATAAGAAAGCCCGCGCACCGCAACGAAGAGTAGCCCCCGCTCACCGCAACTAAAGAAAAAGCCCGCGCGCAGCAATGAAGACCCAACGCAGCCAAAAATAAAACAAATAAATAATAAATAAATTAAAAAAAAAAAAAAAGAAGCACAAAGCCGCTCTAGCTCTGAGGTCAGGAGGACAGGCTTTAAAACCTTTCTCTTATACCTGTTAGTGGGACTGCCTCAGGCAAGTCATTTAACACTTCTGAACTTCATTTTCTCTGTGTAAAGTAAAAAAAGTGGAATTACCAGGATAGGTTGTTTTTAGGATTTACAATTATAATCTATGTGGTTAAATATACTTCTCCTCGGAGTAATGGTGCAATATTCACTAATTGAGTGTTTATGGCAACTTTATAGAAAATAACTACCATGAATAATGAGAATCCACTGCATTTAATAAAGTGCATATGTATTCAGTTTTCATGCACATAAACCTAGAAATTTATAAAGAGAATAAGTGTGAATAATATAAATTATATATATATAATATAATATAAATTAAATATTTCAAATAAATGAAAACTATTATGTAATTATATAACAAGTTTACTTGAATGCTAATTTCTCAGAAATTTGCCTCAGATAATTATGAGCATAAAATATATAGACATTTACCCATCATTCACGTGGTCAACAAATTCTCCAACTTCAGTTAATTGGGATGGCAAAGAGATAAATGTTGAGGATTCCACAAAAATGACACTAAAATAAATGAAAAAAGGATTATTTTGAATTCTACTGTAACAAATTTCAGATGACCACAAAACATTCTTCTTTTAAATTATTTTCCATCATTCATAAACTATAATTAGAATCAGAATAAATTACAATTCAAAAAGTCCATGTGCTCTCATTCTTCAACTCAAAACGTATGCTAGAAAGAAAAGATCTGGAATGGAAATAGGTAAAAAATGCTATTTTTATATGGAAAGTGAACACTGAATTCTCATAACAAGGAAATTTAGAGCAAAAATGACCACCCAAATTATATTCCAGAAAGAAAGAGGAAATTACACACTGGTCTTAATACACTGTCAGAGTTATACACATTTAATAATTTCTAATCCTATTTCCAGAAAAGAGAAACATTTCTTTCAGGATTGGACATGAGATTTGGGTACCTAGTTAAATCAGTGCATTAATAACCATGCCATCATCTGGAATCACACAGAAATTCCGTCCTTCCTATATAATAATGCTCATTCCTTCAAGAAACAGTTTTGGAGACTCCATTGTGTGTTAGGTGTGGGACTAGGTACTGGAAAGTACAAACATGAATATGTTATCCTCTCAGCTCCCCACAATCTAGAGAAATGATACTCTAACGGCAGGTGAAAGATATCATGAAGAGTCATGTCAGGAATGCCTAATCCCTCCTGCAGAGTTGAACAGAATCTGTATAATATTGTTAAGAACAGATTTATCCAAACTTGATTTGTTAAAGGAAACCTTTTTTATTATGTAACAGTTATTAATATCTTATAATACTAGCTTTACAATGAAAAACACATCAGTAATAAAATTAATCAAATGTTTTAGTCTTAAAACACACACACATTCACAAACACACATATACAAACTAAACTGCAACACATTTATATATCCTAACATTTGAATGTTGACATCAGTTTTTGTCCTTTTGTTTTAACTTGATATTTCTGGTGCCTTCATATAAGGGTTGTAAGGAATTTTATAAATATTAAATAATAAAAAGTTTTAAACAGACAAAATTAACTGTAGTAAAATGTAAACTATGAACAATGCAAGCTATGTATCAAACTAGCAGATTTGCTTATATCACTGTAAAGTTACAGTTACGCAAATGTAGGAATAATTCCTCTCCAGAGAGCAATTTAAACATAAAGTCATACACTAAATTCTCATTTAAATATCATAAAAATATGAGGCACAAAACATAATGTTTCCTTTTATTTCTATAAATCCATGGTGAATCATTGGGCAATTTATTTCGGTAATAATTTGTTCTGGCTAAAAAACAATCACACGGATAATATTACTCGACACACAAATAAAAAACTAAACCACTATAATATTAGATTTTTCATATACTATACATGTACCATTTTGAGATAAAATAGCATTCTGTATGCTTGTTTGAAAAGTCCCTGCTTAATTACAATGAACATGCTTTCCTCAAAATAGACATATTAATTGTAAAATGAAATATAAACTGTCATTAAAATGGAAAAAGATCCTGTTTCATTACTGCAGTTTCTAAATCAGTGGTTCTCATACTTCAATGTGCATTACTATTATCCGAGTGCTTGTTCAAAATGCAGATTCCCAAGCTTCTATTTGCATGAATTCTGACTTAGTCTGGCATGGGTTCCATTTAAAACAAGATCTCCAGGTGTTTTTAAAATAGCCTGTCTATGGATTAAACTCTGAGTAATCTTGACTTAGACCAGCACTGCTCCAACATTAATGTACAAACAAATACTCTGGAGATGTTGTTAAACGCAGATTCTAACTCAAGTGGATTGGAGTGGGCCTGAGAGTCTGTTTTTCTAATAAGCCCCCAGGTGATGTTGATTTTGCTGACTCAAGGATGACATTTTGAGAAGCACGAGTATAATCTAAAACAAAAACAACCCAAATATTTTAAATAATAAAACCAGGCCACCAGAAAAAGAAAAGCAGGGAATGGTTTAGAACGACTATATATTCACTACTGTATAAAAGCAACAAAAACACTGGAAAAATTTGTCCAAATTAACTTTTTCAGAATTCTAGTTCACTAAAGAAAGGCTTGCAGCAATCTAAGTAGTGTTTATTCAAGAAAAGCTGACAAACCTTGGCAAGAACGGTAGTTTGTGGCCTTGTAACCTTTATGTTGTAACTCTCCCTCCACCTTTCCATAGCTCTATAGTAGCCTTGAAAACTAACAGCCTTGCAACCAAGGTAGTTGTAAAAAATGCTCAGGCTTGCAGCCACAGGAGGGAACAGACTGAGACTGGAGCTCTTCAAAAAAGTCCCATCCATCCCTGATCATTGTTCCTGTGTAACCCATCTCACAGTACCCTCGAAGAGCTCAATATGCAACGTGTTGTCTTTAATCAAACTGACTCAAAGAAAAACACCTATCCCCAAGATGTTAGTTGAAAACAATCAGTAGCAATTATGCCTGAGGCTGCAACAGCAACTGGATCAAATAAGAGCCTGACAAAGCATAAAAGGAAGATCTGGGGACAAGATGCCCATAGGCAGAGTCGCCATAGCTTAGTAGAGACCCAAAATATGTCAAAGACCTTCAACCCCACTTATGGAGACAATTAATAAAGAATATCAATAAAGAGATATTATACAAAAGAACTAATTATAAATTCTGGACTTAGAAAGTACAATACCTGAAATAAAAAAGCACTAGAAGGACTCAACTGCAGGTTTGAGGTGGCAAAAGGACCAGTACACTTGAAGATAGGTCAAGTAAAATGGTTAATTCTAAAGAATGGAAAGAGAAAAGAATGAAGAAAAATTAACAGAGCCTCAGAGAACTGTGGGAAACCTTCAAACAGACAAACATAAGCCTAATCAGAATCCTGAAAAGAGAAAAAGAGGCAGACAGAAAATGTGAAGAAATAAATGATGAAAACTTCCCAAATTTGATGAAAAATATTAATTTACACATCTAAGAAGTACAAAAAATTCTATGCAAGATAAACCCAAGGTGATCCATAGCTAGACAATAAGAGTCAAGTCATTGAAAGGCCCAGACACAGTAAGAAGCAGAACAAAATTGACTCAATACCTATGTTGCTCCTCAGTAAGATTAACAATAGAATTCCCATTTAAACCCTAAAGAACAGAATGCAATTGGATGATGTATATACAGTATGCTGAAAGAAGACTATCAATAAGGAATACTATATACAGCAAAACTATCCTTCAAAAATTAGGGAAAAATTAAGATATTACCAAACAAACAAAAAAATGAAAGAATTCATTGCTAACAGACCTACCCTACAAGAAATACTAGCAGAATTTCCTCAGGCTAAAGGAAAAGAACACTAGAAGTTAATTCTAAACCACATGATGAAATAAAAAGCATAGGTAAAGGTAACTACATAGGTAAATACATAAAACAAATAGGCTATAAATGTACTTTATTTGCAATCCTTTTTGTTCTCCTTTCTGATTTAAAATAAAATAGTGTGAGACAATAAATGTAAAACTGTTTTAAGGGCTTATAACTTATAAAGATGTAATGGGTATAACAATAATAGCACTAACAACAGGCTAGGGAAAGGAGATACACTGAAGCAAAGTTTCTGAATTATACTGAAATTAAATTGGTATCAATCTGAGCTAGATTATTTTATATTAGGGTGCTAATTATAATCTTCAGGATAACTACTGAGAAAAAAACTAAGAAAACATACAGTAAAAGGAACAAAAATTTTAAAAGGCACACTAAAAGTAAATATTTAAAACAAAATCAAGTAGTAATAAAGAAAGAGATGAACAAAGACACAGGACTTATAGGAAACAAGTATCAAAATGGCAGACATAAACCCTACTGTATCAGAGATTACATTAATTGTTAAAGGGATTAACACTCTAATCAAAAGGCAGAGATTGACAAAATGGAAAAAATAGCTTAGAAAAAAGACAAACATTGGTTCAAAGACACAAACAGACTGGGAACAAAAGAATTAAACAAACCAACAAACAAAAACTACCACGCAAACAGTAAAAAAAAAAAAAAAAGAGAACTGGAGTGACTATACTAATAACAGACAAAATAGAACTTAAAGCAAACATTGTTCCAGCATGACAGCATGAGAGCTCCATGGACTACTTACCAGGGAAATGAGTTAAAATATAAAAATCAACTATATAAACTCTCTGGAAATGATCTTGAGGGCATATAGCAAAAAAAAAAAAAAAAACCCAAAAAACAAAAATCACACACCTCTTCAGTAATATTTACTAAATTCAGTAAGAAAAGATGCAGTCTGTGGCACTTGAACCAAGACCACTCTCTTCCTCCTCCTTCCTCACCCAATTAAGACATAAACTCTACTCCAGACAAGTACAGCTAAGAATATAGGGCTCATTCCTCTCCTAGCTCCCAGATAAAGAACTATCTTTCTGAGAGATGTGTGACATCAACATTTCTCATCCTGCCCCAAGTACACGTTGCTAAGGCTAAGTTCTGGGCAAATGCAGCTGAGAGGAGCCAAGGGGCTCCCTTCTTCTGCCCAGCATCAAAACATGGACCACAGGCTCTACATGGATGTGAAATTGCCATTGCCCTACCTTATAAAGTGGTGGATCTATGCTGGAAGAAGCAAGCCAGGAAGACCTGAAGCTACTGTCCCCCATCCCACCTAGCACTCAGCTCCTAATGTGGGACTGATTCTCCAAGAAAAGTGTACCAGTGTCCCCCGTTCCACCAAGAGAGCTGTGGCTCAGAGATTTTGCCTAGAGGGAGAAGCTGACCTTAAAGCATATAGTTCTTAATCTCTTCACAAAGGAACTGATTCCATTTTCAAAAACGTGAAGATCAAGGGTGCCCTTAAAAATAGTGTAGGTGGAGCTTCCCTGGTGGTGCAGTGGTTAAGAATCCACCTGCCAATGCAGGCGACACGGGTTCGAGCCCTGGTCCAGGAAGAACCCACATGCCGTGGAGCAACTAAGCTCATGCGCCACAACTACTGAGCCTGCACTCTAGAACCCATGCTCCACAACAAGAGAAGACACTGCAATGAGAAGCCCACGCACCACAACGAAGAGTAGCCCCTGCTCGTTGCAACTAGAGAAAGCCTGCGTGCAGCAATGAAGACACAACACAGCCAAAAAAATAAAAAATAGTGCAGTTGTAGTGAAAGGCAATTGGGAGGATCCCTGCTAGTTTGTTGGAGAAACCTGGGGCAAGAGACCACTGGGAGGAGCCCTCCTGGGGACAGAATAAATCTCAAACACTGACCTAACAAATTATTATTTCAAAGGACCTGGATTTGATTGAATTGGCCTGAGGAGCAATTTATGCCTTCCATAGCATTGGAATTAGGGAAATTTAATAGCTAGGTGTGGACAGAGACACAGAGAGTCAAAGAAAGCCCTGCCAAAACCACTGTTAACTCAGAGTGACTGTGAGCATACCCAAGGCTGTATCCCCTAGAAGCAACATTAGAAGGTTCACACTATGTATGTGGGTTTTTTTTTTTGGGGGGGACGGGGGAATGGGGAGTAGACATCACTAAAATAAGCCAGCTACTCAGTAAACAAACAACCAAACAACATTAACAATCCTGTGGGAAGTGGGACCAGAACTCAATATATTTTCAAAAACGTCCAGTTTCCAACATAACAATTATGAAACAAGCAGAGAAACAATAAAAGAGGCATGCAAGAAAAACTGCCTGTTGGAGTGATCAACTACCATATTTAACAGAACACTAATTCAAAATAGCCATTGTAAATGTCTTCAAAAACGAAGGAAACTATGACTACAGAAGTAAAGGAAGGCATGATGACAATGTAACATCAAATAGAGAATATCAAAACAGAATGAAATTAATAAAGAACCAAATGGAAATTGTGGATTTGGAAACAACAATAACAGATATAAAAAAAATCACTAGAGGGGCTCAAGAGATTTGAATTGGCAGGAAAAAAAAGAATTAACAAACTTCAAGATTTATAGAGATTTTGCAGTCTGAAAACAGAGAGAAAAAGAAAAATAAACAGTCACATATATATGGTATACACTTAAATGGACCAACACATGTTTAATGAAATTAACAGAAAGAGAGGAGAAAGAGAAAGGAAAATAAAAACCATTTGAAAAATGAGATGGGTAAACATAGCTGTGTCACACTCCCCAATTTCAAACAATGCAAAGCTAGAGTAATTAAAACAGTATGGTATTTGCATAAAGACAGATACATAGATCAATGGAAAAGAATGGAGAGCCCAGAAATTAATTCACACTTATATGGTCAATTATTTACAACAAAGGAGCCAAGAATATACAATGTGGTACTGACAGTCTCTTCAGTAAGTGGTTCTGGGAAAACTGGTCAGCCACATGCAAAAGAATGAAACTAGATCACTATTTTACATCATACACAAAAATTAACTCAAAATAGATTACAGACTTGAACATAAGACTTAAAAGCATAAAACTCCTAGAAGAAAACACAGGCTTATGTAAACTCCTTGATATAGGTCTTAGTGATATTTTGAATCTGACACCAAAAGGAAAAGCAACAAAAGCAAAAATAAACAAATGGGACTACATCAAACTGAAATAAAGCTTCTGCACAGTAAAGGAAATCATCAACAAAATATAAAGGCAACCTAATGAACTGGAGAAAATATTTGCAAATCAAATATCTGATAAGGGGCTAATATCCAAAATATAAAAAACCCAATATCTAAATCACAAAAATCCAAACAATCTGATTAAAAAATGGGCAGAAGATCTGAATACACATTTTTCTAAAGAAGGCATACAGATGGCCAACTGGCACATGAAAAAATCCTTAACATCATTAATCATGAGGGAAATGCAAACCAAAACCACAATGAGATATATCTTATACCTGTTTAAATGGCTATTATCAAAAAGACAAGAAGTAATAAGTGTTGGTGAGGTTGTGGAGAAAAAGGAACCTTTCTGCACTGTTGGTGGGAATGTAAATGGGTGCAGCCACTATGGAAAATAGTTTGGAGGGTCCTCAAACAATTAAAAATAGAACTAGCATATGATCCAGCAATTCCACTTCTAGGTATTTATCTAAAGAAAACAAAAACACTAACTCTATAAGATACATGCACCCCCATGTTCACTGCAGCATTATTTACAGTTGTTAAGATATGGAAACAACCTAAGTATCCATTCACAGATGAATGGATAAAGAAATTGTGGTGTATATATACAATGAAATATTACTCAGCCATAACAAACAATGAAATATTGCCATTTGCAAAACCATGATGGATCTCAAAGTCATTAAATAAAATAAGTCAGACAGAAGACGACAATACAATATAATCTCTCTCATATGTAGAATCTTGAAATAAACGGACTCATAGATATGGAGAACAGACTGGTGGATGCCAGACTTGGGGGATGGGGTGCGTGGGATAAATGGGTGAAGGGGGTCAAAAGGTTAAAAAGAAGAAAAATAAAGGGAAACAATTAAACATTTATTTTACTTTTCTTATATGAACTGTACCACTGGATAACCAAAGAGATGAGAAGATGTTCTCCTTGTAAAAATATTCCAACTAATACATTTCATAAATGATAGAAATGGAATATCACCATTTTGTAACCACCCACGAATAATGAGGTACCCACTGAGTATCAATGGCTACTAACATTCCAAAAAGAGACAAGATATTATATGCTTCCTAAAGAAAGAATATGTCATTTCCTTTAATCTTGCCAAAGCAAATGAACCTGAGTTTCTCTGTATCCATTCCTCTGTATCCAGCTGTGAATTTAAAAAATATACAACTGAAAAAAGAACATGTGAACCTATACCATAAACATGAAATCAGCAAAATCCAGACATGGGAAACCACAGCTCAATCAGCTCATGTTCTTCAACCGATGATTGTAAGGAAAAGAAAGAAATGGAGGAGGAACCTGTAAATCATTTAAAAGGCATATGATTTTTTTTTAATCAGCAAGAGTAAACTCCAGTGCCCAGAAATTCACACTTGTGTGTGTCACTTCCCTGATTACCATGAAAGTCAAGATAGCAGTTTATTCAAGAAAGAAAGAAGAGATTTGGGGATGGTTGACAAAGTCCTATTTCCTGACTCAAATACAAGAGTGTTTACCTTATAATAGTTTATTAAATAATACATTTGTTTTTCTGTGAAAGAGAGGAAGGAAAGAAGGGAGGGAGGAAAGGAGGGAAGGAAGGAAGGAAGGAAGGAAGGAGTGAGGTGGGTGAGAGCAAACTTGGATTAGGCTATGGAAATCATTCCAGAAGGTAACATGAATCTATAAGAACAATTAAAGAAAAACAAAAATGATAAATAAGAAGGCTAATATAATGAAGGCTATAAATATGTACTTTCTGTTATGAACTGAACTGTGCCCCCCCCCACAAACTTTGTATGTTGAAGCCTTAACCCCTAGTACCTCACAATGTGACTATAGTTGGACATAGGGCCTTTAAAGGTGATTAAGTTAAAATGAGTCCATTAGGGTGTGCCCTAATTCATCCTGATTGGTGTTCTTGTAAGAGGAAACGTGGACATACAAAGAGACACGAGGCATGCACACATAGAGAGAAAAGACCATGTGAAGAGAGAAAAGACCATGTGAAGACACAGAAAGAAGGGGGCCATCTGTGAGCCAAGGAGAGAGGCCTCAGAAGAAACCTAATCTGCCAGCACCTTGATCTTGGACTTCTAGCCTCAAGAACTGTGAGAAATAAATTTCTGTTGTTTAAGCCACCCAGTCTTATGGTATTTTGTGCTGGCAGCCCTAGCAAATTGATATACTGTCCTTTTTTCTCTCCGTTTTCTTAAAATCATAAAAAAATATACAAAAGAAATAAAAAGAAATATTCATAAATATTATGCAATATTACTGATTATTGTAACATTATTGATATAATACATATGACCAAAGGAAACACAAAATAGGGGGAAGGGAATAGAGCTATATAAGAGTAACACTTTGTGAATCTCAGTGGAATTAAGTTACTGTTTACATGAGGTATCTAAAATAGTCAAACTCATAAAGCAGAGAGTAGACTGGTGGTTGCTAGAGGCTGGGAAGAGGATGAAATGGGAGTTGTATAAAGTTTCAGTTATGCAAGATGGATAAGTACTATAGATGTTCTATGCAACATAGTGCCTATAAATGTTATAGGCAACATAGTGCCTATAACAATATGGTATTGTGCACTAAAACATTTGTTAAGAGGGCAATTCTCATGTTAAGAATTCTCACCACAAAAAAGGAAAAAAAAAAAAAAGAGAAAAGGAACACAAGGAAACTTTTGGAAGTGATGGATATGTTTATTGCCTTCATTGTCGTGATAGTATCATGGTACATGCATATGTCCAAGCTCATCAAATTGTATACTTTAAATGTATAGTTTTTTTTTGCATATCAAATATACCTCAAAATAAGATATTTTTTAAAAAAAAGATAAATAGAAAATATCAAGGAAACTAGAAGAAGGGTCTTTCAAAAGATCAATAAAATTAACAAATCTTTACCTAGATTGACCAAGAATAAAGGAGAGAAAAATCAAAGTAAGGGATGGAAGAAGGGCCATCACTACTGCCTTTGCAGGGGGGAAAAAAAGGATTATAAGGGAATACTGTGAAAACTTCCATGCCAACAACTTAGATAATTTAGAGGAAATGTATAAATTCCTACAATGGCACAAACTACCAAACTGATTCAAGAAGAAATGGAAAATCTGAGTATGCCATAACAAGAGATGAAATTAGTAATAAAGTTTCCACAAAACAAAGCTCAGACCCAGATGGCTTCAATTCTACCAAACATTAGAAGAATAAATACCAATCCTTCACAAACTCTCCCCAAAAATAGAATGGAAAGGACCATTTCCCAAATCTTTCTCTGAGGGTAGTACTGATGATATAAAAAGCAGATAAAGACATCACAAGAAGAGAAAATTACACTAGTAAATCCTTTTTTTATAAATGCAAAAATTTCAACAAAATACTACTAAACCAAACCTTACAACACGTAAAAAAAGAATTATACAGCATGAAATAGTTGCATCCTGCTAAAGAGGAATTTGAGAACTACTGATCTGGTACACAGAGGTGTGGGAGCTAATCCTGTTTCTGTTAAACCTAGACTGGATAGGAGATTAAGAAGTGCAAACTACCATGTATAAAATAAATAAGCTACAAGGATATATTGTACAGCAAAGAGAATAGAACCAATATTTTATAATAACTATAAATGGAGCATTACCTTTAAAAATTGTGAATCACTGTACTGTATACCAGAATATATAATATTGTATATCAATCACAGCTCAATAATTTTTTTTTTTTAAATCTAGACTGGGTCACCTTATTTGTTAAAAAGAATATTAAATTTTGACAAAGTAGAATCAAATCTGATCATTGTGCTGCATATAAATTTTTGGAAAATATATGAAATTTAAAATTTTACTTTGAAGTACATTTAATATGAGATTATTAATAATAAGCAAATCCTGATCATTTTTTGTAAGTGTAATATGAAAAACTAGGTCACTTATTGTTATATTATTTATAACATTAAAATAGTCTCTATATGAATTATTTGGCTTTAAATTTCCTTTCTTATTCATTCTCATTTATTATATTTTACCTTTAAAAGTAATATATGTTTACAGTAAAATATTAATTTTACAAATTTTATGATTGGCCTTAAATTTTTCAGTTCATATTCCCATTGCCTAAGTTTGAAGGCCACATTCAAATAAGAGAGGAAGGAGTCAAAAGTCCCCAATTAACAATCTTGTCCTTTACCAAACCATGCATTCCTCACAAGAAGTAACAATTTTAATTCAATCTGAGATAAACCATAAAATAACAATAAAATATTATAATTTTTTGAGAAACATACAATTATAATATTCTACCAATTCCAGGAACTTTGAGATTTACTTTCAGTTCTACCACTAGAATAAGTCTAAGCATGTTTGATCCTGATTTCCTCTGAAGAACTGCAGTCATTTGGTTTACTTAAGGGCATATTTTAATACTGGATTAATGCCACATATTCTGGTATTTTTTATTCCTTACATTCTGATATAACACTTTAATGAAATTACGGTAAATAAAATTCTCCCTCACTGAACATGGGAACTATAAATTCACCAGCCGTTTTAAAAAAAGAATTTTTGTTTTGTAAACAATAAATGATATTGTTAATAAGAAATTACCAAAAGCCTAGACATATAGTGATTTAAAAACTGGAAATTATCAACTACTAAAATAATAAGCATACATACAACTTCTAGTCTCAACACAAGTACTGCTGTAAGGATCTGATTTTTAAAGCTGGTGGAAACAGAGTTCATAATTTAAGCGATACGTAAGGTAAATTTATATGTAAATTTATAGAAAGACATTTTTCTACTTGCGACCTTAAACAATACTTAAGCAATTTATTGTCTTTTAATTTCAAATATATGCTGTTGTTATTGTTGTTGCTAAATCTCAAGATGCACAAATGCACGTTTAATGTGCAGTTTGAATTAATCATGATGCTTTAGGTAAAAATAAATTTTCCGCTTGAATCAACATTTCACTTTTGGAAATTAACAGGATAAAATTAGAAGTTAAAAAGTCTATTAATTATAAATTTTAAAAAAATGAAAGAACTGTAAATGTCAATAAACAAAAAGCTTAAAGACAAAATTCATAAATTTGATATCATCAGCCTTACCTTTGCAGAGATCAAATAGCATTTCAAGAAAAACTGATTTACCTTCATTATTTGTTCTATTTTACCTGCTGATGCTTATAAATTTATAGCAATGTAAATATATAAAATTTCTCCTCAAAACAGTTCATGTTGAAGAAAAATACATACTTCTCTTAAGATTCAATATGGCTAATTGCAATGAATTTATGTCAAAACAATAACTTACCTGAAGTCCCAAGCAGTGTGGAAGGGATTTTTAACATTCACAATGATTTCTTTCCATTTATAACACGGAGATTTGCATTTTATACTTGCCTATGGTAAAAAAATATATATATAAAACATACAATATGATAATAACAAAAAATAATAACCTCAGTTATAAAAAACAAACTTGGGCTTCCCTGGTGGCGCAGTGGGTGAGAGTCCGTGTGCCGATGCACGGGACACGGGTTCGTGCCCTGGTCCGGGAAGATCCCACATGCCGCAGAGCGGCTAGGCCTGTGAGCCATGGCTGCTGAGCAGCTAGGCCCATGAACCATGGCTGCTGAGCCTGTGCATCCAGAACCTGTGCTCCGCAAAGGGAGAGGCCACAATAGTGAGAGGCCCGCGTATCACACAAAACATAAATAAATAAATAAAAAACAAACTTAAAGTACCTAAAAAACTATCCATTTAAATAACATACTGATATCAATTTTTTTTTACATCTTTATTGGAGTATAATTGCTTTACAATGGTGTGTTAGTTTCTGCTTTATAACAAAGTAAACCAGTTATACATATACATATGTACCCATATCTGTTCCCTCTTGCAGCTCCCTCCCTCCCACCCTCCCTATCCCACCCCTCTAGGTGGTCACAAAGCACGGAGCTAATCTCCCTGTGCTATGTGGCAGCTTCCCACTAGCTATCTATTTTAGGTTTGGTAGTGTATATATGTCCATGCCACTCTTTCGCTTTGTCACAGCTTACCCTTCCCCCTCCCCATATCCTCAAGTCCATTCTCTACTAGGCCTGTGTCTTTATTCCTGTCCTACTCCTAGGTTCTTGATGACATTTTTTTTTTCTTAAATTCCATATATATGTGTTAGCATAGGGTATTTGTCTTTCTCTTTCTGACTTACTTCACTCTGTATGACAGACTCTAGGTCCATCCACCTCATTATAAATAGATCAATTTCGTTTCTTTTTATGGCTGAGTAATATTCCATTGTATATATCTGCCACTCTTCTTTACCCATTCACACGATGATAGACACTTAGGTTGTTTACATATACAGGCTACGGAAAATAGAGCTGCAATGAACATTTTGGTACATGACTCTTTTTGAATTATGGTTTTCTCAGGGTATATGCCCAGTAGTGGGATTGCTGGGTAGTATGGTAGTTCTATTTGTAGTTTTTTAAGGAACCTCCACACTGTTCTCCATAGTGGTTGTACCAATTCAAATACCCACCAGCAGGGCAAGAGTGTTCCCTTTCCTCCACACCCTCTCCAGCATTTATAGTTTCTAGATATTTTGATAATGGCCATTCTGTCTGGTGTGAGATGATATCTCATTGTAGTTTTGATTTGCATTTCTCTAATGATGTTGAGCATTCTTTCATGTGTTTGTTGGCAGTCTGTATATCTTCTTTGGAGAAATGTCTATTTAGGTCTTCTGCCCATTTTTGCATTGGGTTGTTTGTTTTTCTGTTATTGAGCTGCATGAGCTGCTTGTAAATTTTGAAAATTAATCCTTTGTCAGTTGCTTCATTTGCGAATATTTTCTCCCATTCTGAGGGTTGTCTTTTGGTCTTGTTTATGGTTTCCTTTGCTGTGCAAAAGCTTTGAAGTTTCATTAGGTCCCATTTGTTTATTTTTGTTTTTATTTCCATTTCTCTAGGAGGTGGGTCAAAAAGGATCTTGCTGTGATTTATGTCATACAGTGTTCTGCCTATATTTTCCTCTAACAGTTTGATGGTTTCTGGCCTTATATTTAGGTCTTTAATTCATTTTGAGCTTATTTGTGTGTATGGTGTTAGGAAGTGATCTAATCTCATACTTTTACATGTACCTGTCCAGTTTTCCTAGCACCGCTTATTGAAGAGGCTCTCCTTTCTCCACTGTACATTCCTGCCTCCTTTATCAAAGATAAGGTGACCATGTGTGCGTGGGTTTATCTCTGGGCTTTCTACCCTGTTCCATTGATCTATCTTTCTCTTTTTGTACCAGTACCATACTGTCTTGATTACTGTAGCTTTCTAGTATAGTCTGAAAGCAGGGAGCCTGATTCCTCCAGCTCCGTTTGTCGTTCTCAAGATTGCTTTGGCTATTCGGGGTCTTTTGTGTTTCCATAAATACTGTGAAATTTTTTCTTCTAGTTCTGTGAAAAATGCCAGTGGTAGTTTGATAGGGATTGCATTGAATCTGTAGATTGCTTTGGGTAGTAGAATCGTTTACACAATGTTGATTCTTCCAATCCAAGAACATGGTATATCTCTCCATCTATTTGTATCATCTTTAATTTTTTTCATCAGTGTCTTATAACTTTCTGCATACAGGTCTTTTTTGTCCTTAGGTAGGTTTATTCCTAGATATTTTATTCTTTTTGTTGCAATGGTAAATAGGAGTGTTTTCTTGATTTCACTTTCGGATTTTTTAACATTAGTGTATAGGAATGCCAGATATTTCTGTGCATTAATTTTGTCTCCTACTACTTTACCAAATTCATTGATTAGCTCTAGTAGTTTTCTGGTAGCATTTTTGGGATTATCTATGTAAAGTATCATGTCATCTGCAAACAGTGACAGCTTTACTTCTTCTTTTCCGATTTGGATTCCTTTTATGTCCTTTTCTTCTCTGATTGCTGTGGCTAAAACTTCCAAAACTATGTTGAATAAGAGTGGTGAGAGTGGACAACCCTGTCTTGTTCCTGATCTTAGTGGAAATGCTTTCAGTTTTTCACCATTGAGGATGATGTTCGCTGTGGATTTGTCATATATGGCCTTTAATACGTTGAGGAAAGTTCCCTCTATGCCTATTTTCTGCAGGGTTTTTATCATAAATGGGTGTTGAATTTTGTCAAAAGCTTTCTCTGCATCTATTGAGATAATCATATGGTTTTTCTCCTTCAATTTGTTAATATGGTGTATCACGTTGATTGATTTGCGTATATTGAAGAATCCTTGCATTCCTGGAATAAACCCCACTTGATCATGGTGTATGATCCTTTTAATGTGCTGCTGGATTCTGTTTGCTAGTATTTTGTTGAGGATTTTTGCATCTAGGTTCATCGGTAATATTGGCCTGTAGTTTTCTTTCTTTTTGACATCTTTGTCTGGTTTTGGTATCAAGGTGATGGTGGCCTCGCAGAATAAGTTTGGGAGTGTTCCTCCCTCTGCTATATTTGGGAAGAGTTTGAGAAAGATAGGTGTTAGCTCTTCTCTAAATGTTTGATAGAATTCGCCTGTGAAGCCATCTGGTCCTGGGCTTTTGTTTGTTGGAAGATTTTTAATCACAGTTTTAATTTCAGTGCTTGTGATTGGTCTGTTCATATTTTCTATTTCTTCCTGATTCAGTCTTGGCAGGTTGTGCATTTCTAAGAATTTGTCCATTTTTTCCAGGTTGTCCATTTTATTGGCATAGCGTTGCTTGTAGTAATCTCTCATGAGCTTCTGAATTTCTGCAGTGTCATTTGTTACTTCTCCTTTTTCATTTCTAATTCTATTAACTTGAGTCTTCTCCCTTTTTCTCCTGATGAGTCTGGGTAATGGTTTATCAATATTTTTTATCTTCTCAAAGAACTAGCTTTTAGTTTTATTGATCTTTACTATTGTTTGCTTCATTTCCTTTTCATTTATTTCTGATCTGATCTTTATGATTTCTTTCCTTCTGCTAACTTTGGGGTTTTTTTGTTCTTTCTCTAATTGCTTTAGGTGCAACGTTACGTTGTTTATTCGAGATGTTTCCTGTTTCTTCAGGTAGGATTGTATTGCTATAACTTCCCTCTTAGAACTGCTTTTGCTCCATCCCATAGGTTTTGGGTTGTCGTGTCTCCACTGTCATTTGTTTCTAGGTATTTTTTTATTTCCTCTTTGATTTCTTCAGTGATCACTTCGTTATTAAGTAGTGTATTGTTTAGCCTCCATGTGTTTGTATTTTTTACAGATCTTTTCCTCTAATTGATATCTAGTCTCATAGCGTTGTGGTCGCAAAAGATACTTGATACAATTTCAATTTTCTTAAATTTACCAAGGCTTGATTTGTGACCCAAGATATGATCTATCCTGGAGAATGTTCCATGAGCACTTGAGAAAAATGTGTATTCTATTGTTTTTGGATGGAATGTCCTATAAATATCAATTAAGTCCACCTTGTTTAATGTGTCACTTAAAGCAAGTGTTTCCTTATTTATTTTCATTTTGGATGATCTGTCCATTGGTGTAAGTGGGGTGTTAAAGTCCCCTACTATGAATGTGTTACTGTCGATTTCCCCTTTTATGGCTGTTAGCATTTGCCTTATGTATTGAGGTGCTCCTATGTTGGGTGCATAAATATTTACAATTGTTATATCTTCTTCTTGGATCGATCCCTTGATCATTATGTAGTGTCCTGCTTTGTCTCTTCTAATAGTCTTTAAAGTCTATTTTGTCTGATATGAGAATTGCTACTCCAGGTTTCTTTTGGTTTCCATTTGCATGGAATATTTTTCTATCCCCTTACTTTCAGTCTGTGTGTGTCTGTCTCTAGGTCTGAAGTGGGTCTCTTGTAGACAGCATATATATAGGTCTCGTTTTTGTATCCATTCAGCCAATCTGTGACTTTTGGTGGGAGCATTTAATCCATTTACATTTCAGGTAATTATCAATATGTATGTTCCTATTCCTATTTTCTTAATTGTTTTGGGTTTGTTATTGTAGGTCTTTTCCTTCTCTTGTGTTTCTTGCCTAGAGAAGTTCCTTTAGCATTTGTTGTAAAGCTGGTTTGGTGGTGCTGAACTTTCTCAGCTTTTGCTTGTCTGTAAAGGTTTTAATTTCTCCATCAAATCAGAATGAGATCCTTGCTGGGTAGAGTAATCTTGTTTGTAGGTTTTCTCCTTCATCACTTTAAATATGTCCTGCCAGTCCCTTCTGGCTTGCAGAGTTTCTGCTGAAAGATCAGCTGTTAACCTTATGGGGATTCCCTTGTGTGTTATTTGTTGTTTTTCCCTTGCTGCTTTTAATATGTTTTCTTTGTATTTAATTTTTGAAAGTTTGATTAATATGTGTCTTGGTGTGTTTATCCTTGGATTTATCCTATATGGGACTGTCTCTGCTTCCTGGAGTTGATTAACTATTTCCTTTCCCATATTAGGGAAGTTTTCAAGTGTAATCTCTTCAAATATTTTCTCAGCCCCTTTTTTTTTCTCTTCTTCTTCTGGAATCCCTATAACTCGAATGTTGGTGTATTTAATGTCCCAGAGGTCTCTGAGACTGTCCTCAGTTCTTTTCATTCTGTTTTCTTTATTCTGCTCTACAGTAGTTATTTTCACCATTTTATCTTCCAGGTCATTTATCCGTTCTTCTGCCTCAGTTATTCTGCTATTGATCCCATCTAGAGTATTTTTAATTTCATTTATTGTGTTGTTCATCGTTGTTTATTTCATCTTTAGTTCTTCTAGGTCCTTGTTAAATGCTTCTTGCATTTTGTCTATTCTATTTCCAAGGCTTTGCATCATCTTTACTATCATTATTCTGAATTCTTTTTCAGGTAGACTGCCTATTTCCTCTTCATTTGTTACGTCTGGTGGGTTTTTCTCTTGCTCCATATGTTGTGTGTTTTTCTGTCTTCTCATTTTGTTTAATTTACTCTGTTTGGGGTCTCCTTTTTGTAGGCTGCAGGTTTGTAGTTCCTGTTGTTTTTGGTATCTGTCCGCAGTGGCGAAGGTTGGTTCAGTGGGTTGTGTAGGCTTCCTGGTGGAGGGGACTAGTGCCTGCGTTCTGGTGGATGAGGCTGGATCTTGTCTTTCTGGTGGGCAGGTCCACGTCTGGTGGTGTGTTTTGGGGTGTCTGTGGACTTATTATGATTTTAGGCAGCCTCTCTGCTAATGGGTGGGGTTGTGTTCCTGTCTTGCTAGTTGTTTGGTATAGGGTGTCCAGCACCGTAGCTTGCTGGTTGCTGAGTGAAGCTGGGTCTTGGTGTTGAGATGGAGATCTCTGGGAGATTTTTGCCATTTGATATTCTGGGGAGCTGGGAGGGCTCTTTTGGACCAGTCTCCTGAAGTTGGCTCTCCCACCTCAGAGGCACAGCACTGACTTCTGGCTGCAGCACCAAGAGCCTTTCATCCACACAGCTCAGAATAAAAGGGAGAAAAAGTAGAAAGAAAGAAAGAGAGAAAGAAAGGAAGAAAGAAAAGAAAAAGAAAGGAAGAAATAAAGAAAGAAAAGAAAACGAAAGAAAGAAAGAAAGAAAGAAAGAAAGAAAGAAAGAAAGAAAGAAAGAAAGAAAAAGAAAGAAAGAAAGGAAGGAAGGAAGGAGGGAGGGAGGGAGGGAGGGAGGAAAGAAGGAAGGAAGGAAGTAGGGAAGGAAGGAAAGAAAGAAAGAAAGATAAAGTAAAATAAAATAAGCTAAAATAAAATTATTATTAAGAAAAAAAATTTTTATAAAAAAAAAGACAGATAGAACCCTAGATCAAATAGTGAAAGCAAAGCTATACAGACAAAATTTCACACAGAAGCATACACATACACACTCACAAAAAGGAAAAGGGGAAAAAAAATCATAAATCTTGCTGTCAAAGTCCACCTCCTCAATTTGGGCTGATTCGTTGTCTATTCATGTATTTCACAGATGCAGGGTACATCAAGTTGATTGTGGAGATTTAATCCGCTGTTTCTGAGGCTGCTGGGAGAGACTTCCCTTTCTCTTCTTTGTTCTCACAGCTCCCGGGGCTCAGCTTTGGATTTGGCCCCGCCTCCGCGTGTGGGTGGCCGGATGGTGTCTGTTCTTCGCTCAGACAGGACGGGGTTAAAGGAGCAGCTGCTTACAGGGCTGTGGTTCACTCAGGCCGGGGGGAGGGAGGGGTACGGAGTGCGGGGCGAGCCTGCGGCGGCAGAGGCTAGCGGGACGTTGCACCAGCCTGAGGCGCGCCGTGCGTTCTCCCGGGGAAGTTGTCCCTGGATCCCAGGATGTGGGCAGTGGCGGGCTGCACAGGCTCCCGGGAGGCAAGGTGTGGCGAGTAACCTGTGCTTGCACACAGGGTTCTTGGTGGCTGTAGCAGCAGTCTTAGTGTCTCATGCCTGTCTCTGGGGTCCACGCTTTTAGCAATGGCTCACGCCCATCTCTGGAGCTCCTTTAAGCAGCGCCCTTAATCCCATCTCCTCGTGCATCAGGAAACAAAGAGGGAAGAAAAAGTCTCTTGCCTCTTTGGCAGGTCCAGACTTTTCCCCGGACTCCCTCCTGGCTAGCCGTGGTGCACTAACCCCTTCAGGCTGTGTTCACACCAACCCCAGTCCTCTCCCTGTCTGACTGAAGCCCGAGCCTCACCTCCCAGTCCCGCCCGCCCCGGCAGGTGTGGAGACAAGCCTCTCAGGCTGGTGAGTGCTGGTCGGCACCGATCCTCTGTGCAGGAATCTCCCCGCTTTGCCCTCCGCACCCCTGTTGCTGTGCTCTCCTCCACAGCTCTGAAGATTCCCCCTCCGCAAGCCGCACTCTCCGCCCGCGAAGGGGCTTCCTAGTGTGTAGAAACCTTTCCTCCTTCAAGGCTCCCTCCTACTGGTGAAGGTCCCGTCCCTATTCTTTTGTCTCTGTTTATTCTTTTTTCTTTTGCCCTACCCAGGTACGTGGGGAGTTCCTTGCCTTTTGAGAGGTCTGAGGTCTTCTGCCAGCGTTCAGTAGGTGTTCTGTAGGAGTTGTTCCACGTGTAGATGTATTTCTGGTGTATCTGTGGGGAGGAAGGTGATCTCCGCATCTTACTCTTCCGTCATCTTCCCCGGTGATCCGATATTAATTTATTTAAACATTATACTGTTAAAATCTGGGTGGGAAAGAATAAAAATAGATTATTCCTCATCACTGATCCATAGTACTATGCTAACCAATGAATGATCTTTCACAATAGTGTCTCCCAAATTGATTTCCTTAAAATTCATTTTGTTAATGACTGAGTATGATTTTCCGTTTGAAAATTAATCAATCTTATATATACCTAATACATATGACATAAGGAAGGGGCAGGTGTGTATGTGTGTGTGTGCATGTGCACACTGATGTGTGAGTGCAAGAATATCTGTGTTGGAATTGTGTGACTGTGGCATGCCTGGGTTTATAACGTGGTGGCTGCACTGACATATTTTAACTATAATAAAAGTACAAATATATAAAACTGAAACTCAAATTACCCAAAAGACTTCCATGAAAGAAAAGATTCTAGGAATTCCAAATTTTTAGACTAATCATATTCTTACCTTATTTCTCCATTGTTTTCCAAACTAGTTCCTGGTGTGTAAGACCATGAGTAGCCAGATGGAGAAGTAAACAGAGATCAAACAAGCTCCAAGTGTCAGCTTTTCTGCCCCAGAGCCATGATAATGACACGCTAACACCATCCATGGGTCTCTTAGACACATGTGGCAAAGAGATGTTTTGTTTCAGAAAATTTGTGTGAGAGGCTTGGGAAGTGTAAGAGTTCAGTATTCAGGAGGAAATCAGAAGATCACAATACACATCTCAGTGACAATCAAATGCCTGCTCCCTCTCCTGGGTGCCCTTATCGAATAAGCCATTCTGTCCAGGTGAGCATCTTAATGCTCTCCTCACACAAGTGGCCTTTACTAGAGTCATTCTCTTTTCTTCCCACTCAAGCCACTGCATACCTACGATTCTTTGTAATCCATATGGAAATCGGGCAACATAAATTTACTTCTTTACCACACATCCGTGGTAGAAAATAATATTTAGACAAACTAATGGCTACACAAAGTCAATCAAAGCAATATCACAACCATTTTACAGAGGTTTAAAAATCCTTCTGCCCCATTCTTTGAGATATTAACACTTAGAACTCTGCCTGGAACATCATCAAATCTCACTAAATGCCAGTCTTAGTAATCTTTCTAATGAATTTGCTCCATAGGACACTCAAGATAAATTGATGAATGTACCTATAAGAGAAACATTTTCTATGCTGTGTAAACCACCGAACCTTAATTCAAACAAAAACAGACATAGGCCCGGGGACTGCTTTAACTTAAATCACAAGTCTCCATGGCAGAAGGGCATGTAAATTGCTATGTGTATGGTGAATGGCTCCTTGATAAAAAGCACAGATACAATCCTAAAAAGCTGAACTTAAAATAGCACTCAATACAAGTGCTTTCAAAATGCAGATGGTCAATAGACACATGAAAACAAGCTCCACCTTGCTAATCATCAGGGAAAATGCAAATCAAAACCATAATGAGATACCACCTCACACCTGTCAGAATGGCCACCATCAAAAAGAACACAAATAACAAATGTTGGTGAGGATGTAAAAAAGGGGGAACCTTGTACACTGTTGGTGGGAATGTAAGTTGGTGCAGCCACTGTGGAAAACAGTATGGAAGTTTCTCAAAAAACTAAAAATAGAACTACCATGTGATGCAGCAGTTCCAGTCCTGGGTACATATATGAAGAAAATGAAGACACTAATTTGAAAAGATACATGCACACCAATGTTCATAGCAGCATTATTTACAATTGCCAAGATATGGAAGCAACCTAAGTGTCCAGCATATATATATATACACACACACACACGCGCGCGTGCACACGCGCACAGTGGAATACTACTCAGCCATAAAAAAGAATGAAATTTTGCCATCTGAAGCCATGTAGATGGACTTGGAGGGCATTATGTTTAGAGAAATAAGTCAGACAGAGAAAGACAAATACTGTATGATATGACTTATAGGTGGAATCTAAAAAATATAACAAACTAGTGAAGATAACACAAAAAGAAACAGACTCACAGTTACAGAGAACAAACTAATGGTTACTAGAGGTGGGGGGGAGTGGAAGGTACAAACTACTGGGTGTAAGATAGGCTCAAGGATGTATTGTGCAACACAGCAAATATAGCCAATATTTTATAATAACTATAAATGGAAAGTAACCTTTAAAATTGTATAAAACATTTATAAAAACACAAGTCCCTTTAACTTCTATTATAAAATTGAGACTTATTTCCAAAGAAAGAGTATCAAAGTAAAAATATCAGAGACACAGAAGCCAAAAACTGTGCAAATGTAAGTAAGTACACATCTATGTCTGTATACACACATGATCTCAAAGAACAAGAGCTGCCAGGAGATGAAACTTAGAAGAACAGCTGTGCTTGGGACACTCCATGGCCTGAGAAAAGCAGAAACATATAAAATAGGTAACATTTACTTACGATGGCTTTAAAATTGAGGACTTCACCCTTGAGAGCAAAAGTCAGCATAGTACCTCCTGTTCCACTCTTAGATTTTGAAATTAATAGCAGTGAAGCTTCAGCAGGATGGAGGAAGCGACTGGTAAATTTCAGAGTTCAAACCAAACAGTAATTTGGTTTCTATTTAACAAAAGATAAAAACGAAAATATTGTAGTGAAAAAAGACAACAAGCATCTATTCAGTGTATGTGCCTAGTAACCACACCCTGCAAAATACTCACTTCTACAATAAAGTTAAAGATTGTTGCAGATCTTAGAAAGCCTACAATCTAGTTATTGCTGTCAGTCAAAACATCTTGATCCAGTATGTAAAACCTAAAGTTAACTTCCAAATGTATGTATAATCTACTGAATACTGGATTTTCTAAGAGCTAGCCACAGGAAATCATATATGTATTTTTGTCGTGAATTTCATAGGACATTCTGTGCTACTGTTTAGGCACATTCTTAGTTATATCAATGACTCTTTTTTTTTTTTTTTTTGGTATGCAGGCCTCTCACTGTTGTGGCCTCTCCCGTTGCGGAGCACAGGCTCGGGACGCGCAGGCTCAGCGGCCATGGCTCACGGGCCCAGCCGCTCCGCAGCATGTGGGATCCTCCCGGACCGGGGCACGAACCTGTGTCCCCTGCATCGGCAGGCGGACTCTCAACCACTGCGCCACCAGGGAAGCCCTATCAATGACTTTTGATTGCAGGGAGGAAAAAATGAGAAAGACAAAGAATTCAAAAAATACTTAAAACTGTGGTTGAAAATAAAATTCGAACCTCAAATCAAAATAATGGTATATAAGTAGCATGACTTTTATTTGAAAGATAGACTTAATTAAAAGAAAGAATAAGGAAAACATGTCCATCTCATTTAATCTTCAACTTTCTAGTCTAAACCATAGTAAAATGGTTAAAGAATCGATGGATTCGGAAATTTTACTTCCCAGTTTCTAGGGGAGTGAGTCAACCATGGCACCCTGGCAGCCCTGCATAACAACACAGGCCACACACATGCAAGGCTTAACTGCAGTGGATATAAGTCTTGGCAGAAAGCTCTGTGATCCTCCCATAACATAAGAGCATGGAACTTCAGGAAGCACTGCTACAAGAACATTTTTCACTTGCCTCCCTATCTTCCCTGAGAGGCTGTCACCAGACAGTTTCTTACTGCCTCCTACATTCTGATGAGGTCTGAGGCTGGCTGCCTATCCTCCTACAGGGTAGAGTTATAGGCTAGAAACTGCTTAGTTGCAGCATGAAACTGACTGTCAGCAACAGGTGTCCTACCATGCATGATGCAGTCATCTGGTCCCTGTTGTTTTGGTGTCACTCTGCATAAGGGACATGGAGATCTGGCCCCTTTGTTAACTCTTGCTTTCACTGTTTATAGAAGTAATGAGGTCTCTGAATAAAAAATGGGCTCAATGTTTCTTTAATGGCTGAGTCTTTCTGCCTTGCCTTGCTGCCACAGCTGTGGGTGGTAAACCGTGGGGACCTTTTACCATTGCTTTTTCACTGGCTTTTAGCACAGTTAGCATTATACATCATATCACAGTTATTCTTTGTACAAACTATCACCTGTCACCTTCCCTTAGGATAGACACAGTTGGGAATGGAGATGGGAATAGATTCTCTCGGCATTATACTTTGGCTTAACTTCCCCAGAACCTTTGAGGAATCTCTGTTAAATGGGTGAGTTTAGGGAGCAGCATAGACTAAAATGAACGGAGGACTTTCAAAACCAATTGAAATATTCTCAAAATTGTTTCTTAGGGAAAATTACAACTCACAACCAGCAGGAATGGGGAGGATTTTATTCAGATATAATATCACTAATCTCCTCAACCTCTGCTAAAGGATACTTTCTTGGCTATTATGAAAAGCTCATGGGCTTAAATTTAATTGAAAACAAAGAATATTTGACCTTGAGATCTTTTTTTGGGTGTATAGGCTCAAACTATGTGTTAGGATACCTGTGAGTGACTTAGGATTTTTCTAGCTATTCTAAAATTCATTACTAGATAAAGCCATTCACTCAATTAATATTTATAATTTATAATGTTCCAGACATTGTTTTAGGTTTGGGAGATACAGTAATTGGGAAAAAAATACACTATTCCTGATCTCCTGGATCTTTCATTTTATAGGATATGGCAGACGTTAATTATGTCATCATAAAATAAATGTGAAAATTACAAATTATGTATGTGCTATGAAGTGATAGAAGGGCGCATAATGGAGAGTGTGATGTAGTCTGAAATATCAGAGGAAGTGATATGTTAGGTAGGATATGGAGGACGAGAATGAGTTAGGTAGAATTTGTAGGGGATGAAAGAAGGCATCCAAGCCAAGGCCTCTAAAATGAGAAATTATGATGTGTTTGAAGAAATTACCAAAGGCCAGTGGTGCTGAAGCTTAGAGAGCAAGGGTGTTAGTGATGCAAGATGTAGCTAAGAGCCAGCCATGAAAGGCCACATGGGCCATGTTGAGATATTCAGTCTATATCCTAATGGTGATGAAAAGCTATTGGAATATTTTAAGCAGAAGAGTAACATGACCAAATTTACATCAAAAAAATTATTGCCATTCTAATATAAAGAATGGATTGCAGAGAAACCTTTTAAGAATCTATTGTAGCAGCCCAGTTTAAAGATGATAGTACATTAAATTAGCATAGAGGAGATAGATAAGGGGAAAGATGTCAAATTTAAGATACATTGGGTAAAATCAATAGGATGAGGTAATGGATGGGCTCTCCATGGAAGGTGATGAAAAATGGAGTTCAAGAATGACCATAAGCGGGCTTCCCTGGTGGCGCAGTGGTTGAGAGTCCGCCTGCCGATGCAGGGGACACAGGTTCATGCCCCGGTCCGGGAAGATCCCACATGCCGCGGAGCGGCTGGGCCCGTGACCCATGGCCACTGAGCCTGCACGTCTGGAGCCTGTGCTCCGCAACGGGAGAGGCCACAACAGTGAGAGGCCCGTGTACCGCAAAAAAAAAAAAAAAAAAAAAAAAAAAAAGAATGACCATAAGCTAAATAACATGCACTTAGTAAATAAATTTATGGAACTATACTTAAGTTTTATGAAACATTTTAAAATAGAGTATCCTTTTTATGAAGCCAACAGCTGGTTTTAGGACCATCAAGATTTGAGCTTCTCCTGAGTATAGATATTCCTTTTATAAATTGTGTAGTCACATTGAAGCATGGAAATGACCAGTATTCCTTCCTGAGAGTGTTAGAAATTTCAGAATCAAGTGGGTTGTCCTTTTCAGGTAAGTATCTTATGTATCCAGATGCATATCATAATTATGGACTTTATCTTAATTTTCTTATCTTTTATTTTCTTTTTGTTCCAATTGCCTCCCCCTCATTCAAAAAAGTCTCCTTTATATTATATGTACCTCATAGACTACTTCAACATGGCTTTTGGATGGGATGGAAAATAAATATATGACACATCAATGTCAGTGCCCAGAGGGCTCAATGAGAATAATGAGAAAAAAAGAAACAGAATGGTTTTCTAAAAGTATACTTTCACTTCTATGACAGTCACTCTATGATTAGAGCTAAATTTAGTCATCAAGTTAGATGCAGAAATATTTTTTTATATGCTGGTATAGCTGTTTAATCTTTTCTATATAAATGATATCTCAGGGAATTTAAATCCACAACTGGCAGAAAGAGCCATTATTAATCATGATTCAGACAGAATCTAAGACAGGATATGGTGCACATAGATAATTATATAATATCTGATAATGATAAACCTATAGATTTTTTAAAGAAAATAAAATATTTTCTGAACCCTATGTGTAAAAACCAAAGTCTTCTAAATTATTTAGTCTAAAAAGATATTTTTATATCACTGAGACCAAGATAAACAAACATACTGACTGATCTCAAAGAAAATAAAAATAATACAGGTCATAGATGAGAATGTAAAAGTCAGAATACAAAAATCAGAGATGCTTATTAAGATATTATAACTCCAGTTAAAGAACAGGATGCTATAAAATAGAGATATTCAATGCAAAAGAAAGTATTCTTACAAATATATATAGGAGATCACCTATCTATTTATCTATCTATCTATCTATCTATCTCCTAAAGGAAACAGTTGGAAAAGAAGGCTTGTTGATAAAGAGAGAAAAAAGCAATGAGCTGAAAAATATGAGTGATAAGGTAAGATATACAGAGAATCCAATTAACAGGTAGTATCTAACAACTAAAGGTTGGAAAATGAGAACAATGAAAATGGAGGGGAGAGAATGATGAAAGAAATTATTTAAGAGAACTTTTCAGAGCTTATGAAAAACAAGATCATAATTAAAGGACTCACTGTGCACCCAGATAGTGAATTTAAAAAGTCCCTCCTTGGGCTTCCCTGGTGGCGCAGTGGTTGAGAGTCCGCCTGCTGATGCAGGGGACGCGGGTTCGTGCCCCGGTCTGGGAAGATGCTACATGCCGCAGAGCAGCTGGGCCCGTGGGCCATGGCCACTGAGTCTGCGTGTCCGGAGCCTGTGCTCCGCAACGGGAGAGACCACAGCAGCGAGAGGCCCGCGTACCACAAAAAAAAAAAAAAAAAAGTCCCTCCTTGATGCATTCTGGAACAATATCACAACACAATGGAAGATCCTAAAAATGTCCAGAGGTGTGGGAAAACAGAATTATAGTAGACTTTCTCATCACCAATACTGAATACCATGAGGCAAGTGGAACAATTATCTCAAGTGTTATGAGGAAAAACCTTTTCATCTTGGAAAAATATAGGAAGCAAAAAATAAATCAAGTGTAAATGTAGTCAAAAGACATGCCTAAAAATAAAAATTTTAGGCAATTTACCTCTCCCATACTTTTTATTAGAAGGTTTCATAAAGGAAGTTTTTAGTAAATAAGTGAGTACACTAAGAAAGAGAAGGATATTAGTTTCTATCCAAAGAGAAATATAGAGTGCCCAATACTAAGCTCTTCAGTAGGTCTGGAAAGCACTCAGTCCAAATAAGAATGAAAGGTAAAGTGCTCTAGAATGTGGTATACTTGAAGGAAGGATTAAATTTACTCACTTCTTTAGAATTTATTTTCTCAGCTTAAAAAAAGCATCAAAAGATGCTTTGTACACTGATTGCATAAGAAATATTTACAAAACACATTTTTACTCTTGGAACAGTAATGAACAGAGGATAAAACTAGTGATGTTTGGTGGGAGGGTGATCCATCTAGAGGAATAAGTAAGCAAGATCATCAAATATTATAGCTATATGTCAAGACATTATTTCTGAAGTTGACATAATAAAAATACTGGCAAAGATATATAGATTATTTATATTTATGGAGGTAACCATTGGAAGAACTAAAATTAGACATAGTTGAAAGAGTTAAAAGTAGGCACTCAAGAAGTGGATCTTTGGGCTTCCCTGGTGGCACAGTGGTTGAGAGTCCGCCTGCCGATGCAGGGGACACGGGTTCGTGCCCCGGTCCGGGAAGATCTCACATGCCACAGAGTGGCTGGTCCCGTGAGCCATGGCCGCTGAGCTTGCGCGTCCGGGGCCTGTGCTCTGCAATGGGAGAGGCCACAACAGTGAGAGGCCCGCATACCGCAAAAAAAAAAAAAAAAGAATTGGATCTCAGGAGATGGGAATATGAGGGGAGAAGGATTTCCTTTGCATGTTAAACTCTTCTGTATCTGAGTTGTTAAAGCAGATTCAAATTAAATTTTGATTAAAAAAGATAAAGAATTTGAAAACAAGAATATATGTACATGTACAATATGGTCAAAATATGAATACATATATTCATGATTACATGTATATGTGTACATGGATATATGGTCAGTTAACGTTCACTTGGCATGTGTTAAAAGCCTCAAGAAGCTAATATTCATAAATATGTCTATACTGATGCAGACCATTAAAGGTACAATGGTGAATAAAAAGAAAAAAGCACTGCTGAGAAATTAATGGGAATTACGTTCACCCAAGTGAAATGTTCTCACAAACCAGCTCCTGGAGAAGCAAAAATGATATAATTATATGTCATGGATCTTCAGGATTTCTTACAAATAGTCAAAATCACATTTCGCTGAATGCCAAGGGCTCTGTATGAATATGATATACACAAACACAGACACACAGTATGGCAGGTGTTAGTTTAATAAGAGTACTAACTCTGGATTTACATTGGCTGGTTTTGAATCTTTATTTCACCATTTAATAGCAGGAAAAATTGGGCAAATGATTTGATGTCTCTGTGCCCAATGTCTTGTTTTGTAAAACGAGGACACTAGTATGGTTGCAAGAATGATTAAATATGAAAAGGTACAAAAAAGTGTATGCTATATAGATTTCATACATAACAAATGTTTAACATATATTGTTTTAATATTTATATATATAATACATTTACTTTGTAAACATCTAATTATACATATGCTATAATAAACACATACTTGTTCATATAAAAAGACTGGAAAGAAATGAATAAATTAAATGTGTTTATCTGATGGAATTCTAGACAATTTTTGTTCTCCTCTTTACATTTTTCTGTTAAGTGCAAATTTTCAACAATGCAGGTATACAGGTTTTACATTTATAATAGAAACTATAAATTTAATTGTTAATTTAACTAACAAGAAAAATGGTCTTAAGCTACGACATCAGAGGTTTAGTGTGGTTGTTAGGAAGAATTTCCACATCATGAGAACTTTGAAATACTGGAAGAGGCTATCAGGTTTATGAGTGAACAAAGGGTCGGGGGGGACTTAATTCTTTTCACTTGTATCATCCTATTTGAAGGGCAGAGATCATTTATCAAAGTCCTGAGGGAAGACAAATGGTACTGTGACAATGTCCAAATGAATTTGTATTACCAAAGTTGTGTTTTATAACAGACGTATAAGAAATATAACTTGGAAAACAAATGGGCTGTTTTTACAAAGAGTTTTATTCTGGGATTTGATTTATAATATAGATAGAGGTGAGTGGAGAATTGTTTTTCTCATTTAATTCAATCTGGATATAGTCTCAACCATGAATATTCAGATTTTATAAATTATATACTCCTTTAGCATGGAGCAGCAAGTGAAGAAACTGAACAGAGGCTAATGACACAAGTCAAATGTACTACTGTAACTGGGTTTCTTTGTATTTTAAATACAATTAAAGTTGTCTCCCATTTCCAATTATTTCTGTGTTTGATATATTAGAAGTAATAAAGACTACATGTGAAAAGTAATTCAGTTTAAGGTATAGTTCAAAAACCAAAAAGATAATTGGCAGTTATAGTCTGTTGCTTTGTACAAGGAAAAAGTAATTGAAGACAATGACTAAAATTTAAGACTGGTTAAAGACCATTACTGGTTATCAAATCTGTGGTACTGACACAGCTATTCTGTGGTACTGACACAGCTATTCTCATATCATCATTGTAATATGTAATAAGAGTATTTGCCATCATTAACACATTAATATATGAAGTAGGATTTGTTGATCTAGGAAGAATTATGTATTATGCTCGTATTTAATTTCTCAAGACTATTCCCTGAGGCTTTCATTTGTTCCTTATTTTTTAGAATGGGCTAGTAATTGAAACATTAAACAAGTATCGTGTGAACAGAATCAAATAAAAATGAGACTATACAGAATATCATCACAATTTGGGAGTGTACATGTATGTATACATCCATACATAAATATACAATGATTATGAAGTGACAGAGAAAAATGGAAACATTGGGGGTATCTTTGAGGTAAGATTTTTAGTCTTTACTTTTATTTTTCTTCATTCTTTCATAGTTTCTAAATTTTTACAATGAGCACGAAGTGCATTTATAATCAGAAACAACTAAATATTATATATATATATATATATATATATATATATATATTTAGCACACACTGGTTCCAGTTTCCTGGACTGGGACTGTAGTACATAAAGAACTTAGAGGCTATTCTCTACGGACCATATGCATGCAAAATAAACTAAAATTAAATGCATACATAAAAAGTAAATGCTTTATATTGTTAGAACTGTTTTAACAAAATTGGTGAGAAATCTCAGTAACATATGAGTAACTTATCTATATCAGCAGTGGCAATCTTTTCATTACACATATATATCTGTTAAAAACAAATCCAGGGACTTCCCTGGTGGTACAGTGGTTAAGAATCCACCTGCCAATGCAGGGGACACCAGTTTGAGCCCTGGTCTGGGAAGACTCCACATGCCGCACAACAACTAAGCCCGTGCACCACAACTACTGAGCCTGCACTCTAGAGCCTGCGAGCCACAACTACTGAGCCTGGGAACCACAACTACTGAAGCCCATGTGCCTAGAGCCCATGATCCACAACAAGAGAAGCCACCGCAATAAGAAGCCTGTGCACCACAACGAAAAGAGTAGCCACTGCTCTCCGCAACTAGAGAAAGCTCTCGAGCAGCAATGAAGACCCAACTCAGCCAAAAATAAATTAAAAAAATAAATAAATTTATTTTTAAAAAAAACAAATCCAGCTTGCTCTTTTGTAATTATAACACACATTAAATCTCTAGGGTTGATATGTTCAGTGAAGCAAAATTAAAAGAAAAAAAACACTTACTTTGGAGAAACTGTCACAACCTTCCCTTGGGAGAGGGAGAAGTCAGTGGCATCTCTTCCGATAATTGTAGCATTATACACTAAGTTTTTCAAGCTTGAATTTTTCAGTAGAATCTATGTTGAAGAAGAGTATAAATGAGATCATGAATTTTAAAAATATATAACTTAACATTTCTTATTTTTATCGAAGAGTTATATATTTTAATCATGAAAATACTTACTCCTAGTGTAGTAACTGGAAGGAAGCAGAATTTGTGTTCAAAGATAGTGTGTGTGTGTATTATTGTTTTTTTTCCAGAAGTGGGCAGGGAGAAAGAGCTACCAGTCAAGGAAATTACAGATGTAAGAACACCTGATCTTTGAAGATATGAAATCCAAAGTTAGCAACTTGGATTTTAACTGTACTGCAAAGGGAAATCTTTAAAGAATTTGAAACAGAGAACTTACATAATCCAATTTACAAAAAGGTTACTCTGGCTGCTCAGTGTAGAAAGCATTATAAGGAGTGTAGGTTTAGTATCAGAGGTCCAGGCTGAAAACGATGGTGGCCTCATCTAGAAGTGGTAGTAGAGCTAAGGGTTGGCTGTCCCTTCCTTCCTGATGCCAAGATATAGAGAATATTTGAGAATGAGTTACTTCATTTTTAGAGAGCATTTCATGAAAAATGTGAGTATATAAGTGTTTATGCAGAATATAATGGGGATTAAAAAAATACACATTAGAACGACACAGAGTTATCATGGAAAGTACTGACCCAGAGGACAGAGAAGACCTGAGGGAAGTGAATGGTTGGCCAAATTAGAGTAAGGAAAAGGTGACAGCACTTAGGCAGTCCAGGAACTATAGTCATAGATAGAATATGGTAGACATCTGTTGAAAGATAAATTAACTACTTTTATATTTCAATAAGAACTTTGGTAACCACCAAGACAAGTAAGTTGTTGCCGAAGAGTTTCTACCCTTTGTTTACCCTCAAATTTGGGGCTCTCATGTTGTTTACCTGTTTACAGATCTCAGTAACAATCGAGGCAAGACTCCTCTAGTGTCTTATTTTTAATGTACGTATGTGTGCATTTAAAGTATTAATTAACAGATCTAGTGATTTTAAGTCACAGAGAGCTAATTTCCATTTTCTGGAAGGAAATGTTGAAAATAATAGTAGATGTACTATGAACTGTTACTGGTTTATAGTCTTAGAACTTCCATAACCAGTCCTGAGATCTGAAGAAAGCTACTCATTCTCATTATGTCACACACACACACACACACACACACACACACACACACACACACAAATAAATTTATATAAAAATAAATAAATAAATAAATGATGCAAAGGCATAGGGCCCATCTGTGGTCAGATTATTCCACCCAACTCCAGGATTTCATGTAGGGGTCATGTGAGTGGTAGATGGGGAGAAGGGAAAGCTGTTCAAGGAAAGAAAGCAAGCTTTGGAACCTCAATTCTCCTTTTGCAATGACAGCCATTCTTTAACTATTGTGCTCCTGTGTAAATTTTGTTTCAAAAAGTAAAAAAAAAAAAAAGATAGTTCTATTGCTTTTAAAAGTATCTCAGAAAATCACTGCACTCTACATTTTTTCACTGATCATTTTACTGTTTAATGGTCCCAGTATTCTATTTGTGACACATAGCTACAAAAATACTTTTTCAATTATAGTAGCCGTTTCTTGAGATTTTTCTTTATACTGGAAGGTTGAAAGGGTTGTTAAGAATGACATTCTACTACTTAGGTACTGCCATTTACGGTGTTGATGCATATGGGCAAACTATGCCATAGATTCTCAGCAATTTCCAAATCAGTGATTTTCTTGAATGAAATTTAAAATCAAACTATGTTGTAATTGATATTTTATTTTGCATTTCTATTTAATTTTTATTGTTTCCTTCAAAAGATGTTTATTATATTTGTGAAAAATAAAAGCTCTATGTAGAATCACATCTATAATCTTAAAGTGTGAACATTATTCTCAGTAAAAAATGTGGAAAGAAATCATGTTTCTATTTTAATATGCTTTAATCTGATTTTTAACATCAAAATTAAAATTTATGTTTAAAAATTAGCTTGTGTTATTAACTTTTTCAAAATAATAATCAAACGGCATAAAGAAATTCAAACGTATACAGAATTAGAAAACTAGTAATAATACTTAAGTGAAATAAATCACTGCTTAAATCTAATTCAGACCTCTCCTATCTTCTGCAGGCTTAAGCAAAGCATTTCTAACTCTTCAGAAATTTGATTCTGAAGTCAAAAGTCCTCTTCATTGTAATTACAGCTCTAGGCCAGTTAGTACCCAAGGCCCTTAATTATCATTGCACGTAGTGAATTACCGTACAAAATACTGTTGAAAAAGTTCTCTGAAGAGTTTTGTATCTCTTTTTCCAACAAAAAAAGGGAAAGAAATAAAATTTTTAAAAAGGGATCATATCTCAATGTTTGCTAACAGAAAATCAGGAGGAGTGGCTTTCCTTTCCCTAAATTGAGCACTTTACACTTTGAGACAAGGACCTGAGTTTTTCCTGACTTTTAACTGAATCCTTATTAACCATCACTCATACAGTCACAGAGCCTGCACAGTTATTTTCTCAAAAAGGTTACATCTACAAAACACCAGGATGTATCTTTTGAAGACCAAATATGGACGTGTTTTGCATCAAAAGTATCAAATTACCACCCCCTCAGCTTAACATGAGGAGGAATACATAAAACAGCCTGAGGACAAGGAATAAAAATGATCTGACCAAAGAGGTAAATTAACTTCTGTACATAGTAAGATTCTAACAGCCCAGACTTTCCTGAGAAAGAAGGAGAGAACTATAAATCTGGTTGAAGATTTTATGAAAACTAGTAGAAGGAACAGTCTTAAACAAATATAAGAAATAAAACTGTATGCTCAACATATTTCACAAGTATTCATATGAAACAGATTGTTTGAAAACCAAAGTGCTGTTGATGATCCCTGACAAGATATTTCTCAATCAAAGAAAACACTTGCAAAACATGGACATATTTATATAGTTCTGTCAGGGTCACAGGACTGAAAATTTCATTTTTAATTTTTCCTGCATATTAAAAAAATTCACTGTTACACATTTAGCAGCTTCAGCATATATAAAAGCCCTTAGTGGGGATTAACAGTGGCCCTGGTCAGGAGTGCTTTCATAATTACTTCCCTTTCCACATCCTCATTTGAACAAAATCCATCTGGATGTGTAAAGTTCCCTAAAGGAAAGCCAAGCATACTCCGATCACAAGTTTCTATTTACTGTGTCGGTCTTCTTGTACATGAAATGGATCTCAAGTTTCCTGAATGATTTGCCCTTCAAAGTGCTCAACTTTCATTTTCCATCTCCCCACCCTATTCCTCAAATGAATGAGGCATCATTTCATTGCAGGTAGTGATTACTATTAAGGAACCCTTTCACTCTGCTATACCTTTAGTTTAGAAGGGAAAAACATTTAAGGCTTAGTTTATCATACTGATACTTTTGTTAATTTTGGGTTGAGAAAGAAATATCTAAAACCCACTTAAATGTTTAACTCCACGTATATTTTGGCCCCAAAGATATCCTTACCTCTCTCAACACAGTGTCATGAAGAGTACAATGAAAGGCCACCACCTTCTTGGGGAGATATGCAGGAAGTCTTTCATACATGCAGACACAAAACATGAGCATCAGGATTGGATTGGGATCACAGATATCAGTAGCCTAGTTTCAAAGAAGAGAATTATAAATTACAGGAAATACAGATAAAATATATAAAAAGAGCTAAAGCACAGTATATCAATTGTTGAATTACTTAAAACATCTTAAAATGTTATTGACACTGAAATGTTGCTATGAGCAAACAAAATATTGCTGTGAATCAGAACAGCTTCACCTATGCGTTAAAAGATAAATTAGATGTATTCTAAATATAACAATGACCTTACAGCCTCAAAGATGTCATAAAAGCTAGTCAGAAGTCAGAAAAAATATTGTGCACTAGAAATACTGACTAATGTGATTAAGATACCATCCCTGACTTAAAGTATATAATATGGTAAAAGGTAATAGTAGACAAACTACTAAGGTAAAAGATGGCAAGAGATTTTCAAGCAAAAGCCCAAAGGAGGAGGTAGCAGATGGGATGGCCTTGAAGAATGCTTGGATTTTAAATAAGTTGGTGTTTGAAGTGAGAAAAAGGTATATTCTATCAGAAAGGTAAAGAACTCTAGGACAAGGATATAGGAAGTATAGTGTTCATTCGGGAAAGAAAAAGTACAATCCAAATCACCCATAAGATAAGAAGGGGCCAGTTGTGGAAGAAAAGACTAAGGATTGCCACGGCCACATAGAGGAGGGTGTGGACGCCAGGGTGAGGGACTTGATTTCGGAACAAGGAATAACACAAGAGCAACAATTCGGGCAGATCAGGTAGGGGCAGCGGGAGGTGGCTGGGGAAGTACTTTGTCTAGAACAAATCACAGTAAGGCAGAAAATGTAATTATACTGATAAACAAGATAAATTAGTACTGATTGTTGGAAGAGATTTGAGAGAAAATCCAGAATTAGAGAGGAATAACAGCAGGGACAATCAACATAGCCAGAATGTGCATTAAACCCAAAATGTAGAGTCAGGAGCAGAAGGAGGAAGGATTCTTTCTCTCAGTTTATGTAGTGCTTATTATCTCCTAGAGAAAGGCGGAAGTAGTGGGGAAGAATTATTCACAGCAATGAAGTATTGGGATTGGTCTGAGGCAAAGACTCAAAGACATATAAACACCACTGATCAACAAGCAGCTCTGCCATTGTTAGTCAACAGGGAGCTCCTAACATTTCCAAAAAATGAAGATCTACTATGACTTAATGGCACACATTCACATAGCAACTGAAAATGATCCGGGCCTGGCTTGCAAACACAAATAGTGACAGAGCTAAGTATATCTAAAGTGTTATGTGGAACTAAAGCACTTGATTCTGAAATCTGGCAGCAGTTACCACAGAATAATGACAGCCCCTTTGATCATCTGCTAGTCCACATTCCCGAAAACATTATTTTCCTTCTTTGAAAGAACACAAAGGTTTATTCTTTCTTGTTCTGTCAATAAGCAGTAAGGCTAACCAATAAAGGTGCCTGGGGAGGAGATTATTAGGGGGAAAAGGGGGAGCCTCGGCAGGGTAGAAAACTGTTAGTGAGTATGATGTGAGGAAAACTGAGAAATATATCAGGACCTCAAAGTTTCTCATCAGTATTCTGTCATCTCACATTTCTTCACTAAGGACAATGTTAGTCAACATATATAGGAAAATTATTCAACATAAGGACAAACTGAAAAATGGAATACAGAGTTTAATTCCCACGAAATGAAGAATATGGGCCAGCCTCTGGGTGTGATCCAAAGAGAGCTATCTATAGTGATGGGAAATGTGTTCATTGGGGAAAGGGTAGAACTAGTGGCAGGATACTCTGGTTCCCAAGTCTGAGGCCAGTAAAAGTCTTCTGAACAGTTATAGTGACTACAGCATAAAATATATAGGCAGCAATACAAAATTATCCCAAAAACTCACCTTTGAAAAATGTGTAATAGGATGAAGAGGCAGTATTTTGGAAATGAAAAAAAATGTTTATCTTAACTGAAAAATACTTTTGATAATCAGGGTATTAGAGTGAAAAACCACAGAAAAGCACAGTCTTACCTTTATGATAAATTTCAATGAAAATAACCTAAAGAACTTTAAAGTAATCTTTAAAAATTGTATAAAAGGGCTTCCCTGGTGGCGCAGTGGTTGAGAGTCTGCCTGCCGATGCAGGGGACACGGGTTCGTGCCCCGGTCCGGGAAGATCCCACATGCCGCGGAGCGGCTGCGCGGTGAGCCATGGCCGCTGAGCCTACGCGTCCGGAGCCTGTTGCTCCGCAACGGGAGAGGCCACAACACTGAGATGTCCGCGTACCACAAAAAAAAAAAAAAAAAGGGACTTCTTTTTCAAATATAACTGGTAAATAAGTACCATTCTGTGAACAATTTAAAAGCACTAATTGCTTTTTGTGATACTATGGGCTAATTGCTTCATACATTAGAGTGCATCAGAATCACATGGAGGGTTTACTAAAACACAGATCGCTAGGCCCCATCCTCAGAGTTTCTTAATCAAAAGGTGTGAAGGGCAGCTCTATCCATCTACCCTGCACAACACCACTGCACCAAGCTGTAACCATGGTGAGACTTTACCAATGGAGAGGGATGAATGGAGTAAGTGTCAATGTTGAGAAGTAAAAATCCAGGGCACTGAGTATGACTTTTGCTCAGTCCAAATTAACCTAAGTAAAGCCCTTCAGAGAGCTTCTCCTCATGGACCACCACAGTTATTAACCATGCAGACCTGTACTCAGGTACATACTGAACACGGAAACTGCCTCTTTCTAATTCAACCATTCGACCTGATCCCTACATTGGTACTAGCAGGTAGAAACTAGTAAGCTAATGTACACTCAACTGTCTGAAATAGGGTAGAGAAATATATAAAACCTGAGTGTGTCACTTTATTCACTCATTTTTCATTCATTTATTTATTTACTCAATATTTGATATCTGTTATTTTCCAGGCACTTTTCTGAGACTACAGCAGAGAACAACAAAACAGAACAGACTGTTCCTGTTAAGAAGCTCACATTCTACAGGAGGAGGCAAGGTATAAATATGACCGGGGATTAACACTATTGAGAAAAATAAGCAAGAAAGAGAAGGACTGAAGGATGTACTAATTTAGAGAGGGTACTGGGAAAGCTTCTCAGATAATGTGATATTTGAGCAGGGTCTTGAGTGAAGTGGGAAAAAGAATCGTGAAGATATCCAAGAAAATGAAGCTCCAAGCAGAGGGAATAGAAAGTGCAAGGGCTTTGCAAAGGCATGAGACACAGTGTTTTAAAAAGCAAAAAATAGGCCAGGGCCCATAATGCATTATTCTAAAAAATGCAGCAAACTCTGTGAAAACAACTTGTGTACGTCATTTTGTTGGTAAAAAATAGAACCATAATAATTTTACAACAAAAGGACATATTCATTTCTAATATATATACATATTGTATAACACTCTGGTTAAAGTGTTACTCCTCAGTAATCAAAGTGCTTATTAACACCTTGTTTTACATTTTTTTTTTTTTTGCGGTACGCAGGCCTCTCACTGTTGTGGCCATTTCCGTTGCAGAGCACAGGCTCCGGACGCGCAGGCTCAGCAGCCATGGCTCATGGGCCCAGCCGCTCCGCGGCACGTGGGATCTTCCCAGACCGGGGCACGAACCTGTGTCCCCTGCATCGGCAGGCGGACTCTCAACCACTACACCACCAGGGAAGTCCTTGTTTTACATTTTTGAATAGGCCAAATACATGTTTATAAGATTTGAATCTTATTAAATTGCAGTTTCAAGGCAAATTGCTTGATATTATCAGCATGTCAATTAGAAGGTGATAAAATATTCCATGTTTACTGTTCTCTAATACCAATATATCAATATATCTCTTTCAATCTTGATGTCACTATGTTTGCTAAACTAATGCCTTTAAGTTAGGAGCAACTGTAATTCAAAGTCTCATTTTAAATCATACTTTTAATCTTCCCCTTACTTCTAAAGTTTAGATTAAACTCTGAGGGTTCTGTATAAAAAATAAAACATAACCCACTCTGAACATGACAGGTTTGTATGTACTTGGAAGAGGGTAGCTGAATGGAAGCCAAAGAAACAAACAATGTGCACATGTCCTCTTCTCAATACAAGCAATGCTTATGATGAAGAAAAAATTGCACAGCTATACTAGCCAATTGGAACTATTTCAAAGAATGTAAGCCTCTTGGGGTAGAAATTTATAAAGACTCATTCCTCAAGGACAGAACCAGGGAGTGACCACCTGAACACTGGAGCAGGTCTATCTATAATCACCTGTTTGTCTTGGTCTTGGTATATGGACTTAATATGACCTACCCCCTCAAAATTCACACTTAGTGATTACCAATATGACTGTCACAATGACATGTAAGGTGTTTTCTAGTCAATTTTCACTTGGTCTCAACTAATTATGTACAAGGTTTCAGCAGTGTCACCTAAATTTAATACTTTATAGAGCTGAAAATGCCAGCAGTGTTAGGCGATCTTTCATTTGTAGAGCATCTCTACATAATTTTTACCATTTATTCTTAAAAATAAATTGAAGAAGCATCTTTTATTATTTCCATTTTACATGTGTTGGGGCCCAGGGCAGGCTGCCCCAAAATGTGCCTCAATGGCATATTGATTATTTTGAATTCAAGTTACTTAAGAAACAGCCAATGCAAGAGGGACACTTTGACCCTCCTCTTTGTGTCCCTGAAAGTAGGAGATGAATCTATCACGTGAAAGGTGCACTCCCTGCATTTGAAGGCAGAAGGACACCCTTATCACAAGAGACAGGGAATTTGGGCAGAGATACCTGTATAAACAAAACATTACTTATTTAATTGACTACCCCAAGCCCAAATTCTGCTTAGATTCTTCACTAATTAAGCACCCAAAGCCCAAGTTTCTTTGTCCTGCCAATTCATCACCAATTTCTCTGTTTAAAAAGTATAAAAGCTGCCTGCTTTGGCCACTTCTTAGGTCCAATTTTTATGGGGCCTCCATACACATGAATTAAAATGTGTTTCTTTTTCTCCTGTTAATCTGTCTTGTGTTTATTTTATTATTAGTCCAGCCACAAGAATTCAAGACAGGTAGAGGGGGAAATTCCCCCCTCCCTGACACATGTAAGGAAACTGATCTTGAAAATGTTATAGGACATCCTATTAAATGCTGTAGTCAGGTCTAGAATCTATGGATTCTGTGTTTGGTTCTGTGGTTCCTTCTATATTGTCAGACTACAATTTGTGATAATTTATTTAAAGAAAAAAGTTCTCACCTTTGGGACAGTTTTTCCAAATAACATGTCAGCTGTTCTCATAATTTGTGTTCATCAAACTAAGCAGAATCCTTTCAGGATTAGAATATATGTTGCTGGATGCAAAACAAGGATTGACTTCTGGTGAATTTTGCCCATGTACAGGGGGTAGATTATTGATGCTATGTGGTATAACTCGGTATAGTACCAGAACCTAAAATTTGGGTAAGAGAGAGAGAAAGAAATTTTACTAGACCTGAATGGCAAAATAAAAACTAGTATTTAAAGAGTAAATATTACCAAGCAAAGAGTAAATACACACCACCAAGCAATTCTCTGGCACCAGCTAGATGTCCTACATTCAACTCAATTCTGATAGTATCTACACAGAAGTTGTATCAGAGTCCATAGGATAAGAGCTCTGTCCCACAAAACTGTCCTCTACTTCAGATGTCAATCACAAGCCCAGGTTGCTACCTGTGCTTCTGACCAATGGGCTATCTGTTGGAGGTTCCAAGGACCCCTTCCTTGGGTTAAATTAATTTGTTAGAACAGCTCACAGAACTCAGGAAACCCTTTTACTCATTAGATTGCTGGTTTGTTACAAAGGAAATTAAAAGATAGGAATTAATAGCCAGATGAAGAGATACATAGGGTGAGGTCCTGAACAAAGGAGCTTCTCTCCTCATGGAGTTTGGGAACCAGCATGGTGGCTTGTGGAAGCATTCTGGTTGGATGGTTTCTGAACCCCCCTCCTTTGGGGTTTTATGGGGGGGGCTTCATTACACAGGCATGATTAATTAAATAATTAGACACTGGGAACTGATTCAACCTCCAGCTCCTATTCCCTCCCTGGAAATCAGGACATGGGAGTGAAAGTTCTCAATGCTCTACTCTTGGTTGGTTCCCCTGGCAACCAGCTCCCGTCCTTAGGTGCTCTCCAAAAGTCACCTCATTAACGTAAACCTAGTTTTGGTGGAAAGGGGCTTCTTATGAATAACAAGATATCCATTTCAACTTTATGGCTCTGAAGGGATTTCAGGAACTGAGGGAAAAACACCAAATATTATAACAAAAGATGCTCCCATTGCTCTTATCACTCAGGAAATCCCAAGGGTTTGGGGAGCTATAAGCCAGGAACCGTGGATGAAGACCAAATATATATGAGAAATATACATATTTTGGACAAAATATATATGAGAAATATATATATTTGGTCAGACCAAATATATTTATTATAAATCATTAATATTGCATTACCTAATTAAAAAATTAACTGATTTGAGGACAGTTTTTTTCAAGTGCCATTTCATTAAAAACACAAGGATGTGAAATTCCTTTCTCATTTCTTTGCCAGCTTATGTAACTTATAAAAGTAAAATTTAGAAAATCAAAGAATAAGTTATCAAGTCATAACTGATTGTGATAATGATATTTATTTAAGAGGTCTGTTTTTAAGACAACAAAAATGTATACAATTTTGTAATTTGGCATGTTTGTATCCTATATCATAAAATTTGGTGTCTTTACATCATAGCACCATTCACTACATATAGACCACATGTTTGATCATGAAGCTACACATCTGAGTTTAAAAATAATTAAGCAATATTAAGATTAAGTAAAAAAACCAGTGTCTGATCAGTAGTGTAATATAGCAATGAGCTATTCAAAAGTGCTGCTCTACTAGTGAGGTAGTAGATCACAAGCTGTTCATCCCACCCAGAACCTACATATATACAGGCAAGACTTTCTCAATGAAGGAGTCAGAGCATTTGGTTTACATTACTGTACAAACTCAGCTCCTTGGTTCATCCCAAACCTGTGATAGACAGGCATGGGTGTGAAGACCACAATCTGAGCCATATGCTTTAGTGATACTGTCGGTAGCCTGACCATATCTCTCCAGCATTCACTTCTTTTTAGGAAAGCTACTCACCTACTTACTTTTAGGTAAAGACCTACAAATCTCTGCTGGAAGGCTTTTTCTCTGGTACATGGGAGCACACTCAGCCAGGAGTGCCAGAAGATTAATGACCCTTGAAGCAGCCCCCTACCAAGAATGGTCAGGGAACTGGTAGATAAATACTCCAGCTTCCTCATCACTCAGTTGGGATGACTCTGAGATTCATCAATCTCATTCATCTGAGATTCAGTGCTCCTACAGATCCCCTGTGGAACTGAGCCTCAGTTGCCCACAGTGGAACCTGTGTGAAACCACATCTGTTATCAGCCTTCCTCACATTCTCTGATTCAACTCCCTACTCTAATGCTCATGCTTCTTAGGATCACTTCTGAAATAAACTACTTGGACTCAAACCTTGTCTCCGAGTCTGCTTCTAGGAGAGTGCAGTCTAAGACAAGTATTGGTACTTTCCTAGTCAAGTATATGTTAATTCTAACCTTAGAAAAAAGTGCTCATTTCTTTACATATAACATATCTACACGATGTAGTGTCTTAAATGGCTACAGTTTAAAAAGTATTAAAATATTTACAAGAGTGCCAGAACTATTCTTAACTCTGCCACAATGAGAACTATTTTAAAATTCCATCAAAAAATCCATGTCTGAATTCTGAATAATTATCTGGCATATGTCTAGTAAGAATAGTCATTCAAAAATGTGATTTGCATCATTTAAGCATTTTTGACAGAAGTGTAACAAAACTTCTTTGCTCCTTCTTTCTGGTAGTTATGCGACTTAAGGTTCCTAGGCTTCAAATGACATATTCTGTAACCATGCAATTAAAAGCCTTTGAAAAGAACCTTTTCCCCTTCTCAGGGATTACCAAATGATGAAACACCTGAGAAGAGTTGTGATAAATGTTTGAGGCTAATAACCTGAACTGGCTCAGGATTCAACTATCATCACTTACCTCCACTCTGCAAATAAGACAAGATCTACAAGTGACCCCTGACTACAAATATGGATTCAATGATGGACCCACACAGAGGATGCGTGTGACCTTTACCACAAGAAGAGCCACCACCCTGAGTACTTAATTCTACAGCAGTGCTTCTCAAACTATCGGCAGTGAAAGACCCGTTAGTTTTTACTGTGCCACAAAATGCTAATTTTGTCAAATACTCTAAAAATAAATTCCTAGACAAATGAAATGAAGAATAAAACATACAAAATATAAGACCCCGTCACAAGCAAACCCAAATCCACTATGTGTAAGAAGTGTTACTATTTTTTGCTTAACATTCAATCCACATAAAGTATTTGAAAGACTCAAAACAACAGTGACAAAACTGCTAATAGTATATCTTTTGGGTCAACACCCAATTTCAGCATGTGGAGGGGGCAGAGCTTCCCCACAGAAATGAGCAATTCTCAGACACCAGCAGGGCATCCTACAATTTAATGTAAAACTGACACTATCTACCAGAAGATAGCATCAGATTCTACAGGTTAAGTACTCAACCCTGCAAGACTACTCCTCCCTCAATTCAAACATCAACTGCAAGCCCAGACTATCACCTATGTTTCTGACCTTCCAGCTACCCGTTGGAGGTTCCAATGACACCCACCTTGGTAACTCAATTTATATGCCAGCTGAAAGTCCAGGTTTGCTGACAAACTAGCTATAAATCAGAGGTTCCCACGACCCGCTCCTTGAGTTCAATTAATTTGCTAGAGAGCCTCACAGAACTCAGAGAAACATTTTACTTACTAAATCATGAGTTTATTATAAAAGGATATGATGCAGGAACAGCCAGATGTAAGAGATGCTTAGGGCAAGGTATGTGGGAAAGAGTGAGGAACTTCTACGCCCCTCTGGGCTCTCCACTCTCCCCATATCTCCACGTGTTCACCAATCTGGAAGCTCTCAGAAACCTGTTTGTTTGGGGTGTTTATGGAGGCTTCATTACATAGTCATGATTGATTAAATTACTGGCCATTGAAACGAATCAATGGAAAAAGGCTTAATCTCCAAAATATATAAACAGCTCATGCAGCTCAATATTAAAAAAAACAAACAACCTAATCCAAAAATGGGCAGAAGACCTAAATAGACATTTCTCCAAAGAAGATATACAGATGGACAAGAGGCACATGAAAAGCTGATCAACATCACTAGTTATTAGAGAAATGCAAATCAAAACTATAATGAGGTATCACCCCACACCAGTCAGAATCGCCATCATCAAAAAATCTACAAACAACAAATGCTGGAGAGGGTGTGGAGAAAAGAGAACCCTCTTGCACTGTTAGGAATGTAAATTGATACAGCCACTATGGAAAACAGTATGGAGGTTCCTTAAAAAACTAAAAATAGAACTACCATATGACCCAGAAATCACACTACTGGGCATATACCCTGAGAAAATCATAATTCAAAAGATACATGCCCCCCAATGTTCACTGCAGCACTATTTACAATAGCCAGGTCATGGAAGCAACCTAAATGCCCATCAACAGACAAATGGATAAGGAAGATGTGGTACATATATACAATGGAGTATTACTCGGCCATAAAAGAAGAACAAAATTGGGTCATTTGTAGAGACGTGGATGGACCTAGAGACTGTCATACAGAATGAAGTAAGTCAGAAAGAGAAAAACAAATATCGTATGTTAATGCATATATGTGGAATCTAGAAAAAATAGTACAGATGAACCGGTTTGCAAGGTAGAACTAGAGATACAGATGTAGAAAACAAACGTATGAACTGGGAGATTGTGATTGACATATATACACTAATATGTATAAAACAGATAACTAATAAGAACCTGCTATATAAAAAATAAAGTAAAATTTAAAAAGAAAAAAAATAATCATTGGCCATTGGCAAATGATTTAACCTCCAGCTCCTCTCTGCTCCTAGGAGGTCAGGATGTGGGATGAAAGTTCCAACCCTCTAATCACATGGATAGTTCGTCTGGTGACCAGCCCCCACCCTTAGGTGATCTAGAATCTTTCCAAAAGTCACCTCATTAACATAACAAAAAACACCTTCACCACTCTCCGCACTTAAGAAATTCCCAGGGTTTTAGGAGCTCTGTGCCAGAAATGGCAATGAAGGCCAAATCTATATTTCTTATTACAAATCACAATATCACAGTATTGTAACATGGACGAGCCAATTTTGACTCCATGTTGAATCTGTTTCTTTGACTCTAGCCTTTGCTTTTCATTGCTTTTGTTATTATAATCATACATAATGGCCTGTCTCAGGGAATCCTACCCACCTGTGAATGGCTGAAGAAATTAGCACATCCCCTCCCAGAGGCTGGCCATTCCAGGAGATGTTTTGAAAGACTGATGGTCCTTTTTACTTTACTTCCTCCCCCCTCTCCCTCTCTATTCTGCCTTTTTACTTTACTTCCCTCTCTGATTCTATCAAAGAAACTGGCATCCAGACACCCATAAGATGGTAATTTTGAGACATCAGTCTGCCATCTTCTCACTCTGCCGGCTTTCCAAATAAAGTTGTATTCCTTGCCTCAACATCTCATCTCCAATTTATTGGCCTATTGTGCGGTGAGCAGAGTGAGCTTGGACTCGGTAACATTCTTTCATTACATACATTGAGTGCTATCCAACCACTGTCACATGCACTTCTAGTTCCACATGACTTTCACTATAACATGTGACTTAATGTTTTTCAATGACAGATTTTTAAAATTATGTGTTATTTTAATCTATTTTGCCAATTGACAGAAAAGAAATGACAATTTTCATCTTTTCATTGTCCATAAAAAATCTCTGCATTTTCTTAGATTATTCAGATAGTTTGATTTGTTCTGAAGAACCATCTCGAATTGGCTTACGTTGATCAGAAGGAAAGAATCAATTGCCAGTTTATGATGATTATGTTAGATTTAGGGATGCCTGATGGTTTAACACTTGGTTGGAGTCTCTTTACTCCATTAACTGCAGAAACTTATAGGAGTATGCCAGATCCGAGTTAACTGAGAATCCAATTGAGGATTGTGTACTGGACCAAGCACCCAGACATCATTTTCAAGACTTTGTATTAGTTAATGAATGATTAGTCATGACAGGGAACAGACTACAGCCACCCCAAGATGTGCCAATTTTGCATGTGGATTGATTTGACTGAAAGCAACTGAGACCCAGCAAACTCAGGAAAAACTTTTTACCTCTCCCTTAACTGCCTAAAAGAATTTCAATAGGGAGCCTATACCAGGAAGAGGGCTATCACCAGAGACAACTTTTTCCATCAGAAAGACTTATCTACATGGCAGGGCAAACATTTGTTTACCAAACATTTGCTCTTCCCATCTTCCTGTGAATTGTCTTCCCCCCTTTTGAAGCCCCAGACCCCTATCCCCTTATTCTTAGTTCAGGATGGCATATAAGCTTCAACTGTCTGTCTCATATTTTTATGGGGCTTCTGTATGTATATAACTTGTTTCTCCTGTTTGTCTTATGTCAATGTAATTATTGGACCAGCTAAAGAACCTAGAAGGGAAATCTTTTCCATCCCTAAACTCATCACCCTGAGTGTGCTGCATGTAGAAAATGGAAAGGGCCTCAGACTGATGAAGGCTTCCCTGAATTGAAATGGTCCATGGCCACTAGGGCTCCATCTTTGTGTACATTTCTGATTTGAGTGTGGAGTGAGTGGGACACTAGAAGTGATGATATGAGTGATAAGCCCTCTACTTTGCTGTTACTGTGCATTCTCTTTTTACTTATCTTGTACACTTCCTTAAAGCTAAGTTAACATGTTGCTATGTGAAGTTCAGTGTATTTTCCACTTTTGATTGTCAAACCAAACCCAAGGCCATGCTGCTGGTGAAGCAGACTAGGCCCTATATGACTGACTATGCAAAAGATAACATTTCCAATATATTTTTGCCTATGGACTGGGATAAGTTAGGCATTAACGATCAGTTAGCAATGAGCTGAGTCTTCCCATAATCTTTGTGATCAACAGAGGGAAATTTTCTTGAAGGACTTAAAGAACTTGAGCATCCTTAAGTATGGCTATAAAGTAGATTTTTAAAAATCATATCTACTATGGGTTTTTACTGTGCTGCAATAAAGATGAAAATCAAAGCACATGCAGTAAATAACTCACTACCCAAATCTCAGCTACCTCTGAAAACCTCATGCAGGCAAGCCAGCAAGCACATAATACATATGTAAATATTCTGAGCTACAATCTGTGAAGTCTCAAAGTCTATAAGTTAATTTTTTTCCACTTAATTTTAAAAAACCTGTTTGTGTACTTTAAGGCAGTGCCTTTTTGCTTTTATTTTATAGAAAAAGAAGTAATAACCTTGGATATCTGGTTTCTTAGGCCACAAAAAAGTTACAAGTACTAGGAAAAGGAACTAGTGTAAGCAGATGCATTGATAATAAAAAGCGAGAGGATATAGTCATATGACATGTGAATAAAGAAACAAACTATTAAAAGCTAAAAAATAATCCAAGGGCTTCCCTGGTGGCACAATGGTTAAGAATCTGCCCACCAATGCAGGGGACACAGGTTTGAGCCCTTGTCCGGGAAGATCCCACATGCCGCGGAGTAACTAAGCCCGTGTGCCACAACTACTAAGCCTGCGTTCTAGAGCCCGCGAGCCACAACTACTGAGCCTGAGTGCCACTACTACTGAAGCCCATGCGCCTAGAGCCTGTGCTCTGCAACAAGAAGCTACCAGAATGAGAAGCCTGCACACCGTGACAAAGAGTAGCCCCCACTCACCGCAACTAGAGAAAGCCCGTGCACAGCAATGAAGACCCAACTCAGAACACCCCCCAAAAAAGATAATAATAATCCAAGCATCTCAGCACCATTTAGAGGAGAAATAGGCTTGTATACAGTCCTGTGGACCACTATACTGGATACTGAGGTGATACAAATATTTCAACCATTTCAAACCATATTCTATTTAAGAGGAAAGAAGGTCTATGTCTACTCCTTTATTCAATTATTACACACTGAGTACATAATACAAAGCCAGTTACTTAGAAATAGAAACATGACAAATACAATAATGCAAGCTCTAGTTAAAGCATATTTAGAAAGATAATTAATCCTAAATGGTTGAATTGTAAAATCTTTAAAAAAGGTAAAGTATAAAAAGTAGAATGAAAAAAAAATGCTACCAAATTTAACTCCTTTTCCAAAGTTTCCAAGGAATAAGGCCTATCACACCTGCATTTGTCAGTGTTTCTTCCTGGTCTAAAATTCAAGCTGTTATTCCACCAGGAAATGGTTCTTATATCTTTAGACCACATTTAAAGAAAACAATATTTTTAAAATAAAGATTGGTCTCATAATGAATAAATAGAATAGAAATGAAGAAATGTGAACTAGCTTCGTTAAAAAAAAAAGATGTAGATCATGACATGAGCTCAAATTTTAATTTAACTAATCTGTTACAATTTCACTGAATGTTCTAACCTGTGTACAAATTATTGTAGTAAATCTTAATTCAAAAATATATTTTGGGGCACAATTATTTTCAGTAGGAGTCAGCAAGAATCAGATCAGATTTAACTTTTAGAAGTTTACATTTCCACTGATCAGATTGTTTAAGTGGAATGACATAATAAACAATGTTTGAATGCACCATAAATGTTTATCACCATAACAAAACTTATTAGTCATTTAAGTCTAAACATTATCAAGATCACAAATGTGTTGCAAAGAAAATATAATTTAATTCCATAAGGTAAGAATTACAAAAAAGAAAATAACTTTTTTTAAAAAAGAAAGGAAGAGAGGGCTTCCCTGGTGGTGCAGTGGTTGAGAGTCCGCCTGCCGATGCAGGGGACACGGGTTCGTGCCCCAGTCCGGGAAGATCCCACATGCCGCAGAGCGGCTGGGCCCATGAGCCATGGCCGCTGGGCCTGTGCATCTGGAGCCTGTGCTCCGCAACGGGAGAGGCCACAACAGTGAGAGGTCGGCGTACCGCAAAAAAAAAAAAAAAAAAAAAAAGAAAGGAAGCGAGAACATTATTTTTAAAAAGCATTCAAGTTTGTTCATCAACAGCCCCTATTAAAGAGGACAACAAAAGAAGAGACCTTGAGAAGATGCAAATTTCAGTTAAGACAGGAGGTGGAGAAAAAGCTCCAAGAAGAGACTGAGGCTACAGGGAAGCTTTCTGGTGGTAGAAGACATGGCATCAATCTGATCTCAGCTCTACAGCAGTGCACAGCATCATCCAGGGGATCACTGCCAGGGGTTCCAGGAAACCTGAGAGGCACCTGTTCCTGAGTGAAAGATGAAGTCTGCAGGCCCAGAAAAATCCCTGTTTCCCTTGTCTTCTCACTCACATTATCCATGGTGGCTCCTGACTCCTTAATCATCTTTATCAAACCTCCTCCCCTCTCAGCCTACATGCTAGTTTTTCTCAGAAAATCCCTCATCTCTATGTCAAAGAGCAAAAGGATGACATCTTAATGAAAACACGTCAGTGTCCTACCACGTGTCTAAAAGTTCTTGCATTTGTGCTAACTTTTCTTCCTTCTCTACAGCCACAATGGATGAGCGCTCCCTTCTCTTGTACTAGACACCAGCCTTTCTCATCTTCTTTTTTACTGTCCTACATCAGCTGTCTTTTTTAGCTTTTGGATCTTTAACTTCTCCCTCTGACCAATTCCTTTTCAGCCATACCAAAACATGCTCACTATACTCAGCTTTTAGAGAGTTCTCCCAAAATTGGATTCTCCTTGATTCTTCTGTTCCCTCTACCAGTTACAATTCTTGAAAGAGATTTCTACCCTCACTGTCTCCACTTTCATTTATTCCTTTTGTTCATCAAACCAAGGCACACCTAATGACCTTCTGTAACTCATCACTACCACCACGCCCTGAAAGTCTTTTGGCATCTTTGCTGTCCAATAACAAAAGAGTTTTTTAATCATTATCTTAAGCAACCTCTCAATTTCATCTGATACTGTTAACCACATCCTCCCCCAAATGCTCTCTTTCGTACTTTTTCATATCATAAAGTGTTATTGCCATCCTTTTGCCTATTTCAGGCGCATTTGCAGGATTCTCTTCCTTTTCTATTTAAATAATGGGTTTCTTTGACACTGGGTTTCTAACCTATGCTGTCTTTTCTTTTCACTTTATAGCTGTGTTTATCCCAATTTTATCCTCTATAAACCACTAAATTTGCATTAAGAAACCACACAGACCACCAATTTGCATATTCAAAAAATAGGATTCGACACAATATTCAAAATACTTGTTAGTGGTAGTAATGAGAAAAACTATAGCTTCATATCAGTGAGATGAATGATATTGTTAAATCTCTATCAAATTATATATATTTATCAAGATGATGAATATATTCAGCTCTGTATCACTTTATATATTCAGTAAGTTTCTTTTCTTACTCTGTTTCCACTAAATGAGAAAATCATAACTCATAATCATAAGTTAACAGAATGGGTGCCCATTTTGATTGTTATGGTCAGGCCCAATATGAAACTAGAAATAATAGAGATATTTTTCTTTAAAATCTACTTTCAAATACTAAGCAAATGCTAAGGTGGTTGATGAGCATATCACACTCAAAAGCAGACGGTAAAAAAACTAAACTTGGAAAATAACATTAAAGCAAATAGTATAATACTCCTCAATAGCATTCATCTTGGGGAAGAGTTTCTTCAGCCTTCATTCCCAGGACCTGAATAAACTATATAGTGTTTTTGTGCAGATCAGAAAATGGCAGTCCCTCTGAGAGCATGATGTCCTGATAGTACCTGCATTTAAATTAAGAGTTCCCGCCCCTCACTTTGGTGAGACACAGCATAGACCAGGGTCCCCAGTCTTAGAAAGCAGCATGTAGACTAGATTTCAGCACCCATTCAATTCAGCTGTACAGAAACTACACAATCATATTCAGTTTCTGCCCTTTCAACAACTGGATATTTTTTTCTCCAATAAATCTTTGGAAATGGTCAAACTCTTAATGCTTACTGATTTGTACCACATTAAAACCCATGATATTCAAATCCTATAGGTATATATGCAGTGTATGCAAGACATGGAAAGCATCATTTGATGCATCATTTCAGCCAGTCACTTAAAATAATGGAAATGGTATATACAGAAAACATCAGTGCTATGAAAATATTATTTTTAATCTCACTCCTATTGGAAAAATGCATGACAGTGATCATCCTTACATAACTAGTACATCTCAACATTGGAAAGAAGGATGTTGAATTCAGAGATCACAATAAACTTATGTAATTCAGTAGCCTTACTTTGACAGTGTTTACAATTTTTTTCTATGTCTTTTTACACTGAATTCAGAACAGAAGCATATTTTTAATCCCACATTTCCCTATGAATAAGGGTTCATTTGCGACACCTTTTCTGTTGTGACCAATGGCTCATTCTCTATTAATATATACCACTGGTGGATTTTCTCCAAGTACCTTACAAATTAATCTTTAAGTAACAAAGAATCACTCCTCATAATGCACGGGCTTTCTCTGATAAAGAGAAGAAAATGTCATCATATACTTCTTTCATATACAGTCAACCCTCCATATATACTGGTTCCCCATTGTGGGTTCCACATCCCTGGATTCAACCAACAACAGATAGAAAACATTCAGAATTCCAAAAAGCAAAACTTGAATTTGCCCCACACTGGCAACTATTTACATAACATTTAAACTGCATTTAAAACTATTTACAGAGCATTTATATTGTATTAGGTATGACAAATAACCTAGAGATGGGAGATTTAAAGCATATGGGAGCATGTGCCTGGGTAATATGCAAATACTATGCCATTGTGTATAAAAGACTTGAGTATCCTAGCATTTGGTTTCTGTGGGGGGTCCTAGAACCAATCCCCTTCCGATACCCAGAGGCAACTATATAATTATTATAGATGTGCAAAGAGTTATTCATATGTTCCCTATACATGGTTAAATCCAAATAAACTGTGCAATACGTGCTATCTCATGTGAGAATAATCATGTTTCCACACTGCATTCCAGGGACATTATGGGACATCCTACAAATCCATTTAATAAAAGAATTTCACCAATTATGCTTTCCTGCCAATCATATTTTATTGAAGCTCAGTTAAAATATTCAGTAGAATTCATATCTTACCTCCTTTAGCAACAAATATTCTAATTTTATTATAGGGAGAATTTAAACTGGTATGGGGAAAATGTGTTTAATTAACCAGAAAAATTGTTGCTCTTTGTTTAAAAATATCAATATATTTGACAGAACTGTGCCACTATTAAAGAAAACCTTTCTGACAGAAAATACACTGGGAACAAATGAATAAACAGTTTAATTAAAATTATTATTGAGATATTTATTTCTGATCATCTATTTCTCTTCCAGATTCTTATATAAAATTATCACATTCACTTCTCTCAGCACATACATATTCATCCTTTATATCCACATGAGAGCCCTACTTATAATTTACATTTAGAACAGCATTCTGAGTTTAAGTGTTTCTCTTACTGTTTTCACCTCCCATATGCTTCAATCACCCATTTTTTTAGCCATCAATACATTTTTGTAAATTGGGAATATAATGCAAGAAAATAGCAACAATTAAACGTAAATTTAACAAGCAAAAGTAACACAAATGACACAAAATCAAATTGGTTAAGACAAGCTATATCCTGTTATCAAAACTATTAGCAAAGAAGAACTGACAAAGGCATTCCTGAAGTGCATGAATGACCTCTAGGAAAGAGACAATTAGAACCTAAAGGGATTTGTGTGAAAATCACAATTTTCTATTTCTAATTTGTAAAACTCATCTCAACAACACGGCTTGCTTTTTTTTAAAGTGAAATTGTCAATCCATTACTGATTTAGAAGAATGCCTAGAGCTACCCATGCTTTAGACACAATATATGGAGAAACACAGCTCTACAGGTGATCTATCGGGCAATCATCCATGCCTATGACTTTCTCATTGAATCAGTAAAGAATCTCAACCACATGCTACCATTCAGATCAAATTCCTGACTAAAGGATCAACCCACCTGGTAATCATACATAGCACCATGATACAGTAGGACCAAAATTAATTTATCATGCCCTCTTGCTGTGTCCCTTTGTCTTCCCCAAACAAAATCCTGTTATCATCCCTTGTCTTGTATTTCAGTGACTGGGATCAAATTCCACTAAGTCACCAGAGCAAGGAACCCATTGTGATCTTTGACTTCTCTGTCTCCTTCACCCCCATAAGATGTAGTCATTCACCAACTCCTACTGAGTTCTACTCCTAATATTTATGAAAGCTGCCCCTTTCTCATCTTTCCTACTACCACAAGCATTTCCAGCACCAGCACTATTCACAATAGCCAAGACATAGAAACAACCTATATGTCCATCAACACATGAATGGATAAAATATGGTACATATATACAGTAGAATACTACTCAGCCATAAAAAAGAATGAAATAATGCCATTTGTAGCAGCATGGATGGACCTAGAGATTATCACGCTAAGTAAAGTAAGTCAGACAAAAAGACAAATACTACGGAGGCTGGAGAAGATGGTGGAACAGAAAGACGCAGAGATCACCTTCCTCCCAACAGATACATCAGAAATACATCTACACGTGGAACTGCTCCTATAGAACACCTACTGAACAATGGCAAAAGACCTCAGACCTCCCAAAAGGCAAGAAACTCCCACCTACCTGGGTAGGGCAAAGGAAAAAAGAAAAAAACAGAGACAAAAGAATAGGGACGGGACCTGCACCAGTGGGAGAGAGCCGTGAAGGAGGAAACGTTTCCACATACTAGGAGTCCCTTCGCGGGCGGAGACTGTGGGGGGCGGAGGGGGAAGCACTGTAGCCACAGACGAGAGTGCAGCAACGCAGATGCGGAGGGCAAAGCGGAGTGATGCCCGCACAGAGGATCGGTGCCGACCAGCACTCACCAGCCCGAGAGGATTGTCTGCTCTCCCACAGGGGCAGGTGGGGGCTTGGGAGCTGAGGCTCAAGCTTCCGTCAGATTCCAGGGAGAGGACTGGGGTTGGCGGACTGAACACAGCCTGAAGGGGTTAGTGAACCACGGCTAGCAGGGAGGGAGTCCAGGAGAAATTCGGAGCTGCCGAAGAGGCAAGAGACTTCTTCTTCCCTCTTTGTTTCCTGGTGCACGAGGAGAGGGGATTAAGAGTGCCTCTACAAGGCGCTCCAGAGACGGGCGTGAGCCGCGGCAATTAGTGTGGACCCCAGAGACAGGCATGACACGCTAAGCCTGCTGCTGCAGCCACCAAAAAGCCTGTGTGCAAGCACAGCTCACTCTCCACACCTCCCCGCCCGAGAGCCTGTGCAGTCCGCCACTGCCAAGGTCCCGTGATCCAGGGACAACTTCCCGGGGAGAACGCACGGTGCGCCTCAGGCTGGTGCAACGTCCCGCTGGCCTCTGCTGCCGCAGGCTCGCCCCGCACTCCGTGGCCTCCATCCTCTCTGCCTGAGTGAGCCACAGCCCCCGAATCAGCTGATCCTTTAACTCAGTCCAGTCTAAGCGAAGAACAGACGCCCTCAGGGGACCTACACACAAAGGTGGGGCCAAATACAAAACAACCCTTTGGAGGTGTACAAACAAAGAACAGAAAGGGAAATCTCTCCCAGCAGCCTCAGGAGCAGCAAATTAAAGCTCCACAATGAACTTCATGTACCCTGCATCTGTAGAATACCTGAACAGACAACGAATCATCCCATATTGAGGAGGTGGACTTTGGGAGCAAGATAGATTACTTTTTCCCCTTTTCCTCTTTTTGTGTGTATGTGTATGCTTCTGTGTGAGATTTTGTCTGTATAGCTTTGCTTTCACCATTTGTCCTAAGGTTCTGAACGTCTGGGTTTTTTTTTTTTTTTTAACTTAAAAAATTTTTTTTCTTAATAATTATATTTTATTTTTTGTTTAATAACTTTATTTTATTTTATCTTACTATTTTATTTTATCCTCTTTCTTTCCTTCTATCCTTCTCTCTCTCTCACTCTCTCTCCCTCCCTCCCTCCCTCCCTCTCTCTCTTTTCTTTCTTTCTTCCCTCCTTCCTTCCTTCCTTTCTTTCTTTCTATTTTTCTCCCTTTTATTCTGAGCCATGTGGATGAAAGGCTCTTGGTGCTCCAGCCAGGCATCAGGGCTGTGCCACTGAGGTGGGAGAGCCAACTTCAGGACACTGGTCCCCAAGAGACCTCTCAGCTCCACAGTATATTAAACGGCAAAAATCTCCCAGAGAGCTCCATCTTAACGCCAAGACCAAGCTCGACTCAACGACCAGCAAGCTACAGCACTGGACACCCTATGCCAAACAATTAGCAAGACAGGAACACGACCCCACCCATTAACACAGAGGCTGCCGAAAATCATAATAACTCCACAGACACCCCAAAACACACCACCAGACGTGGACCTGCCCACAAGAAAGACAAGATCCAGCCTCATCCACCAGAACACAGGCACTAGTCCCCTCCACCAGGAAACCTACACAACCCACTGAACCAACCTTCGCCACTGGGGACAGACACCAAAAACAATGGGAATTATGAACCTGCAGCCTGCGAAAAGGAGACCCCAAACACAGTAAGATAAGCAAAGTGAGAAGACAGAAAAACACACAGCAGATGAAGGAGCAAGGTAAACACCCATCAGGCCTAACAAAAGAAGAGGACATAGGCAGTCTACCTGAAAAAGAATTCAAAATAATGATAGTCAAGATGATCCCAAATCTTCGAAAGAGAATAGAGAAAATGCAACAAACATCTAACAAGGACCTAGAAGAACTAAACAGCAAACAAGCAATGATGAACAACACAATAAATGAAATTAAAAATACTCTAGAAGGGATCAATAGCAGAATAACTGAGGCAGAAGAACGGATAAGTGACCTGGAAGATAAAATAGTGGAAATAATTACTGCAGAGCAGAATAAAGAAAAAAGAATGAAAAGAACTGAGGACCGTCTCACAGACCTCTGGGACAACATTAAATGCAGCAACATTCAAATTATAGGGGTTCCAGAAGAAGAAGAGAAAAAGAAAGGGACTGAGAAAATATTTGAAGAGATTACACTTGAAAACTTCCCTAATATGGGAGAGGAAATAGTTAATCAACTCCAGGAAGCAGAGACAGTCCCATACAGGATAAATCCAAGGACAAACACGCCAAGACACATACTAATCAAACTTTCAAAAATTAAATACAAAGAAAACATATTAAAAGCAGCAAGGGAAAAACAACAAATAACACACAAGGGAATCCCCATAAGGTTAACAGCTGATCTTTCAGCAGAAACTCTGCAAGCCAGAAGGGACTGGCAGGACATATTTAAAGTGATGAAGGAGAAAACCTACAAACAAGATTACTCTACCCAGCAAGGATCTCATTCTGATTTGATGGAGAAATTAAAACCTTTACAGACAAGCAAAAGCTGAGAGAGTTCAGCACCACCAAACCAGCTTTACAACAAATGCTAAAGGAACTTCTCTAGGCAAAAAACACAAGACAAGGAAAAGACCTACAATAACGAACCCAAAACAATTAAGAAAATGGGAATAGGAACATACATATTGATAATTACCTTAAATGTAAATAGACTAAATTCTCCCAGCAAAAGACACAGAGTGGCTGAATGGATACAAAAACAAGACCCATATATATGCTCTCTACAAGAGACCCACTTCAGACCTAGGGACACATATAGACTGAAAGGGAGGGGATGGAAAAATATATTCCATGCAAATGTAAATCAGAAGAAAGCTGGAGTAGCAATTCTCATTTCAGACACAATAGACTTTAAAATAAAGACTATTACAAGAGAAAAGGACACTACGTAATGATCAAGGGATCGATCCAAGAAGAAGATTTAACAACTGTAAATATTTATGCACCCAACATAGGAGCACCTCAATACATAAGGTAAATACTGACAACTATAAAAGGGGAAATCGACAGTAACACAATCATAGTAGGGGACGATAACACCCCACTTTCACCAATGGACAGATCATCCAAAATCAAAATAGATAAGGAAACACAAGCTTTAAATGATACATTAAACAAAATGGACTTAATTGATATTTATAGGACATTCCATCGAAAAACAACAGATAACACATTTTTCTCAAGTGAGAACTAGAACTAGAACAAAAAATTTCACAATTTCAATGGAAACACAAAAGACCCTTACCTAGGGGTAAGATGGGAATAAAGACAGACCTACTAGAGCACGGACTTGAGGATATGGGGAGGGGGAAGGGTAAGCTGTGACAAACTGAGAGAGTGGCGTGGACATACATACACTACCAAATGTAAAACAGAGAGCTAGTGGGAAGCAGCCGCATAGCACAGGGAGATCAGCTCGGTGCTTTGTGACCACCTAGAGGGGTGGGATAGGGAGGGTGGGAGGGAGGGAGACACAAGAGGGAGGAGATATGGGGATATATGTATATGTATAACTGATTCACTTTGTTATAAAGCAGAAACACACCGTGTAAAGCAATTATACTCGAATAAAGATGTTAAAAAATTAAAAAATAAATGAAAAGCCTACATACTGTAGGATTCCGTCAATATTATATTCTGGAAACGGCAAAACTCTAGGGAGACTAAAAAGTTCAGAGTTATTAGGGGCTCAAAGTGAGGTTTTGAGGGATGGACAGGTGGAGCACGGGAGAATTTTAGGGCAGTGAAACTCTTCTGCATGATGCTCTGTTGGGGTGTAGATGACGCCATGACTTTGTCAACCACTATAGAACTATAAAGCACAAAAAGTGAAATGTGTAATAAACAGTGGACAATAGTCAATAATAATGTATCACTATTAGTTGATCAATTATAACAAATGAACTTGCATCCATTGTACCAACACAATATGTTAATAATAGGAGAATCTAACTGGAAGAAGAGAGTGGCTGTATGGGAACTCTTTGCACTATCTGCTTAACTTTCTGTGGTCTGAATCTGTTCTTTTAAAAAGTCTATTAATTTAAAACCTAGAAAAAAATCTAGACAAGAACACATAGCCAGTACAGAGCTACATACAACAATACCAAATAAATAAAAATCATGAATAATGAAAAGCAAAAGATAGCAATGCTAATAATTTGATCCTCTAATTAAAACGCTAAGGGAATAGGCACAGAAAATAGTCAAACATATAAGGAACTTCAGAAACCTGGTGGAAAAAAGATCACCACAGCGAAATCAAGAGACTGGCTGGAAACAAAATCAACAATTCCTTAGATCATGTTAATAGAAAATACATCAGGAGCTTCAAGATGGCGAAAGAGTAAGACACAGAGATCACCTTTGTCCCGCAAATACATCAGAAATACAACTACACGTGGAACAACTCCTACAGAACATTTACTGAACGCTGGCAGAAGACCTCAGACCTCCCAAAAGGAAAGAAAATCCCCACGTACCTGAGGAGGGCAAAAGAAGAAAGAAAAAACAGAGACCAAAGAATAGGAATGGGACCTGCAGCAGTGGGAGGGAGCTGTGAAGGAGGAAAGCTTTCCACACACTAGGAAGCCCCTTCGCGGTCAGAGACCGTGGGTGGCGGAGGGGGAAGCTTCGGAACCACGGAGGAGAGCCCAGCAACAGGGGTGCGGAGGGAGCAAAGCTCAGAGATTTCCGCACAGAGGATCGGCGCTAACCAGCACTCACCAGCCCGAGAGGCTTGCCTGCTCAACTGCTGGGGCAGGTGGGGGCTGGGAGCTGAGGCTCGGGCTTCGGAGGTCGGATCCCAGGGAGAGGACTGGGGTTGGCTGGGTAAACACAGCCTGAAGGGGGGCTAGTGTGCCACAGCTAGCAGGGACGGAGTCTGGGAAAAAGTCTGGAGATGCCGAAGAGACAAGAGACATTTTCTTGCCTCTTTGTTTCCTGGTGCGCGAGGAGAGGGGATTCAGAGCGCCGCTTAAAGGAGCTTCAGAGACGGGGGCGAGCTGCTGGTATCAACGCAGACCCCAGAGATGGGCATGAGACACTAAGGCCACTGCTGCAGCCACCAAGAAACCTGTGTGCAAGCACAGGTCACTCTCCACACCTCCCCTCCCAGGAGCCTGTGCAGCCCGCCACTGCCAGGGTCCCGTGATCCAGGGACAACTTCCCCGGGAGAACGAACGGCGTGCCTCAGGCTGGTGAAACGTCACGCCAGCTGCTTCCGCTGCAGGCTCGCCCCGAAATCCGTACCCCCCCCTCCAACCGGCTTGAGTGAGCCAGAGCCCCCGAGTCAGCTGCTCCTTTAACGCAGTCCTGTCTGAGCGAGGAACAGACGGCCTCAGGCGACCTACATGCAAAAGCAGGTCCAAATCCAAAGCTGAACACCAGGAGCTGTGCGAACAAAGAAGAGAAAAGGAAATCTCTCCCAGAAGCCTCAGGAGCAGCTGATTAAATCTCCACAATCAACTTGACGTACCCTGCATCTGTAGAATACCTGAATAGACAACGAATCATCCCAAATGCAGGAGGTGGACTTTGAGAGCAACGATATATATATTTATTTTTCCCTTTCTCTCTTTTTTGTGAGTGTTATGTGTATGCTTCTGTGTATGATTTTGTCTGTAGAGCTTTGCTTTTACCATTTGTCCCAGGGTTCTGTCCATTTTTTTTTCTTTTTATTACTTAAAAAAATTTTTTTAATAAGCATTTCTTATTTTAATAACTTTCTTTTATTTGAATTTACTTTACTTTATCTTCTTTTTTCTTTCCTTCTTTTTTTCCTCCCTTTTATTCTGAGCTGTGAGGAGGACAGGCTCTTGGTTCACCAGCCATGCGTCAGGGCTGTGCCACTGAGGGGGGAGAGCCAAGTTCAGGACACTGGTCCACAAGAGACCTCCCAGCTCCACGGTATATCAAACGGCAAAAATCTCCCAGAGATCTCCATCTCAACGCCAAGACCCTGCTCCACTCAACGACCAGCAAGCTACAGTGCTGGACACCCCATGCCGAACAATTAGCAAGACAGGAACACAACCCCATCCATTAGCACAGAGGCTGCCGAAAATCGTAATAAGTCCACAGACACCCCAAAACACACCACCAGACGTGGACCTGCCTGCCAGAAAGACAAGATCCAGCCTCATCCACCAGAACACAGGCACTAGTCCCCTCCACCAGGAAGCCTACACAACCCACTGAACCAACCTTAGCCACTGGGGACAGACACCAAAAACAACGGGAACTACGAACCTGCAGCCTGTGAAAAGGAGACCCCAAACACAGTAAATTAAGCAAAATGAGAAGACAGAAAAACACACAGCAGATGAAGGAGCAAGGCAAACACCCACCAGACCTAACAAGTGAAGAGGAAATAGGCAGTCTACCTGAAAAATAATTCAGAATAATGATAGTAAAGATGATCCAAAATCTTGGAAACAGAACGGACAAAATGCAAGAAACGTATAACAAGGACCTGGAAGAACTAAAGAGGAAACAAACAACGATGAACAGCACAATAAATGAAATGAAAAAGACTCTAGATGGGATGAATAGCAGAATAACTGGGGCAGGAGAACGGATAAGTGACCTGGAAGATAAAATAGTGGAAATAACTACTGCAGAGCCGAGTGAAGAAAAAAGAATGAAAAGAATTGAGGACAGCCTCAGAGACCTCTGGGACAACATTAAACGCACCAACATTCGGAATTCCCTAGTGACGCAGTGGTTAAGAATCCACCTGCCAACACAGGGGATGCCGGTTCAAGCCCTGGTCCAGGAAGATCCCACATACTGCAGAGTAACTAAGCCTGAGTGCCACAACTACTGAGCATGCACTCTAGAGCTTGCACGCCACAACTACTGAGCCTGTGCACCACAACTACGGAAGCCCACACGCCTAGAGCCCACTATCCACAACAAGAGAAGCTACCGCAATGAGAAACACACACACTGCAATGAAGAGTAGCCCCCGCTCGCTGCAGCTAGAGAAAGCCTGCACTCAGCAACAAAGACCCAATGCGGCCAAAAATAAATAAATAAAATAAATAAATGTACAAACACAAAACAAGAAACAACAACAAAAAATGTAGCAACTTTCAAATTATAGGGGTCCCAGAAGAAGATGAGAAAAAGAAAGGGACTGAGAAAATATTTGAAGAGATTATGGTTGAAAACTTACCTAATATGGGAAAGGAAATAGTTAATCAAGTCCAGGAAGCACAGAGTCCCATACAGGATAAATCCAAGGAGGTACACGCCAAGACACGTATTAATCAAACTATCAAAAATTAAATACAAAGAATAAATATTAAAAGCAGCAAGGGAAAAACAACAAATAACACATAAGGGAATCCCCATAAGGTTAAGAGCTGATCTCTCAGCAGAAACCCTACAAGCCAGAAGGGAGTGGCAGGACATACTGAAAGTGATGAAGGAGAAAAACCTGCAACCAAGACTACTCCACCCAGCAAGGATCTCATTCAGTTTTGATGGAAAAATTAAAACCTTTACAGACAAGCAAAAGCTAAGAGAATTCAGCACCACGAAACCAGCTTTACAACAAACGCTAAAGGAACTTCCCTAGGCAGGAAACACAAGAGAAGGAAAACACCTACAATAATAAACCCAAAACAATTAAGAAAATGGGAACAGGAACATACATATCGATAATTACCTTAAATGTAAGTGGACTAAATGCTCCAACCAAAAGATATAGATCGGCTGAATGGATACAGAAAAAAGACCCATATATATGCTGTCTACAAGAGACCGACCTCGGACCCAGGGACACATACAGACTGAAAGGGAGGGGATGGAAAAAGATATTCCATGCAAATGGAAATCAAAACAAAGCTGGAGTAGCAGTTCTCATTTCAGACACAATAGACTTTAAAACACAGACTATTACAAGACACAAGGAAGGACACTGCACAATGACCAAGGGATCAATCCAAGAAGAAGATATAACAACTGTAACTATTTATGCACCCAACATAGGAGCACCTCAATACATAAGGCAAGTACTAACAGCCATAAAAGGGGAAAGCGACAGTAACGCAATCATAGTAGGGGACTTTAACACCCCACTGTCACCAATGGACAGAGCATCCAAAATGAAAATAAATAAGGAAACACAAGCTTTAAATAATACATTAAACAAGATGGACTTAATTGATATTTATAGGACATACCATCCAAAAACAACACAATACACATTCCTCTCAAGTGCTCATGGAACATTCTCCAGGATAGTTCATATCTTGGGTCACAAATCAAGCCTTGGTAAATTTAAGAAAATTGAAATCGTATCACGTATCTTTTCTGACCACAACACTATGAAACTAGGTATCAATTACAGGAAAAAATCTGTAAGAAATACAAACAGATGGAGGCTAAACAACACACTACTTAGTAACCAAGAGATCACTGAAGAAATCAAAGAGGAAATAAAAAAATACCTAGACACAAATGACAATGAAACACGATGACCCAAACCCTGTGGGATGCAGCAAAAGCAGTTCTAAGAGGGAAGTTTGCAGCAATACAATCCTACCTCAAGAAACAAGAGAAATCTCAAATAAACAACTAACCATACAGCTAAAGCAATTAGAGAAAGAAAACAAAAAAAGCCCAAAGTTAGCAGAAGGAAAGAAATCTTAAAGATCAGATCAGAAATAAATGAAAAAGAAATGAAGGAAACGATAGCAAACATCAATAAAACTAAAAGCTGGTTCTTCGAGAAGATAAACAAAATTGATAAACCATTAGCCAGACTTATCAACAAGAAAAGGGAGAGGCCTCAAATCAATAGAATTAGAAATGGAAAAGGGGAAGTAACAACTGACACGGCAGAAATACAAAGGATCATTAGAGATAACTACGAGCAACTCTATGCCAATAAAATGAGCAACCTGGAAGAAATGGACAAATTCTTAGAAATGCACAAACTTGTGAGACTGAACCAGGAAGAAATAGAAAATATGAACAGACCAATCAGAAGCACTGAAATTGAAACTGTGATTAAAAATCTTCCAACAAACAAAAGCCCAGGAACAGATGGCTGCACAGGCGAATTCTATCAAATATTTAGAGAAGAGCTAACACCTATCCTTCTCAAACTCTTCTAAAATATAGCAGAGGGAGGAACACTCCCAAACTCATTCTATGAGGTCACCATCACTCTGATACCAAAACCAGACAAACATGTCACAAAGAAAGAAAACTGCAGGCCAATATCACTGATGAACATAGCTGCAAAACTCCTCGACAAAATACTAGCAAACAGAGTCCAACAGCACATTAAAAGGATCATACACTATGATCAAGTGGGGTTTATCCCAGGAATGCAAGGATTCTTCAATATACACAAATCAATCAACGTGATACACCATATTAAAAAATGGAAGGAGAAAACCCAGATGATCATCTCAATAGATGCAGAGAAAGCTTTCGACAAAATTCAACACCCATTTATGATAAAAACCCTGCAGAAAGTAGGCATAGAAGGAACTTTCCTCAACCTATTAAACGGCATATATGACAAACCCACAGCCACCATCATCCTCAAGGGTGAAAAACTGAAACCATTTCCACTAAGATCGGAAACAAAACAAGGCTGCCCACTTGCACAACTATTATTCAACATAGTTTTGGAAGTTTTAGCCACAGCAATCAGAGAAGAAAAAGAAATAAAAGGAATCCAAATTGGAAAAGAAGAAGTAAAGCTGTCACTGTTTGCAGATGACATGAATACTATACATAGAGAATCCTAAAGATGCTACCAGAAAACTACTAGAGCTACTCAATGAATCAGGTAAAGTAGCAGGATACAAAATTAATGCACAGAAATCTCTTGCATTCCTATACACTAATGATGAAAAATCTGAAAGTGAAGCTAAGAAAACACTCCCATTCACCACTGCAACAAAAAGAATAAAATATCTAGGAATAAACCTACCTAAGGAGACAAAAGACCTGTATGCAGAAAATTATAAGACACTGATGAAAGAAATTAAAGATGATACAACTAGATGGGGAGGTATACCATGTTCTTGGATCGGAAGAATCAACATTGTGAAAATGAGTCTACTACCCAAAGCAATATACAGATTCAATGCAATCCCTATCAAACTACCACTGCCATTTTTCACAGAACTAGAACAAAAAATTTCACAATATGTATGGAAACACAAAAGACCATGAATAGCCAAAGCAATCCTGAGAAAGAAAAACGGATCTGGAGGAATCAGGCTCCCTGACTTTAGACTACACTACAAAGCTACGGTAATCAAGACAGTATGGTACTGGCACAGAAACACAAATATAAATCAATGAAACAGGATAGAAAGTCCAGAGATAAACCCACGCACATATGATCACCTTATCTTTCATAAAGGAGGCAAGAATATACAGTGGAGAAAAGACAGCCTCTTCAATAAGTGGTGCTGGGAAAACTGGACAGCTACATGTAAAAGAATGAAATTAGAACGCTCCCTAACACCATACACAAAAATAAACTCAAAATGCATTGAAGACCTAAATGTAAGGCCAGACACCATCAACCTCTTAGAGGCAGAACACTCTATGACATACATCACAGCAAGGTCCTTTTTCACCCACCTCCTAGAGAAATGGAAATAGAAACAAAAATAAACAAATGGGACCTAATGAACCTTAAAAGCTTTTGCACAGCAAAGGAAACCATAACCAAGACGAAAAGACAACCCTCAGAATGGGAGAAAATATTTGCAAATGAAGCAACTGACAAAGGATTAATGTCCAAAACATACAAGCAACTCATGCAGCTCAATATGAAAAAAATAAACAACCCAATCCAACCATAGGCAGAAGACCTAAATAGACATTTCTCCAAAGAAGACATACAGATTGCCAACAGACACTTCAAAGAATGCTCAACATCATTAATCATTAGAGAAATGCAAATCAAAACTACAATGAGATATCATCTCACACTGGGCAGAATGGCCATCATCAAAAAATCTACAAACATTAAATGCTGGAGAGGGTGGGGAGAAAAGGGAGCCCTCTTGCACTGTTGGTTGGAATGTAAATTGATACAGCCACTATGGAGAACAGTATGGGCGTTCATGAAAAAACTACAAATAGAACTACCATATGAGCCAGCAATCCCACTACTTGGGCATATACCCTGAGAAAACCATAATTCAAAAAGAGTCATGTACCAAGATGTTCACTGCAGCTCTATTTACAATAGCCAGGACATGGAAGCAACCTAAGTGTCCATCAACAGATGAATGGATAAAGAAGATGTGGCACATATATACAATGGAATATTACTCAGCCATAAAAAGGAACGAAACTGAGGTATTTGTAGCGAGGTGGATGGACCTAGAGACTGTTATACAGAGTGAAGTAAGTCAGAAAGAGAAAAGCAAATACCATATGCTAACACATATACATGAAATCTAAGAAAAAAAAACAAACATGGTCATGAAGAACCTAGGGGCAACACGGGAATAAAAATGCAGACCTACTAGAGAATGGACTTGAGGATATGGGGTGGGGCAAGGGTAAGCTGGGACAAAGTGAGAGAGTGGCATGGACATATATACACTACCAAACGTAAAACAGATAGCTAGTGGGAAGCAGCTGCATAGCACAGGGCAATCAACTCGGTACTCTGTGACCACCTAGAGTGGTAGGATAGGGCGGGTGGGAGGGAGAGAGATGCAAGAGGGAGGAGATATGGGGTTATATGTATAACTGATTCACTTTGTTATAAAGCAGAAACTAACACACTGTTGTAAAGCAATTATACTCCAATAAAGATGTTAAAAAAAATCAAAAAGAGACAAGAAAATACACCATAGACAAAAGCAACAATATAAAAACATATCTAGAAAGAAGCCATACAAATATGTATATAATCTCAATGGAGGCAACAATAAGAATTTCCTGATTGACTTAGGAAAAAGAAGTCTCAACCAGAATAGTATGTTATGTGTATTGGTGAGGCACAGATATTGTAAGAATATCGATTTTCCTTAATTCATTTACAGATTTAGTACCTTATCCATAGCAGCTGATGACAATCAAACATGGGCTACTGTTTCCTGTACCCAAAGTCAACCATGGAAAAATTACAGAAGGAACAAAGAAAAAACATTAACAAAAGCAAAAACACAAGACTAAATAATCCCTGAGGGACAATAAGTCTCCACTGAACTAGAACCTGAGTGTGGGCAGGTAGGGGGATGCCCTGAATAGGAGACAGGTCTGTAGCCTGCAAGAGAGGCAGATGACAGGATTGATTAGAGAAAAGCCTTTAACGTTGAGCCCTTGATTCTTCCACTGTGCTCTGGGACCATGAATCTCTACTGCTTCACTGAAGGAATCTGAGGCAGCATTTCAGAGCCCGCATGCCAGGAGCATGGGACACCAAAGATTGGGCTGGATGTGGCAGTATGGTCCACAGGCTGTTAAATAACCATCTAAAACTTTCTTAGTGGATGACAACTGGCCTTTTTAAGTGATCATCTTAATAGACTGTCACACACAGACTAAAAGAGAAAAGCAAGTAACATAGTAGTTGTACAAAAGGACAGAAATTCATTTCTGAACTTTTGCGCAATGCCCCTGATGTCAACAAAGAGAGACCACAGTGAGAATTGTCAGGCTAAGGCGCCCCTTCACTAACTCCTCTGGGATTCTGTGGGGCACGGTTGGGGACAGGGATGGATTCATACCAGAGAAGGAGGAATCGCAGGCCCTGCCAGCAGTCAATGTGAGGACCTTGAGTGAGACCTGACGGGCTCCAAACCACAGAAGGGAGTCTCGCCTCCTTTCCCCTCAGCTCACCTTACCTGCAGCAGCCATCTCTGGGAGGCTCCAGGCAGAAGTGTCCAGATGAGACGTGCCTGCACTTCACACCAGCCGTCTCAGGGAGTTGATGTCTTTGATGTGAGGCCTTGGCCTCAGGTCAGGAGACGGGAGGTAGCCCAGCACCTACAGGAAGTCAAGAGAAGACACTGAGAGAGAATTGAGAGCAGCATCCGCCATAGAAGAGGGGGCCCCAAAGAGCCCTCACTGTCAGTCTCGGGGAACCCAGGCATGGCTGTGAGGCTCAGGGCCCCGGATACTTCCGGCTGGGGGTGCCGACAGAAATGAGAGCCAGGGTGTGACGCCTGCTGACTCAGCTCAGCAGAGGGAAAAGTCCCAGGACCTGCCAAGAGTCAATGAAAGGCCCTCGTGCCAGGCCTGCCGGAAGCTCCCCCGGAACCCCTCTCTGATCCCCCGCCCCGCCCCGCTCCGCTCCGCCCCGGCCACAGCCCGCCCCTGCTATCCTCCTGGACCCCAGATGCGCATGACCGGAAGTCACGTCCTCCGAACCGCGCTGTGGGGGCGCGCCATTTTTGAGAGCTGACGTCCAGCGAGAGTGAGCCGCGGGAGGAGTGCCACGTCTCGTCAGGTGTCAAGGTGTGAGATGACCCCAGTTAGAAGTGCGGGGACACGCCCCCGACACCCCCAATCCCCATTCCCTCCAAAAAGAGACGGCCACACAGGCCCCACCCACCCCACCCCTGCTCTCGGCCCAAAAGGCTCGGGCCTGGCTGTTAGGCCCGAAGTCCATCCGCTTCCCCCGCGGGGTCTCAGGCAAGGAAGTCCTCGCTCTAAGGCTGGCGGACCCTGGCTCAGCTCAGTAGAGGGAGCGCCCCAGGCGCTGTGGAGTGAAGGACGGGACCCTCGTGGGGACTGAGGGGCTCCACACCCCATTATGGCGGCCACGCGGACCCCCGCCCCTGACATCGGCCTGGGAGCCTCTGGGCAGGTCTAAAGACTGAGGGGCTCCCTCAGTGCGAACGCGGACGGACGGACAGACGCGGGAGACCCAGGGAGGAGGGGGCCTTGTCCTGAGGGGCTGGCTGCAGGTCAGCAGAGGGAGGATTTCCAGGGCACGGGGGGAGGAGTCAGAGCGAGGAGCGTCCTCCCCGTCCCAAGGGCACCTCAGAACCCCTCCCCTGTTGTCAGCCGCTTCCTTCTGGCCACACACGGAGGAGGGAGGGCTGCTGTCTGAGAGGACAGGTGCAGGCCAGCAGAAGGCGCGTCCCTAAGCACTCCCAAGAGTCAGCCCAAGCCCCCGAGTGAGGGCCAGGGGGGCCGCCAGCCACAGGGCCTCGACCTGTCTGCCGCATGCTGCAGGCTTGGTAAAACTGTCACATGCGGCCGCGTGGGCACCCTCACTGCCTCCGAATGAGACTCAAGGAGGTGCCGGCACTGGTGCGAGCAGATGGCCCTCGGGGCAAGAGAGGAGCTCCAGGCTGCACCGGCCGTCCAGGGAGGACCCTGAGTGAGGACTAAGGGAGTCACCCACCCCGAAGAGAAGGGACAAGAGAGAATATGGCCCGTTCCCCTCCTGTCAACCCTTAGACTCCCAAGAAAGGACTGTCAGGTAGACTCCCAAGAAAGGACTGTCAGGCTGAGACTGCCCGTAATTTCCTCTGCCAGGTCCAAGGGAGGTTAGAGCGTTGTTCTGAAGGGGCAGCCACCAGGCAGCAGAAGGGAGGGTCCCAGGACCCTTCGGTGGTGGGCTGAACGCTCCCTCCTTTCCTCCTCCTGGGTGTCATGGAAGATGGTGGTGTCAACTTCAGAGCAGCAGAGGGGATGGGGTGGGGGTGTCTTGCCAACAACTGTCATCCTGACTCTGAATGGGAACCGTGGAGACCTACCTCCCCTGCCAGCCCCCACTGTCACCCCAGTACTGCCCAGGCAGGGCTGGCTGGCTGTGCCCCACGGCTCACTCTACCGTCCTCCACAGGGGTCTCAGGGGACAGGCTGAGCAGGAGAACAGGAGCCCTGTGGGTCCTCGAGCAGTGCCCTCAAGGACCCTGCAGAGGTGGCCTTGGTTAAAGCCAGGGGGGAATCTCCCCGCTAAAGCTCACAGCATCTCCTTGTCCCTCCCTCAGGTGCCCTCGTTGCCTGCCTTCCTGCGCACACTCCCGCCTGCTGGCCCTGACCTGTGTCATCATGCCTCGGGGCCGGAAGAGCAAGCGCCGTGCCCGCGAGAAACGCCACCAGGCCCGGGGGGAGACTCAGAGTCTCAAGGGTGCCCAGGCCACTGAGGAGGCGGCAGCAGAAGAGATAGAAGAGTCACCCTCCTCCCCCGCTTCTGTTTCTCGGGGTACTCCCCCGAGCTCCCCTGCTGCTGGCACTCGCCAGGAGCCTCAGGGAGCTCCAGCCAGGAGCTCTCGTGATGAAGGTGTTTCATGCCCAGGATCTGAAGAGGGTGCCCAGAGCCAAGATGAGAAAAGTGCAGGTACCTCCGAGGCAGCACCTTCCATTCACAGCTGTTGCAGAGGTGTTCTGATCAGGAAGTCCACAATGTTGGTGCACTTCCTGCTGGAGAAGTACAAGAAGAAGGAGCCCATCCCGCAGGCAGCACTGCTGAAGGCTATCAACAGGAAGTACGATAAACACTTTCCTGAGATCCTCAGCAGAGCCTCTGAGATCATGGAGGCGGTCTTTGGCCTCGAGCTGAAGGAAGTCGACCCCAGCAATCACTCCTACGCCCTCATCAGCAAGATGGCCCTCCCCAGCGAGGGAAGTCCGAGTGATGAGTCGGGGCCGCCCACGTCCGGTCTCCTGATGATTCTCCTGGGCCTGATCTTCAAGAAGGGCAACCGTGCCACCGAGGAGGAGATCTGGGAGTTCCTCAATGCGTTGGGTTTGTATGCTGGGAGGAGGCACTTGATCTTTGGGGAGCCCAGGAGGTTCATCAGCAAAGATTTCGTGCAGCAGAAGTACCTGACGTACCGCCAGGTGCCCAACAGCGATCCTCCGCGCTATGAGTTCCTGTGGGGCCCGAGAGCCCACGCTGAAACCAGCAAGATGAAAGTGCTGGAGATTCTGGGCAAGATCATTGGTACCGACCCCAGTGCCTTCCCAGATCTCTATGAGGAGGCTCTGAAAGATGAGGAAGAGAGAGCAGCAGTGAGAGCCACGGCCAGGGCTGCAGCTGTTGCTGAGGGCAGAGCCCCTTCCAGGGCCAAGGCCCGCAGCTCCTCCCACATCTAGGGAGGGAGGCCGCGGGCAGTTTGCTCACTTTGTTTTGGAAGAGAGCAGTCAGGCTCCTAAATAGTGCACAGTAGTAGGGGTGGAGGGAACAAAGTATAGATCTTATTTATCTTCCTGTTTTAAACTAGTAACTTCTATATATTATTGATTGATTGATTTAGGTTTTTTCAAATGTTTTTTTCTTGTAATAGATAGTGTATTTTCTTAAGAATAGGAATTCGTGAATGACATTGCTTGCATATTTATTGCTGTTTAAAGAGTTCTAAAGTTACAGTTTTGGTATATGTAACAGAAAAACGAACCATCTATATTTTCTGTATGATCCAAGTAGAAAACATGGCACTGCAATAGAGATTTTCATGGAAATGTGAAAGGCGACCGCAGAAAATATTAGAAACAAAAAATGGAGAAAACAGAGTAAAAGCCATTTAACTCGTGGTTTGCCTTACTTCGTTTAAACTTTCTTTTGGTAGAAATAAAAGATACTTTGACTGATTTAGCTCATTTGTGAGTATTTGTTTGTTTTGCCCTAGTGCACTGCATATTCTCTGCTACCTACTGGATTAAAAATAAACCCTGATGGGAGGGTGGTATCTTGGGGGTTCATAATAATCATATCATAACTGCCATTCATCAAAAACCCAGTATTTCTTAATGAGTATGCCACTGCTTTACATGTAGTACATAACATTCCAACATTCACGCAGGATAGGATTTAGCAGACTCCCTTTATAGGTGAGTAACTTGCAGATTTCTCAAGTTCACAAGGCTGATTTAAGTGACCTTGCTGGGTCTAGTCCCCTGGTCTGGAACAGTCTAGAGCCTACACTCTTCCACTCCTCCCAGCCTAAGGCAGACCTTATGTCTTTTAATTCATTTTTCTTCTTACCACTCCAAAATGTATCTCATGGGATAAAAGGGGCCCTGTTCCCAAAGCACTGTTTTGGAATACAGTAACAGTAACGCTGAAGAAGTGAATGATATGAATAAAAAGAAAAATTTTCGGTGACAATGGGGTCTTCTACATATGCAATGTCAGATACCCTGAAAAGATCAGCATCTCCTCATTTACTCTTCAAGTTTCTCAGGGACATAAAAGCCTTGGTTTAAGAGCTGTGTCCTCAGGTCAGTGGAGGGAGGAGTCCCAGCCTCTGATAGTTACTCAAGGTGAGGACCTTAGAACAGAAGGGGGCCCCACAAAGTCTACCCTGCTTTCTCCCTTGTGTGGCCATGCGCAGAGCTGTCTGTCTGAAGGTACCCCTTCTTTTCCTCCGGGGGCAAGGGTGGAGAGGTTCTCAGGGAGGTGAGTTCCTTGGTCTTGTGGCAGCATCTCCAATTCTGCCCAAGTAGGAGATCCTAACAGGCCTTAATTTGCTTCAGGGTGACGACACTGGGTGCTGATGAGTGGACTCCCCATAACAAAGGGGACCACACAGAGGCCCCCAGCAGGGGTAGCCCGGGAATAGGTCTCTTATCTCCCCTTCTGGTGTCTCAGGAAGGTGAAAGCCTTGGCCTGAGGCTGGCAGACAGACAGTAGGGAGGGTGGAGTCCCATATGCTACCTGAAGTCAAGGTAAGAAACCTGAGTTAGGACTGAGGGGCCACTGACTCCAAAAGAGTGGGGCCTTGTAAAGTCCTGCTCCTCAGAAGACCCCAACAGCTTTGGACAGATCTGGTTCATCCTGACTTCCGATTCAGAATTCCCAAGAAGGTAATGCCTTTGTTCTGAGGAGCACAGCTTCAGGGGAGTGGAGGGTGGAGTCCTGGGTCTGGTCAGGCATCACGATGAGGACCCTGAATGAGGAGCAAGAGGACCACTCACTCCAGAACAGAGGAGAATGCAGAGTCCCGCCCCTGAGCTCAGCCCCAGGAGGCCCAGGACAAAGCTTTCTGGCTGACCTGCCCCCTCTTTCCACTGGGGGTGGTCTCGGGGAGGCGAGGGCCTTGGTCTATGGGGAACAGCCTCACTCAGTAGAGACTGGAAATCTAGTGACTCTAAATGAGGATAAAGGGACTCCACCTAGAGCAGAGCCCTGCCACTGGATACCTCCCCTTGGCAAATCCAGGAATGTTGGCATGATGCACCCCACGCCTTTCCTTTTAGAGCGTCTCAGGTAGATGAGGCACTTGGTCCCAGGGGCCAGCCTCAGGGGAGCACAGGGAGGAATTCCAGGTCATGCCAAGAGTCGAGCAGAGGACCGTGAGGACTGAGGGAACCACCCAAATCATAAAAGTGGGGACGCCACAGAATCCCGCCCTTACTGTCGGCCATGAGTGACCACAGGCAGTCATGCCCACGTGAGGCAACCCTCACATCCTCCTAGGCGGTCTCGGGGAATTAAAGGCTGTAGTATGAGAGCACAGGCCTCTCTAGGTCACGGGAAGAGCCAGCGTAAGGACTCTGAGTGAGGACCAAGGGGAACGCCCAACCGAAAAGAGACAGAAACAAACACATAGCCCCACCATCCTTTTGGCCCGGGGAAGCCCCAGGCAGGGGTAGTTCGATGTGTCACCCACTTGCTTCCCGCTCCGGAGGACTCAGGTCGGTAGAGGGAAGAGTCCCAGATCCTGACAGAGTGAGGACTATTGAGGTCACAAACCCCAGAAGAGCAGAGCCCGGGGAATCTTGCCCTCTGTGTTAGTCCTCAGAAGCCCCTCAGAACTAGCTGTGGCTACACGGGGCCTACTCTGACTTCTACTTCTGGGGACTCAGGGTGGTAAGGACTTTGCTCCGAGGCTGGCTGACTCAGCACAGGGGACATTTCCAGGTTGTGCTAGGAGTTGGGGTGAGGACCTAAGGCTGGAGTGGAACATGAAAACCATAACGATGGGGGCAGCACATCATCTCTCCCCTGCTGTCAGTCCTGGGAGACGCCTGGAGAGATGTCAGGTCGAGCAGAGGCAACCCTTAACTCCTCCCAGGGTGACAGAGAAGTGGGGATAGTAATAGGTGAAGAGGGGGAGAAATTATAGGTCTTCCCAGGAGTCAAACTGAGGAACGGCCTGAGTGAGGACCGGCACGGCCAAGCATAATAAGGCCTGGATCTACCCGCCCCAGCTTCCTGCCTTCAGAGACCACAGGTAGACGTGGGACATCAGGCTACCCTCACTTTCTTCTGTTGGCTCTCAGAGAGCGGTGGGCCTTTCTATGAGCACATGTCCTCAGGTAAAGAGACAGGAGCCACAGGCCTTCCCAGGAGTCAAACTGAGAACCCTGAGTGACGACTAAGGGGAACATGCCCCACCCGCTGAGCTGTGGGGACAACAAAGAGTCTAGCCTTGCCCCTGCTTTCAGCACTTGAAGGCTCAGGACAGGGCACATATATACAATGTAATATACAATGTAGTATTACTCAGCCATAAAAAGAAACGAAATTGAGCCATTTTTAATTAGGTGCGTGGACCTAGAGTCTGTCATACAGAGTGAAGTAAGTCAGAAAGAGAAAGACAAATACCATATGCTAACACATATATATGGAATTTAAGGGAAAAAAATGTCATGAAGAACCTAGGGGTAAGACAGGAATAAAGTCACAGACCTACTAGAGAATGGACTTGAGGATATGGGTTGGGAGAAAGGTAAGCTGTGACAAAGCGAGAGAGAGGCATGGACATATATACACTACCAAACGTAAGGTAGATAGCTAGTGGAAAGCAGCCGCATAGCACAGGGCGATCAGCTCAGTGCTTTGTGACCGCCTGGAGGGGTGGGATAGGGAGGGTGGAAGGGAAGGTTATGCAAGAGGGAAGAGATATGGGAACATATGTATAACTGATTCACTTTGTTATAAAGCAGAAACTAACACACCATTGTAAGGCAATCATACTCCAATAAAGGTGTAAAAAAAAAAAAAAGGGTCATGTACCAAAATGTTCATTGCAGCTCTATTTACAATAGCCAGGAGATGGAAACAACCTAAGTGTCCATCATTGGATGAATGGATAAAGAAGATGTGGCACATATATATAATGGAATATTACTCAGCCATAAAAAGAAACGAAATTGAGTTATTTGTAGTGAGGTGGATGCACCTAGAGTCTGTCATACAGAGTGAAGTAAGTCAGAAAGAGGAAAACAAATACCATATGCTAACACATATATATGGAATCTAAGAAAGATAAAAAAAGGTCATGAAGGTCCTAGGGGTGAGACAGGAATAAAGACACAGACCTAGTAGAGAATGGACTTGAAGATATGGGGAGGGGCAAGGGTAAACTGTGACAAAGTGAGAGAGTGGCATGGACATATATACACTACCAAACGTAAATTAGATAGCTAGTGGGAAGCAGCCGCATAGCACAGGGAGATTAGCTTGGTGCTTTGTGACCACCTAGAGGGGTGGGATGGGGAGGGTGGGAGGGAGAGAGACGCAAGAGGGAAAAGATATGGGAACATGTGTATATGTACAACTGATTCCCTTTGTTATAAAGCAGAAACTAACACACCATTGTAAAGCAATTATACTCTAATAAAGATGTTTAAAAAAAGAACAAATACTACATAATATTGCTTATATGTGGAAAATAAAAAGAATGATATAAATGAACTTATATACAAAACAGAAATAGACCCACAGACACAGAAAACAAACTTGTGGTTACCAAGGGGTAAAAGGGAGGAAAAGGGGGGATAAATTAGGAGAATGGGATTAAGATATACACACTACTATATGTAAAACAGATAACCAACAATCACCTATTGTATAGCACAGGGAGCTATACTCAATATTTTGTAATAACCTATAAGGGAAAAGAATCTGAAAAAGAAAAAAAAAATATATATATATATATAAAACTGAATCACTTTGCTGTACACCTGAAACTAACGTAACATTGTAAATCAACTATACTTCAATTGAAAAAAAAATCCACGAACAGTTTCCACACCGTACCAGAGTGATTTCTCTAGAATGCAAAACTGATCATATCAACTTTGTGTTTAAAATCCTTCAGGACTTCTGTACTGACCTTGTGCTAAAACCCATAAAGTCCAGATGCCTTGGTTTGGCTTATGAAGTCAACCACGGTCTAATTTCTCACTGGGCTCATAGTCCACCCCTCTTACCCACAGCCATACTGTTTTTATTCCTCAGAACGTACAATGCTCTATCAAACCACAGGCACTTCCACATTGAATTCCCTTTATCTGGAAAAAATGTTATTGCCCCCCCCCAATAAAACTTACCTATCACCTCCGTCACACAAATTGTACTATCTTTCTCTCTAACCTATGCCCCACCTTGCCTGCCAAACCCTCTTCATTGTTCAGGGCTCAGTTTAAATCCACCTTTTTCCTAGAAACCTTCTCCAAGACACAGGAAAGTTAGGTTCCTCTCTATGTCCGCTCATCCTTAGTTCTTTGGGCTTACCCTGTTATAACATTTGTCATCCTTCTCTGTATATATTTAGTTACTTACATACTCCAGGACACAAAATCCTTGAAGAGACAGACTATATCAAGTTTACTTTTATACCCCCAGAACCTATTATAGTAGCTGGACCATAATAGTTGTTGAATAAATTCATTCAACAAATATTTGTTGAGCCATCTACTATGTAGCTGACACACTATTAAGTTCTGAGTTTACAAGTGATACTTGGTATCTAAATTCATAGACTTATAAGTTGGGGAAGATGGGTTAAATGAATGAGACATATACATGAAGGCATGAGGGAGTGAATAAGTGAATGGGTGAGTGAATGAAGTCCACAAACCAAGATTAGTACTAGCTTGTCCATAAACTAGGACATGTGCAGCTCTTCTGTTTTGGAGTTGCTCCTCTTTATCAGTAGACAAAATTATATAGGAGGCAGCCTGGAGTTAAGAAAGAAAAGAAGAAAATTGTCTTTTCCCAAATCTAAGTTTGGGTGAGAGTCACAAATACCCCCATACATTCTTCTGGGAATTACTAAAAAACATACAGGATTTCTCCTCTTGACATCCAGCAAGAAAGACAGGGCAGGTTACTGGGAAAAGAAAAGGTAGAGAGGGGGAGTAACTGAGAATCAAGCCACAGAAGGAACTCCCCAGAGGGTAGGCTTGGGTGGCTGGCTGCAGTGGAGGATTTAGAGTGTCAGAGGGCAACAAGAGGGACCTGGGCTCCTGGGCCCCAGCAGAGAACAACAAGGAAGAAATAAGCTTTACCTACATCAGATGGTTTTATATGGCCGAAATCAGGTGATCTTGGAAGAAAGTATGTATGCATGTGAACCTTTGTACCCACATTTCTAAACTGGGGATATTACTGGTTGTGAAGAATAAACAAGATCACATTTAAAAAGCATTTTGTGACAGAAGTCTTAAATATATTACTCACTATTTAGGTTTCTATTTTATCCTTTCCTTTGAGTGACTAATTGCTGCTTCTATTTGACTTCTTCCTTCTTTTAACTCCCTACCCTACAGCTCACCCTATCTGTGGTTGTAATCTATGAGGACTGAGCAAAAGCCTCTATTGGTCTTAGTGGGCAAGATCCACAGTGCCATATTTGGAAACCTAGGGAATGATTTCAAAGACTGAAATCAGGACTTGTTTAAGCAATAAAGATATAGGGTGTGAAGGTGCAATTTATGCTATGATAATCTACCCAAATATGTAACTTAACATGAAGCAAATTGGAGAATCTCATCAACACCTGGTCTCGCCTACAGTTGTATGATTCCTAGTAAATATCTCTCCAGAATAACTTTATAGCAAGAGTCTACTAAGCATTAGAGGTAGAGACCATAATTTTCACCAACAGCTATTCTTTCTTTCTTTAATTTCTTTCTTTCTTTATTTTTTGGCTGTGCCACGCAGCATATGGGATCTTAGTTCCCCGACCAGGGATCAAACCTGCGCCCCTTGCATTGGAAGCGCAGAGTCTTAACCACTGTGTCGCCAGGGAAGTCCCCCAACATCTATTATTTAATCCTTCCTTTTATGTACCAGAATATGTCTGTACCTACCAATTTTAGAGACTACATTTCCCAACTTCCCTTGAAGCTAGGTGCAGTCATATGACTAAATTTTGCCCAATGGAACGTGAAATGGAAATGATGCATTTTTCAGATAACATCCTTAAAAGGTATTTACTTGTCTTCTACTCTTTAACCTGCTCTTCCCTGTTCTGAGAAACTGATCCAGAAATGAAAGTCCAGTACTGAGGATGGAAGAGACACCCACTATTTCTAAACCACTTCTCCACAATAGATAGAAATAATATTTCTATCTTATTTGGCCCACTGTATTTTTTAATCTTTTACAGCAGCACTACCTATACCTTAACTACTATACTATTCATATAAATCAACCAAAAAAAACCCCTAGCAGTGAATAAGAGTGGAAAAGTTACCTTGTATGTCTGAAGGAATACATCCATCCATGCCCGTTTACTCCAGGTTTCAAACTTTGTAATATCTGTAACAACAGAATGCTTTTCCTTAGGTATATTGGAAAACTTGGGCAAGGTATTAGTGGAAAACTATAAAAAATAAAATATCACAACATTAATTACAATGCAAGGCAAATGTAAGTACAAAGTTTTAACTACTTAGTTAGCATACAATTTTTTTCTTTTAATAAAACCTTTACATGTCTTTTTTTCCCACTCATCCATATCTCTAATTCCCCATGTGCCAGTAATAGAAACCATCAACACAGGTAACTTTCTGGAACTCACAACCCCTATTTCATGTTGTAGATTTATTCAAACAATGTACCTACTAGCTCACTCTGTGGCAGAAGTGGTAGAATGAGATGCAAAATTATTCTGAATTCTGAACCCCCAAAGGAGCCACACCCTTTGGATGAAGCCACAGGGACTCAGCAGAGTACCAAAGAACAGGCCCTTGGCTTTTCTACTAATGTCATGTGGTGACTATAGTAACAGTGCCACAACTAAAGGAGCGTTGCCTCAAAGCCTACAGGCTTCTCAAAATAATTCCTCTTCTCAATAGGTTTTCATAAAATGAATTGTATAATTTGAAAAAAAATGAATATCTTGTTTAATTTCTCCCTATTCTCCTCTAAAATTAAAGAAAGGAAGTGGCAAGTGGCAGGGAAAATAAACCAGTATTTTCTTTGAAAGATATACAGTCTAAGGATGTATTTTAAGAAAAAATTTAAATTAGCACAGACCATTCTTTATTTCTAAATCCCTTAAAAGAAGCAATTACCTGTATATTTAAGAAAGCCATGTAATCATTTCTGCATGGGAACTCCACAGAGATTTTTAGACAAATACAAATATATACTGTCCAGAGAGGCATAATCCTTAGGATATTTCATAAATAAAAAATCAAAGATTCTAAAATAAAATCTAACAAAGACCAAAACCCAGTAAATTCAATAACAGTGCAGATTTTTCCAAGAAATTAAATTCGCTTACTGTAATTTCAATCCACTTCTTACAATCTTCTGGTTCAAGCAGAAATTCTGGCAGTACATGAGAAATACATGCTCCTTGAGCACTAAACTAAAAAAAGAAAAAAACATTATTATAGCATAATACGATCAATCTATTACTTGCATTTGAACTTCGATGGAATTATTTCAATGTCATATAGTTTATATATGTATTGAATTTTAATTTTCAAATTTAAAATTTATATAATTAATTTAAAACTTTCCTTAACAATGAAATGTGCATATGATGTTTCCTTTGGAGGATTAATAGTGAGAAAGAACTTACTAAGTGCCTATAGCCATACACATCTACCTTTACATGTTAATGGGACACAGACAGTTATATGACTTGGACCCTATTGTCAAGACCATTTTATTGTTGTTATAATATTATAAAACTGAAAAATACCTGCAAAAAGTATGAACACAATAGAACATCTATTAGATAGATCATTAATCACCCTATGTTCATTGAATGCCTATCACCACATATGCCTGAATATAGAAAACTCCAATGTAACATAATCCATCGCCTATTTTTCCAGAGAATATCCAAAAATTGTGGCCTCTTTGATTATATAAATTTATAGTATCTGAAGCAGCAAATATCTATTTATATTATTATATACATGTGTATAATTTATATTTTAAAATATATTTTTTCACTGTCATATTTCTTGAAATGTTTCTATCTGAAGTCTTCATATGCATGTCCACTACCACCAGAACCACTCTATAGCCATCTAATACAAATTTGGCAAGAGTGTTTTTCAGTGGGGATTTGGGTGTTTAGGTCTAACTCATTTAGTGAGCAGAGAAGGCCACTTACCGTAAGCATCTAACAGAGAATTTACCATAAGCATTTAACAGAGAATGCCAGATCTAGTACTTTACTTAACTCTATAAACACCCTCAACAGTTTGCGGTCCTGTAACTAGTGAAAAGTGGGAAAAAGTAAAAGCAGAAAGAGGATTCTGAAAGCTCAAACCTTAAAGAGAGTACAGATGAATAACAGGAAGGCCATGTTTGTGGGAGTGGAAGGAGACAGCATGGTTCCAGAGTTGTTAAGTTTGCTGTGGCCCTGGGCCAGTCAAAGCTAGTGGAAGAAATCGTGTTGCATACATAAAGCTCCTTTGTTTGGAAAACAAACATCATTCCTTCTCTTTGATTTTGACGCATTTCCCATCTGCATTTGCATTATTCCTGTGTATCTTCATTACACTGGAATCACTATAGGTTTAAATAAAATCTAATTTTAATGGTTCACCACTCCTTAGCAGAAGTAGCTGCACTAAAGCCTATGTAAGAATTCAATGAGATGATGTCCATTAACTTGAAATCCTAGAGGTAAAACAAACAGCTCAGAGCCTTATGAAGAAACTGGAATACTTCCTTGCATGCAAAGCTAAGACAGGACGTCAGGAGGAAATAGTTGCTTCTATCAAATGCAACTGAGAGCCTAAGGAAAACTATCAGGGAACCACTAAACAGAGAGTTTCTTGAGAGACTACACGGTATTCATTTGAGTATTTCATAGTGCTCAGCAGAGAGCAGGCCCTCAGTAACACATTGAGGCCAAAGAATGCATTTTTGCATTGGTGAAGACAACAGGCCCAAAATGGAGCTGCTTATACTAAGCCCCACTTCACCAAATCAAGACTTCTTACAGTTTTGGCTCTCCCAGAAATGGAATCTTAAACCAGTCAATCAGAAATCGCCTGATCAGCACTACTTACGTTATCTGCCTGACAGACACCTGCCATTCCCTAAAGTAAGCTTGGAATAACCAATCTGCTTTTTTTGCTGTAGGGGCAGAAAACTTTTCCTTTCTTCCCTTCTAAATTTGTTGGCTGGTCGAATAATCAAATTGACATAAGACAGATTAACAGGGGAAAAAAACAAATTTAATTACATACCTATGGGAGCCCCACAAAGACATGAAGATTCAAAGGTAGTCAGGCAGTTGAGGTTTACATACTATGCTGAGCTTCGGAGAAGTGGGTAGGGATCTGGGGCTTCAAAGAGGAGGAAGGAAATTCATGGGAAGATGGGAAGTACAAGTGTTTGGTAAACAAATGTTTGCCAAGCCATGAAAATAAGTCTTTCTGATGTAAAAAGTTGTTGCTGGTAATAGCTCTCTTCCTGGTACAGACCCCCTATCTAAATTCTTTTAAGCAGTTAAGGGAGAGGTAAAATGCTTTTCATGAGTCTGCTGGTTCTCAATTGCCATTAGCTCAAAACAATCCCCGCGCCAAACTGGGACATTTGGGGGTGACATATTCTGTTCCCTCTCACTGCCTCAGTTCAACTTCCTGTTCTTGCCCCCTTCTGCCTATAAAAATCTCTTGCCTTCAGAGCTCCTTTCTATCTGCTAGATTGAATGCTGACTGACTGATGAATTGCTGAAAGCCAGGAAGAGCTTTAAAATTTACTCAGCTGAATTTTGTTCTTTAACAGCACTTTACAGAGGCTGTTATGAAGTGAGGGGTAGCAGAATAAGCCACCCTAAAATATGCCTCTTTCGCATACCAATTATTTGGAGAAACTGCAGAGACAGGAGAAGCTTTGAAAACAGAGTAGAAGTTATCGATTTGTAAGGGAAATCTACATTTATAAAGCAAATTTACATTAGAAAGGGGGCCTGCACCAGGAAGGGAGCTATTACTACAGATAAGTTTTCCACACAGGAGACTTATCTGGCAGGGCAATCTTTCTTTACCAAACATTGCCTCCTCTCACCTTCCAGTAAATTCCACCCCCCTGCCACCCTTTGAAGCCTCAGACCCCTATACACCTTAGGTCAGGACTGCACTTAAACCTCAGTCCTCTGGCTGCCTTCTGAGTCATATCTTTCTGAGGCTACCATACTACTTACATAGGTAATTGAGTATGTTATTTTTCCTCCTGTTAATCTTTTATTCTTGAGGTTCAGCCAAGAACTTAGAAGGGTAAAGGAATAATTCGTTTTCCTCCTCTACATGAGACTTGTTCCATTCTTTTCATTTTGAATATATCTCAAGGCCTACCTTCATCAAACGATAAGACAATATTTACAATTATGTTTTGTCAATAGATTTTATGTGTGGTTAGTAGTTTTACAGAGTTGACTCTTATAATTGATTTGATTACATTTTACATTTGATTACATTTATGCTAGGTTTTCTATTTGAACCTTCTGAGTTTACAGAGTAGAAGAAAATTAATTGAAATGAGTTATTAAATTTTAAACTTAATCTACAAAATTATACTTTCTCATTTACTGTGTAAAACATATAATTTCACTTGTACAGAACTCCTCACTCACTGACATCAAATTTAAATGGGAAAGCTAATAACATTTATGATTATTTTGAACTTTAATACATTTATTTCCATAATGAAACATACACACGTATCTTGGATTAACAACCCAATTCTATTAACCATACTGTCACTTTCTAAATGTTGAAGAATTTTATCACAGCTAACATATCCTGATAGACATGTATTTGCTGATAAAAGAGCAATAAATTTGAATAGCTTGGCTTTAATTCCAAAATCATTCTTCCATACCTGCATTCTCATACCATAAAGTGTCAAAACAGAAACCACCCATGTTAATGTTAACACTACTGGGAGCTGTGACAATAATAATGCTCCAAGAATAACATGATGAACACAAGTACCATAGAGTTTAATGATGCTATCAGAAAACTGATTTTTATAATGCACAAACAATAAGGATTTATTTAAGTAACGAAACTTCCTTCTTTTGTTCATAGTTAATACACCATTAGATTTTAAAAGCACAACGAACTTTCTAAAACAAGAAGAGCATTAGAATTTTTGCCTCACTGAATTAGAGCATTTAATTTATTGCATGAATCATCAAGGACCAAGTGTAGGAAGTGGTAAAATTAAAAGTCATGTGCTTTCTATTTTAAACTCATAAAAATTTAAATAAAATTCCCATTTTATCTAATGAAAACACAACAACCTACAGACTGGGAGAAAATATTTGCAAATGATGTGACCCACAAGAGCTTAATTTCCAAAATACACAATTCACAATTCACACAACTGAACAACAAAAAAGCAAACAACCCGATCAAAAAATGGGCCAAAGACCTAAATAGACAATTCTCCAAAGAAGACATACGGATGGATAACAGGCACATGAAAAGATGCTCATCATCGCTAATTATTAGAAAAATGCAAATCAAAACTACAATGAGATACCACCTCACACCAGTCAGAATGGCTATCATTATAAAGTGTACAAATAACAAATGCTGGAGAGGGTGTGGAGAAAAGGGAACCCTACTACACTGTTGGTGGGAATGAAAATTGGTGCAGCCACTATGAAAACCTCCAGTACGGAGGTTCCTCAAAAAAGTAAAAATAAAGTTGCCATATGATCCAGCAATCCCACTCCTGGGCATATACTCAGACAAAACTATAATTTGAAAAGATACATGCACCCCAATGTCCATTGCAGCACTACTTACAATAGCCGAGACATGGAAACAACCTAAATGTCCATTGAAAGATGAATGGTAAACAAGATGTGGGATATATATACAATGGACTATTACTCAGCCATTAAAATGAACGAAATAATGCCATTTGCAGCAGCATGGATGGAACTAGATATTATCATGCTAAGTGAAGTAAGTCAGAAAGAGAAAGACGAATATGATATATCACTTATATATGGAATCTAAAATATGACACAGGGCTTCCCTGGTGGCACAGTGGTTAAGAATCTGCGTACCAATGCAAGGGACATGGGTTCAAGCCCTGGTCCAGGAAGATCCCACACGCCACGGAACAACTAAACCCGTGTGCCACAACTACTGAGCCTGAGCTCTAGAGCCCGCAAGCCACAATTACTGAAGCTTGTGCGCCTAGACCCCATGCTCTGCAACAAGAGAAGCCACCACAATGAGAAGCCCATGCGCCAAAACAAAGAGTAGCCCCCACTCGCCACAGCTAGAGAAAGCCCACAAGCAGCAACGAACACCCAAGGCAGTGAAAAATAAATAAATAAATTTATTAAAAAATAAATAAAATACAACACAAATGAACATATCTACAAAACAGAAACAGACCCACAGACATAGAGAACAGACTTGTGGTTGCCAAGAGGGATGGGGGTGGGGGAGGGAAGGATTGGGAGTTTGGGATTGGTAGATGTAAACTATTATATACAGGATGGATAAACAACAAGGTCCTACTGTATAGCACAGGGAACTATATTCAATATCTTGTGATAAGCCATAATGGAAAAAAATATGAAAAAGTATATACATATATATGTATACAACTGAGTCACTTTGCTGTACAACAGAGATTAACACAACATTGTAAATCAACTATACTTCAGTAAAAAAATTTTTTAGGAAATAATAACTTTCATATGAGAAAGTAATGTTAAGAAAACACCAAATTGAATTCTGTCTAGAGTAATCGCTTAGAAACTTGTTTAATATGTATGTAAAATGCTGTTAACCTCTATTAAGATCTTATTTTCTGAAGAAAAGTACAGTCTTTTCCTTATGTGAAAAGTAAGTGGGATTGAATAGATGATCTTTGGGTTCATTTCCAGTTTATTTATTATTTTTAATTTGTATTGGAGTATAGTTGCTTTACAATATTGTGTTAGTTTACACAGTACAGCAAAGTGAATCAGCTATACGTATACATATATCCCCTCTTTTTGGATTTCCTTCTCATTTAGGTCATCACAGAGCACTGGGTAGAGTTCCCTGTGCTGTAGGTTCTCATTAGTTATCTATTTTATACATAGTATCAAGAGTATACATGTCAATCCCAATCTCCCCATTCATCCCACCCCCTTCAATAAATTTTTTTAAAAATAAAAGACACACTTGACAAATACTGGTTCTCTGGCATTCTTATAACAACAAAACATTTATTTCTAACAGAACAGATTTTTAAAATATTCTATTTCCTGAAATAATATCACAAGAGTCAGTTTTTAGTATGTCACTAATGGTTATCCCACTGGAATAATTTAAGAAAACATTTTGGCATATGAAAGCCACAGATCATAATTTATTTAAATAATAATAATCTACTATGCATCATGTAATACACATTTTATTATTTCTAATACTTTTTATCAACCAAAGAAGTTTAAGAATTATTATTGTCAATTTTACAGATATTGAAATTGGAGCTTAAACAGGTTAAGTACTTTGTACAAGGTCACAAAAGTACAAAAGACCTAGAATTTTAGTCTGCATCTGTCTGATTCAAAAGTCATGCTCTTTAATCCACTTCACTGCACTGTTCCAGAATCACTTCTTATGCTGTTGCTTTGAAATATTTCCATTCTTAGATGAAACTCCATTAAATAAGATACTATAGTGGTCATGCAAAAGTAAGAAAGATATAAAGTTTTTAAAGATAAAAGAAGTGAAATCACAAATGGAATTAAATTTATTAGGCTGGCCCAAAAGTTTGTTCGGTTTTAAGTAAAAATAGACATTTTTCATTTTCACCAAGAACTTTATTGAACAACGTATTCATTAACTGAATGAACTTTTTGGCCCACCCAATACTTATAAAGGGAAGAGGGTTAGTTTTTCTAAGTATATTTATTTTGGTGTATGAACAATTTGTTTAAAAATCAATGAGTCCAACAGAATGGGAATGGTTCCATAAACAATGGTATCTCTTTGTAATTAAAAGTGATGTTTGTAAAGAGTTTTTAACAAAATAGGGAAATGTTTATGTTAAGTTAATAAAGCAGGATTAAAATATGTTTAGAAGGGAATCCTAACTAAGAAATAAATATGCATAAAATTGACTTGAAGGAAATACAGTAAAATGTTAACCGAAGTTAAAAAAAAAAAATCAATGGAATTAGAAAGTAAGTTATAGTAGTCTTATTTTAAGTGATATCCTACTTTACAGTTTCAATGAAGGGTACATGATGTTTATATTCTGCTTCTATTTTGAGTTTTATATTATGGAAAATACAAATCAAAAAAGTTTATTTTTCAATGAAAATCACATCATAAAAATGATTACTGGTTATAAACAAATGAAATTATATCAAAGGATGTTAGGTACTGTATTAGGCTGCTCAGGCTGTCATAACAGAATACCATAGGCTGGGTAACTTAAACAATAGAAATGTATTTTCTCACAGTTTTGGAGGCAAGAAGTCCAAGAACAAGCAAGGTGCCAGCCAATTCAGTTTCTGGTGAGACCTCTCTTCCTAAGAAGACAGCTTAGGGTCCCACCCTTATGACATCTTTAACCATAATTACATCCTAAAGGTTCTATCTCCAAATACAGTCATAAGGGGGTTAGGGCTTCAACAAGTGAATTCTAGGGAGACACAATTCATTCTATAACAGGCACAAAAGACAGGAAACATTAAGCATATTATTTCGAATACAGCAATATAAAATTTATTGTAAAATATAACACCCAATTTATATATATTTTTAATAACAGAAGACACATGGCATTGTTATGGTCTGAAATATGTGCCTCCAAAAGTCATATGTTAAAAACCTAACCCTCAGTATTCCAGAATGTAACTGTATTTGGAGTTAAGGCCTTTAGAGAGGTGATTAAGGTAAAATGAAGCTCTTAGAGTGGGTCCTAATCCAATCTGACTGGTGTCCTTATAAGAAGATGGAGTTTAGACACACAGAGAGATACCAGGGGGGTGTGCACACATAAGAAAGACCATGTAAGCACACAGAGAAAAGGCGGCCATCTGCAAGCCAAGCCAGAGGCCTCAGAAGAGAACCAATCTGCAGACACCTTGATTTTGCACTTCCAGCCTCCAAAACTGTGAGAAAATAAATTTCTGTTGTTTAAGGCTGCCAGTCTGTGGTATTTTGTTATGGTTGTTCTAGCAAACTAATATAGGTATTATGGAATAAATGCCTTAAAGTTATTTTTAAGACTTTATAGTTTAATATTATACATAATGTTCAATGTATGACATTCATAGTACATACCCCACCTTTCTCCAACTTGACCCTCTCTCACTAGAATCTCTCCTAGAATGCAAATCCTTTACCTTTTCTTCTTTTACCCCTAATTTTTATATTTCACAAAATTTTCCTGTTTTATGACTGTCCTGAGATCCAATTTCAAAGTTTTATTTCTTTCACCACATAAGCTCAAAAACTAAAGCTCTGAGAGTGACAACATTAATAAATAAAAGTTTAATGAACATTGGCCACATTCCATGTTATCAATGACCCTGGGTGTTAGAGGTGCCAGATGAATGAGATGTGCTTCCTGCCCTCAGAATGCTTTAAAATTAGTGGGGTACACAGATTCATGAATAAGTCAGTGGTGTTGAAAATAATTTACATAGTTATACACAGCTGTGCTGTTTTCCTTAACAGAATCTTCCTCATTCTCCCACTCAGACTGGTTGTAGAGGAAAAGGAGGAAATGTAGACTTGGATCTTCACATATCTTAGTCTCTTCTAACCTGAACAGTCTCTTTACAGTAACTCTGTTCTTTGGGGTAAATAATCAAAATTTCAGACCTTCCCATCCCCCCAACAAGATGGTATCTGGGAAGAGGTAGGTATATTTTCTACTAAATAAAGCTTCAACTTCAGGTTTCCTCACTTTCATGAGCCTCTTCTAAAGCTATGCATGTAATTTTTGTATTTAGAATTTGATATTATTTTATAAAGAAGGGATCTCCAAATTGTGTAAGGTCTCTCAGAACATGGATCAGCCCTGCAGTGGGCTTTCATGAGGGAGGGGAGACGGGCTCTTGTGTCTGTACATGCATCTGTCACTACTTTTCTGGATACTCAGTCTCTTTGGCAATGCCCCCTCTCTACCTGGAGCCTACTGACATGTTGCCATCTGCTACTGAGGCCTGAGATAGGGATCTTGAGTCTCTCCCCTTAGTCCCACCCAGGACCAAGAGGGTCTCATAAGTGACTCAGCCACTTCCCAGTCATCATATATTTTTCATTAATGCTGTGGCTGCAGAGTCAACCATCTCCGACTATTCTACCTATTCAATGGAGTGCCTCTCATTTAGTCAGGCTCCACAACAGATTGCCTGGGTCTTAACTCAGTCACCCTCAGTGACTTTGAAACTCCTACATCCCTTCCAACCACAAGAAACTTAAGCCAGTTTTGGCTACTGACATGACAGTGAGAACCTAACACACAAAGAAAAAATATTTTGTTCAGTACCATGTCTAATTTTTAAGACCACAGTATTGCTACGGACAGAAAAATTCTGATCTGGAAATTAAAAAATAAAAATGAACACTGAAACTTTGATTTGCATTCCTGCTGTAAGTGCCCTCTTCTTACCCTACATCCCCATTCCTGCTAAAGAAGCTGAACATCTCTGGCCAACCATGGAGTCAATTCCACATGAAAAGAAACATATAAAAATATGATATTTCAAAATATATTAACCACATTACATAAATAACTACAAGTAACAAATGCTACTTTAGTGGGACAGGAGCATGGATAATGGAGTAATAAGGCTGCCTATGGATGTGGAGAGTTCCAGTGGACAAGGCAGATGTAGGCAGAGGAAGTGGTATAAATTTACCAACACTCCACTGACACTTTTTTCTTATATGAACAAAACTTTTATGTAAAAAATATTTTTAACATCTTTATTGGAGCATAATTGCTTTACAATGGTGTGTTAGTTTCTGCTGTATAACAAAGTGAATCAGCTATATGTATACATATATCCCCATATCTACTCCCTCTTCTGTCTCCCTCCCACCCTCCTTATCCCACCCCTCTAGGTGGTCACAAAGCACCAAGCTGATCTCCCTGTGCTATGCAGCTGCTCCCCACTAGCCATCTATTTCACATTTGGTAGTGTATATATGTCCATGCTACTCTCTCACTTCATCCCAGCTTACCATTCCCCCTCACCATGTTCTCAAGTCCATTCTCTACATCTGCGTATTTATTCCTGTCCTGCCCCTAGGTTCATCAGAACCATTTATTTATTTACTTATTTTTTTAGATTCCATATCTTTGTGTTAGCATACAGTATTTGTTTTTCTCTTTCTGACTTACTTCACTCTATATGACAGACTCTAGGTCCATCCACCTCATGACAAATAACTCAATTTCGTTTAGTTTTATGGCTGAGTATTATTCCATTGTACATATGTGCCACATCTTCTTTATCCATTCATCTGATGATGGACACTTAGGTTGCTTCCATGTAATGGCTATTGTAAATAGAGCTGCAGTGAACATTGTGGTACATGACTCTTTTTGAATTATGGTTCTCTCAGGGTACATGCCCAGTAGTGGGACTGCGAGGTCATATGGTAGTTCTATTTTTAGTTTCTTAAGGCATCTCCATACTGTTCTCCATAGTGGCTGTACCAATTCACATTCCCACCAGCAGTGCAAGAGGGTTCCCTCTTCTCCACACCCTCTCCAGCATTTATTGTTTCTAGATTTTTTGATGATGGCCATTCTGACCGGTGTGAGGTGATATCTCATTGTAGTTTTGATTTGCATTTCTCTAATGATTAATGATGTTGAGTATTCTTTCATGTGTTTGTTGGCAATCTGTAAACCTTCTTTGGAGAAATGTCTGTTTAGGTCTTCTGCCCATTTTTGGATTGAGTTTTTTTTTTATTATTGAGCTGCATGAGCTTCTTATAAATTTTGGAGATTAATCCTTTGTCAGTTGCTTCATTTGCAAATATTTTCTCCCATTCTGAGGGTTGTCTTTTGGTCTTGTTTATGGTTTCCTTTGCTGTGCAAAAGCTTTTAATTTTCATTAGGTCCCATTTGTTTTTGTTTTTATTTCCATTTCTCTAGGAGGTGGGTCAAAAAAGATCTTGCTGTGATTTATGTCATAGAGTGTTCTGCCTATATTTTCCTCTAAGAGTTTTATAGTGTCTGGCCTTACATTTAGGTCTTGAATCCATGTTGAGTTTATTTTTGTGTATGGTGTTAGGAAGTATTCTAATTTCATTTTTTTACAAGTAGCTGTCCAGTTTTCCCAGCACCACTTATTGAAGAGGCTCCCTTTTCTCCACTGTATATTCTTGTGTCCTTTATCAAAGATAAGGTGACCATATGTGCGTGGGTTTATCTCTGGGCTTTCTATCCTGTTCCACTGATCTATATTCCTGTTTTTGTGCCAGTACCATACTGTCTTGATTACTGTAGCTTTGTAGTATAGTGTGAAGTCAGGGAGCCTGATTCTTCCAGCTCCGTTTTTCTTTCTCAAGACTGCTTTGGGTATTTGGAGTCTTTTTTGTTTCCATACAAATAGTGAAATTTTTTGTTCTAGCTCTGTGAAAAATGCCATTCGCAGTTTGACAGGGATTGCACTGAATCTGTAGATTGCTTTGGGTAGTATAGTCATTTTCACAATATTGATTCTTCCAATCCAAGAACATGGTACAGCTCTCCATCTGTTTGTATCATCTTTAATTTCTTTCATCAGTGTCTGATAGTTTTCTGCATACAGGTCTTTTGTCCCCTTAGGTAGGTTTATTCCTAGGTATATTATTCTTTTGGTTCTAATGGTAAATGGGAGTGTTCCCTTAATTGCTCTTTCCAATTTTCATCATTAGTGCATAGGAATGAAAGAGATTTCTGTGCATTAATTTTGTATCCTGTTACTTTACAAAATTCATTGATTAGCTCTGATAGTTTTCTGGTAGCATCCTTAGGATATTCTATGTATAGTACCATGTGATCTGCAAACAGTGACAGCTTTACTTCTTTTCTGATTTGGATTCCTTTATTTTATTTTCTTCTCTGATCACTGTGGCTAAAACTTCCAAAACTATGCTGAATAATAATGGTGAGAGTGAGCATCCTTGTCTTGCTCCTGATTTTAGAGGAAATGCTTTCAGTTTTTCACCACTGAGAACAATGTTGGCTGTGGGTTTCTCACATATGGCCTTTATTATGTTGAGGTAAGTTCCCTCTATGTCTACTTTCTGGAGAGTTTTTATCATAACTGGGTGTTGAATTTTGTTGAAAGCTTTTTCTGCATCTATTGAGATTATCACATGATTTTTATCCTTCAGTTTGTTAATATGGTGTATCACCTTGATTTTCATATATTGAAAAATCCTTGCATTCCTGGGACAAACCCCACTTGATTATGGTGTACAATCCTTTTAATGTGATGTTGGATTCTGTTTGCTAGTATTTTGTTGAGGATTTTTGCATCTATGTTCATCAGTGATATTGGTCTGTAGTTTTGTGTGTGTGTGTGTGTGTGTGTGTGTGTGTGACATCTTTGGTTTTGGTATCAGGGTGATGGTGGCCTCATAGAATGAGTTTGGGAGTGTTCCTCCCTCTGCTATATTTTGAAAATCTTTGAGAAGGATAGGTGTTAGCTCTTCTCTAAATGTTTGATAGAATTTGCCTGTGAAGCCATCTGGTCCTGGGCTTTTGTTTGTTGGAAGATTTTTAATCATAGTTTCAATTTCAGTGCTTGTGATTGGTCTGTTTTTATTTTCTATTTCTTTGTGCTTCTGTCTCGGAACATTGTGCTTTTTTAAGACTGTTCATTTCTTCCTGGTTGTCCATTTTACTGGCATACAGTTGCTTGTAGTAATTTCTCATGATCCTTTGTATTTCTGCAGTGTCAGTTATTCCTTCTCTGTTTTCATTTCTAATTCTGTTGATTTGAGTCTTCTCCCTTTTTTTCTTGATGAGCCTGACTAATGGTTTATCAATTTTGTTTATCTTCTCAAACAACCAGCTTTTAGTTTTACTGATCTTTGCTATCATTTCCTTCATTTATTTCTGATCTGATCTTTATGATATCTTTCCTTCTGCTAACTATGGGTGTTTTTTTTCCTCTTTCTCTAATTGCTTTAGCTGTAAGGTTAGGTTGTTTATTTGAGATGTTTGTTGATCTTAAGGTAGGATTTTATTGCTATAAACTTCCCTCTTAGAACTGCTTTTGCTGCATCCCATAGGTTTTGGGTCATCATATCTCCATTGTCATTTCTTTCTAGGTATTTTTTGATTTCCTTTTTGATTTCTTCAGTGATCTCTCAGTTATTTAGTAGCATACTGTCTAACCTCCATGTGTTTGTGTTTTTAAAGTTGTTTTCATGTAACTGATATCTAGTCTCATAGTGTTGTGGTCGGAAAAGATACTTGATACAATTTCAATTTTTTAAAATTTACCAAGGCTTGATTTGTGACCCAAGATATGATCTATCTGGAGAATGTTCCATGACTACTTGAGAAGAATATGTATACTATTATTTTGGGATGGAATCTCCTATAAATACCAATTAAGTCCACCTTGTTTAATGTATCACTTAAAGCTTGTGTTTCCTTATTTATTTTCATTTTGATCTGTCCATTGGTGAAAGTGGGGTGTTAAAGCCCCCTACTATGATTGTGTTACTGTCAATTTCCCTTTTTATGGCTGTTAGCATTTGCCTTATGTATTGAAGTTCTCCTATGCTGGGTGCATAAATATTTACAATTTTTATATCTCCTTCTTGGATTGATCCCTTGATCATTATGTAGTATCCTTCTCTGTCTCTTGTAATAGTCTTTATTTTAAAGTCTCCACTTTGCCCGCCGCACCCCTGTTGTTGTGCTCTCCTCCACGGCTCTGAAGCTTCCCCCATCAGCCCCCCACAGTCTCTTCCTGGGAAGGGGCTTCCTAGTGTTTGGAAACCTTTCCTCCTTCACAGCTCCCTCCCACTGGTGCAGGTCCCATTCCTATTCTTTTGTCTCTGTTTATTCTTTTTTCTTTTGCCCTACCCAGGTATGTGGGGACTTTCTTGCCTTTTGGGAGGTCTAAGGTCTTCTGCCAACATTCAGTAGTAGATGTTCTGTAGGAGTTGTTCCACGTGTAGATGTATTTCTGGTGTATCTGTGGGGAGAAATGTCATCTCTGCATCTTACTCTTCTGCCTTCTTCCATGCCCCCCAATCGTTTTGTTTTGTTTTGTTTTTTTAATCAAGCCTGACAATTTCTGTCTTTTGATTAGCTTGTTTAGTCCATTCACATGTAGGGTTATTACTGATATTTTTGGATTTATATCTGCTACTTTATTTGTCTTTTGTATGCTTCATATTTTTTCTTTTGTTTCTTCTTTATTGTCTTCTTCTATATTAAGTGGATTCTTTCTAGTATACCATGTTGATTCCTCAATGATTTTTAACTGCAGTTTTACGTTATTTTCTTATTGCTTGCTCTCAGGATTATAATATGCATCTCAACTTAGCATCTACTCCAGATTTATACTAACTCAATTCTACTATGTTATGAAATGTTGCTCCAATATAGTTCTATTCCTTTTCTTTACTGTCACATAGAATTACATCTTTATGTGTCACAAACCCAACAATCTAGTGTTATAATTGTTATTTTATATAACCTTATGTCTTCTAAAGATGTTAAGAGAAAAAAGGAAAAATCTATTTATATAGGTTTTTATATTACATTTCATTACCATTTCTGGTTCTCATCTTTTCTTTCTGTGGATTCAATTTACTATACAGTGTCATTTCCTTGTTCTGATATAGCTTCATTTCTATTGCCCTGCTTTGTAATGTTATTTACAAAATATCTCTATGTGCTATTAGCCCAACTATACAATTTTATATTGTTTTGTGCAAGTGTTTTTAAGAATCATTTAAGAGAAGATAAGAGAATAAATTTATGGCAGTACAGTCATAAAGTTCCAGAGTTCTGACTGATTTATTTTTTTGGAATGAATCAAAACTGATTCAAGTTTCAGGATCATAAAGGAACTCTCATTTAATTTCATTTCAATATCCTCATGATGCTGTTTTGAAGTTATCTTTATTTTCTATTACCACAGAAACGATGCCTCTGAATGCTACAAGTTTAAGAACAAGATATTCCTATAGTGTCCCTGGCATCATTTGATCTTTACTAAATCTGTAGGCATCATAAAAACATCTTTAAACATACCATTGACTGAAGTGAAATTGCTACTATTCGTAAGTTTTCATCTATGATACTGGCAACTTCATAAAATTGGCCTAATATATCTGTCTCCCTTAATCTAATGTATACACACATAGTGCATGTGCACATGTATACACATATGCACACACACATACACACACATCACACACTATATACCTTTCTCCATACTCAAACAGCCATTATTGCCTTAGTCCTATTTGATTATTCTCCACACTACTGGATTCTAGGAAGGAAGCCACTACAAACTAACAAAGGTAAAACCAACAAAAAAGAAACGCTAAATTAGAAAAAGAAAAGTAAGTCAAATAAGAATGTTTATGTCTACATCAGAGAATAACCAATAAGATCCAAATTATATTTTTACAAATCACAATTCTGATAATGAATGGCATGGTGACCACATTAATTAATTCATAAAATAATGTGTGGAAAGTCTCATCATTCATCTCTCCAGTCATTAGCTGGTGAATAATTAATAGTCTAATTACACATCTCTAATTCTGTCCCAAGCAATAGTGAAGATAAGAGACTCTTATGTTTGTCATCCCAAATCACTCTAGAAATGAAACAGTGAAGCTCCAGGATATCTTTAAGAGATAAGTATAAAATATATATATATATAGTATATATATATTTTTAATATATATATATATATTTTTTAATGAAACTAAAAGGAAAGAAGGGATATTTGTCATTTGAAACCTCTGGAATTGGTCAGAATTGGAGGCCATCTCTGTGTCATGATGGAACTTCCTCTAATAGAATTCCTTGTGAAAAATCATTTTCCCAACCATCTGGCCAAAGGCCTAAGTTCCCATCATGAAATATGTATTCTCATTGGTTAGAGGAATGCAATCCAGAAGAATATTTGTTGATTATAAATTAATAGCTTTGAAGTTAAATATTAACACCTAGGCAAGGGAACACTTATTAGTGATAAACTAGGATATGATGAAATGATCACAAGGGTTTGGGAAACCAGGAAATAGCCTGGCATTGCTTTCAAAGGGAATATGGTTGCAGAGGGTGGTATCAGCTGAGGACTCCTGGCAATAGAAAAGTGGTCCAGAGGAAGGGGAAAAGTAAACTAACCAGGAACTACAATGTAGTAAGTACAGCATAAAACACTCTTCTCTCATTTAATATTCCAAAGTTAGATGATCTCTATCACAATACTCCCATTGGATGTAAGTCCAGTAATAGGAAAACAGAAAAATTTTATTTGAATTTCACTGTTTTATTCCCTTCCAAAAATGTAAATAAAATTCATCCAAAGGTATCTCTTCGATATCATTAACAGACTTGGAACACTGAAACTATTAATAGGTTTCCATAATCTATGGGAATGGTTCCCGATTTTTAGGCTGCAGACTCTCACATCTGTTTTAAAAATTCAACTAACAGATTTCAGTATGTGCTCTAATAGTTAATAAAAAGAAACTTTACTTTAAAATGTTCCTGAATTTAGAGTAACTTTTGAAAATATGTTTTCTCAATAAATGGAGTAAAATATAAGTACTCTCATGTAGATGGTCCAGTAAATGGTTTAAATGTGCAGTCCTTGAAAAGTATGAAACCACTGCTCTTCAACTTGAATATAGTCTAAAATAGACCACAGTAGCATCCCATTAGTTCATGCAAGATAGATAAAGATCATTTAGAGCGCATGAAATACAGCTGTCATGTCAAACCCTAAAGTAGAACCTTTGAACCACCTTTTTCATCTTAGCATGGAAGAAATGAATCCAACTTCTTGTCATTGATGCTTCTTTACATAGACTTATCTAGTAGTGATAGGTAAATACTAAGTCCAGAAAGACCCTGGAAAAGATCAAATTCCAGTATCTACAAACACCCATGTGACGGCTACAAAACGCAGTTGGAGACTGACTCACACAGTCACAGGGAATATGTTATTAAGATCACAGGGCAAATATCTGCTGTTGGATTTGAAAATTAGAAAATAAAACCCTTAAAATATCATAACATTGAGGTAAACAGTTGTCAAGAGAACAATAAAGTACAAGAGTGGGAGGAAAGAAAAGCATCAAAGAGAGTATAAAACATAATAAACTTGCATGGCCATTTCAATAAATTGACTGATAAGGTTTGGAGTTTTACTAATGACTACAAGGTCTATATGTGGGAGATTAGTAGGATAAAGGACATTTCATTTACAAATAAAAGTTTTTAAAAATTCAATTACACAAAAGAAAGTACAGCCAGCTACAAAGATTGATTTGTGAAGGCGTAGCACCTAATTTACATTCATATATGCTACTTTTTAATTCTCTTTCATTTCAAAGGTTTGTTGAAGTCCAACAGTGCCGTCAGTCACAATGTCCCTATATTCATCCAATCAAAATCACTCTTTTCCATTCATCGCTTTCTTTTCATTGTAACTACAACCACTATAGTTCTGTACCTCTTCACAGCATCAATCTGGGAGAGCTTATCTATTGATCTCTCTACTTCTGGCCTTTGTGTTTTCATAGTCACCTAACACATAAATATCTTATCTCTTTCATCTAGCTAAAGCTCCTTAAAGGCAAAGACCAGCACAGAGCACATAAAAAATACTTGGAAGTTTTGACTGCATACATGGGCAGATGGATGGATGGATGGATGGAGGATGGATGGAGTGACTGACATCTGTAATCAAGATCCACCTGAACTAAAAGAAAAGACCACTTCATAGCCATCATCAGGACCCCAGAAGCATAATACCCAATCTCTAATTACCATAGATTGGGTTTACTGGAAGAAAACAGTCTGGGGTTTAAGATGTTTATTAGGATCAACATCTGTATAAGGAAGGGGAAGGAAGCAGGCTGGAGAAGAGAGTAGGAAGAAGGGGCAGGGCTGCAGGGTGTGGAGAACAGGATGATGTAGAACAGCTTTGCAGGCCTGATGAGGCCTTGGTCAACTGGGCAGGGAGCTCTGGATTGCCCTTCAGAGTTTCTAGCTTTAGGCTGAAATGCCTGGCTCTCTAAACCTGCCTCTATCAGTTAGTGGATGCCGGCTTGCCTGGTGGGGTGTAACCTCAGGCCAAGTGGTACCAAGTAGATAAGACAGATCCTGTAGGAGGTGACAAATGGAGGCAGTCGGCTGACCTCACTTCACATAGTTGAGCAGCAAATCCTGCTTTGAAGGGACACTAGGAGGTGCAGTCCCATGTCTTCCCATTTTGATCTTTTTTTTTTTTTCTTTTTTCTTTTGGCCGCACAGCTTGCGGGATCTTAGTTCCCCAGCCAGGGACGGAACCTGGGCCCCCGGCATTGGAAGCTCAGAGTCTTAACCACTGGACCGCCAGGGAATTCCCAACACACTTTGATCTTGATTTCTGAATCAGAAAACTCTAACAGGTGAGACGATCACCTGGTATAGCAAGCTCTACCAACTGCTAACCTAAAACTCTTGGTGTATTTTATGACAGAGGAGATACACATAGGTCAATACCTCATTTAAGCAGCCCTGTTTAAGTAAGGAGAGACTGAGTGACCAGTCAAGGACTTCATGTCCCCTAAATCCATGAAGCCCTTTGGAGAGCACAGAATCTTGAGGCTCTTATTGGAATTCTATTGGCTATAAATGTGAGATGCACTTCTTAGTCAATTTTCCTCATGCCCAGCATTTATTTATTAGTATGAACTCTCTGTATATATCATATATCACTCACCTTCTGCAATAACTATTATTTGAATACCTAATGACCACCAAGGTGATACAGTATGGTATTTAAATTTATGGTTTTATCAAGTGGGAACCAACTGAATGCAAGTAGACAATACTTTTCCTTCGAAAGTAAGGGCATGACAACATCCTCTAAGATTCACTATAACGACATTCATCTTTAAATAAAATCCAAGCATTTACATTATGAATTTTAAGCAGTCTGCAGAAATTCTGAAAGAGTTCAATACATTTAATAAAAGTAATTAAATGAGGAGTGGAAGTAATATCATTAGCTTTAAGTTGAATAGAAATTTGTAAACAGAAAAAATATTTCAATTAGTTGTATCATATTCTGCCTTTCTTTTTAACTTGAGGGAAGTAAATGAATTTTTCTTTCTAATAATACCCTCTGTATCCATAAAAAGCATGAGTTTGAAGATCAACCTATCTAACATGAAATGCCCAAAATTACAGAAGGCAATAGTTATAGAAAACGAATGACTACAGAATTTAAACCAGGTCATGACCTGGAAGGATACATACACAAGAGATCTCTGAGGCGTCGCTGATGTTCTATTTCCTGACCAGAGTGGTAAACATAAGAAGGTTTACTTTTACTTTGTTAAAACATGCAAATTAGTTTTACATAGTTTGATCTGTATTGTTTCAAGAAAAAAAAAAAAGCTTCAGAACAAGCCAAACAATCCAAAAAGCAATTTGTAAACCAAATGTCCTCAAATTGATACTGCTGGGGGAGTTGAAAGTTATCACCGTGGAATTATCACTTCCTCTGAATACAAATTTAGAAGAGATTGGAAGTTTCCTTGCAAATGTGGAATCAATGCTGGCAGTTACGAATTGGGAATGTTAGCACAACTGTCTCCCCACACTATCCCCAAACTAAGATTATAATCGGCAAAGACTGCCAGAAGCAACCCATAGCTGTCAGTAGAGAAAAACCCCAAGCGTCATACCATGAAGTATCTGAACAAACCTCTTTTTATTAATAATAGATCAGTATACAATTATACCAGTATATTTGGAGGAATTTGAAATGCAGAATGGACAAACCCAGAAGTTAGGATATGTTTAAAAACAAATCCAAGGATTTAATACAAACACAAAAGGAGGAACATATCTGAGCAGCAAAAGGAAAATTCAGGAAAGTTGGGGCCGACATGCATTCATGCCACCCTCTTCCACACAGACCCTGGTAAAACAACTACCAAGCCTGACGGTACAGACTGGGCACCAGTGTCAGAGGCTTGTGGGTCTTGTGGAACTTCTGGTGAAGAAGGTCAAATATGCAATTGCCTAAAGGGCCTGACTGTATGAAATGCAATTAGAACACCGAGAAGGGTTTATAAAACATTAAAAAATTAAAATTTAATGAAGTATTCAAAGTACTGAAAAGGAGAAAGAGCTGTTACTACTTGCAGTAGAGTCTGCTATCACCCAGAGGCCATGCTCTTCTTTATAGAAATAGAATCCCCTTCCCAAGTGTCAGCAGAACACATAGCCACACATGTACCCACACTTGCACCTACCCGTGCCCATGGGACTAGCTTGGGTCAGTGACAGATTAGCAAAGGTAATGAGTGCTTGTTCTGGTTCATCTCCTTAAAAATTTTTGTCCTACATTCTCTGCATTCTATTCCATTAGCCTAGGAATGACAACAGCAGGAAGCCAACTCAGAAGCCGTGTGTCAAAAATGATGGAGGTGCGCGGAGCAACTAAGCCTGTGCGCCACAGTTACTGAGCCCACGTGCCACAACTACTGAAGCCTGTGCGCCTAGAGCCCATGCTCCGCAACAAGAGAAGCCACCACAATGAGAAGCCTGTGCACCGCAACAAAGAGTAGCCCCTGCTCATCGCAACTAGAGAAAGCCCACACTCAGCAACGAAGACCCAACGCAGTCAAAAATAAAATATATAAATTTTGAAAAAATGATGGAGCTGGCCCCCAAGCCCCAGACTGCCTTCCCACTCCATTATATTGTGTGACATATGCAGGCGAAAAAACCCACAATTAATATGTATAATATTACATTATCTTAAAAATAATCCCTATATATATATTTCTGCATATATACACACATACATAGTGTTGCATACATTTGTATAACTAAGGTAACATATGAAAAGATACCACATTTTTAATGCATGATGTGACTGTGTAAAACTGAAAGGTGGAGAAGTTAACTATTAATGGTATTTTTAAACTTTTGCATTGTGAATTGTTATAATGAGCATGCGTTCCTTTTTGTTATTTAAATGCCTGATATTCTATGCACAAAGTAAATGTTGCAATCAAATATCAAATATTATAATCCCGTTAGTTCCCTGATTAATCAATTCACATTTATAAATAGTTGAGGAACTGGGTAGACAGATAGGGTATGAGGAAGGAGAGATGGAGAGGACTCTGTCATTGCATCCAACTTGCAGAAGCTCTGGGAAGACCAGCAATCAGGCAAGTGCTCACAATCACTAAGGGGGAGACAAAGGGCAAG